>NC_081826.1:257489000-257799937 GCF_030867095.1 Alligator mississippiensis
ACAGATGTTTAGTGCACATAAACCAGTCTGAAAATGGCTGAAACCAGTTTGAGATCAACCTGGTTGAATGTAGTATCAGACTTAACTGATTTGGGTCAAACTGGTTTATATAATATCTGTCCCCTTGCTAGTTCAAGTTAAATCAGACTTCCCCATCATCTTGGCATGTTATCTGGGCTGGGCAGGGCTATCTGCTCCACAACAGAGCTGGCCCCTCCCTTCTGCTCCCTGGCTGGAGTTGGCAGAGACTGCAGGCATCTGCCTGGCTTCTGCCCCTCCCCCTTCTCTAAGCAGGGATTCCCCATTCCCTCTCCCTTACACAGACACACAGCATTAGCTAGAAGACCACATCCTAGCTATGGTCTATGCTGTGGCAGACAGGACAAAGGCAGAATCAACAGGTAGCTGGTAATGTCCCTCTGTTGTTTTCTTAATGGGGTGATGAACACTGTGTTATCACTCCCCTGCTAGGCAGGTCAGGAGAAGGATAAACGCCTCCCAAATCGGAGCATCCTGCCAGGGCCTAGCCATGTCGCTCCTCAGCTCAGTACTATGGAATGGAAGGGAGGGCTGCTTTAGCGCCCCCTCCCCGCCCCCCTCCTCCCCAGCTTCAACTGAAGCCACTGCAGGCATGTGCCTGCATTTTTTTCAGTTCGGGGGGAGAGGGGGGGTCTTTACAGTTACAAACTGGTTTAGCCTAGCCAGGTTAGACTAACCTGCAAAGATTGAATCAATTCAGTCTCAGGCTTTTTGAACGTCTGTCCCCAGCCCCAGTGAAGTAGTGTTGCAGGATATATTTACGTTAAGGCAGTGACTTTCAACAGGGTGCCTTGAGATTCTTTCAGGGCACAGAGTTAGCATTGTTAGGTATGTAAACATGATTCACAAGATAAATCTGGAGTTTTCACATAGGAATTCATAATATTAAAACTTTCTTCCATTGCAACAAACAGAGCAAGACCACAATAGGTGAGAATTTCTCTATAATATTTAGCATTGGCAGGATTTGATTTAAAAAAAAAATTAGATATTGATAAACGTTGATTCCACCTCATGCTTACAGACCAATTAAAAAATATTTCCATTGTTAATAATTAAAATTTATAGAAAGGGGGCATAAGAAAAATGATGGCAGATGGAGTATGTGACAAGAGGGGGAGCAGTTGTACACAACTGTGCTGACTAGTTTGGACTGCAGTCACCAGAAACCCCAAGGGACTGGGAACAAAGGAAGAGGAAGTAAGAAAGTGGGTGAGGGAGCTATGGATGAGTGGAATTGGGACTGATGGCAGCTCTGCCACTCAGCTGGTGGCAGTTACAGCAGTTATATTTGTTACAGTAGGCGGTAAGTGGTTAAACTGCAATATAATAATAGTATACTGTCATTAATAAATTGTCTGCTCTCTGTGCACCTAATTTTGTGCAAGCCTGAGAATTTTAAGTTGATAAAAATCAAAATAAATGCTTAAAAATAAACATCGTTTTCTGTTAAAATGATAAAAAAAATTGAATTCTGCCAAACCTAATTATATTTGTGTAGTAAAAAAAATAGTGAAAACTAAGAGCTAGCATTTTCAGAGGTATGCCTCAAGTCCAAAAAATTGAGCCACTGCATTAGGGTTTTCAACTTCACTTAAATCAGGTTCCAAATGCTGTAATATCTGGTATCCATCCTTGATAATACAGCATTCACAAATTGTACTAGAATTGACAGGCTATGGCCCTCTTTATACTGTGGTTTTTAACCATGTTAGGTTTAGCTGTTTTGCATAGTTGTAGCTAACATGGTTTGGTATGTCTGCATGCCATATGATTTTGGCACAACTGTTTGTCACATTGATGTATTCTCATTTATCATGTTCCAAAACACAGTGTTATTGAGCATCATAAGAATTTTGGGCAGCTGTCTCATACATTGTTAGCAGTTGATGTTGGGAAGGTAATTTGCCATTTTCCAAAATCCCTTCTTTTTATCCCATGATACTTTGGAAAACAATGTGTAGTCCAATAATTACTCAGCTTTTATGCTTCATGGCATTGTGTACAGTCTCAACACAGAGGCTGCAGGGGGAGGTGAAAGCAGGAGTTGCTGTTAAATACAGTTAGGAGTAAAATTCCTGTTAGGTTTTGGGCACGGTTATGATACCAGTATTTAATAATAATGTCTAGGACAGAGATTCATGGCAATCCAAATTCCATTAGTGTCAAATTCCAATTAAATTATTTAATGGTTACAATTCATTTTATAATCTCATACAGTTTCAAACCATGATGAATTTGTCTAGAGACCATGTTACATAATTTTCACCAAAGGGCTACTTGAAAAAAGTAACACTTTTTTTCCCCAATAACTTGCAAAATAGAAGTTTTCACACACAAGGAGAAATGATACTTTCTGTTCTGTTCTTGCAACCAAGCAGTAGCTTTATCAACTGTGCTTTGTCACTTTCTGAAGCATACTCTGACCATTGGAGTCAGATTTTCTTGTATCTCTTGAATACTGTACTGCAGTTCATTTTCAGAAGTCATTTCGTAGACTTTCTCCCTCAAGAATTTTATCATGAATCCTGTGATATTTGTTGTTCTCCTCCCACAAATCCTGAAGTCAGTAATTGCAAGATAATTTTTACTTTCATTTAGATCAGTGCTGCTCAACCTTTTGGCCTTGCGGGCCATATGGGTGGTGCAGAGCCTGTTTGCAGGTCTCGGGGCCTGGCACAGCCCCCCCTGTGTGCCATAATTCGTTCCTGGGAGGTTGGTACTGCCCTTTCCTGCCCTCTGCATGCTGGGGTTGCACCTTGGGGGCCCAGTTACCACCCTGCCTAGCCTTGTGCTCTGGGTTCAGGCACCAGATTCAGTCAGCAGGGCCAAGGGCTCCCCATAGAGCCAGAAATTTGGGGGTGAAGCGGCTGCCAAGTTTCTGGATCTATGGGAAGCCCTGTGGGGGGGATGACGATACTGTGGACTGTATCTGGCCCATAGGCCAGAGGTTGAGCACCTCTGACTTAAATCAAAGGAAAGTAGGGTTGGAAGGGACTTGCTGAGATCATCTAGTTCAGGCCCCTGCTTTTGGCAGAAAATAAAGTTGATGCATGTTCGGTTCTAAGGAACCACAAGGTTCCAGTGAGATTTGAGCTCATGACCCCTGCTTTACTGAAAAATGAAAGTTTATAGTAGTCACCTTTGTAGTGAAGAGCTGAAAAACCTGAAGGCAGATGAAATTGTTTTAAGTTCATTATTTTTTAAACTCATACTTTTGGGGTTCTGATTAGGAGTTTTAAATGCTTAAGACTGGTAGTATTGCATTCTGTGCACCACCTGCAGAATTGTCTCCTTGCGTTTAAAGGGAATGAGTGGCAACTTGGTGGTGCTGGTAAATGGTGACTGCAGATGCAGTAGCAGTGTGAAAGTGCCTGACTTCACTGGGGTGGAGTTTGGGTTTGGGGGAGACTGGCCCAGGGAACAAAATGTATGGCAAGACATCTGGCCATTAGGGCTATGCAAAGCTTTGGGTGCTCATTCAATTCCGAGGAGTTTCAACCTGATTTAGTAGCTGAATCCCTGAATCTGAATAGAATCAGGGGACCAATTAAAAGGTCTGAATCGATTTGGAAAAGATTCGGAGAGGTTCGGCAATTTGGGCAGTCCCTGCTGGCTTACAGCAGAAAGCTGGACCCGGACTCCGTACTGGTAAATAGGGGGCAGGGCAGGGGGCCTGGAGGGGTGGGGAGGAGACCATGGGGGGACCCCTGCCAGGCCACATTCCCTGCCTGCTGTCCCAGCCCCCACCCCCATAGCTACTCTGCCCAGCCCCAGCTCTTAAAAAAAACAAAAAACAAAAAAAAAAACAACCCCATTCACTGGCTGCCACAGGAGCTGGTGAGTTGAGGCTTTTTTTTAAGGGCTGGGAGCTGGGATGGGCGGGTCAGCCATGGGGTGGGGGAGAGGGGGGCTGGGACAGCGGGCGAGGGGTTCATGGCAGGGATTGCACCCCACCTGGCGGCAGCCGGTGACTTGGGGCTATTTTTTTTTTTCCAAAGAGCCGGGAGCTAGGGCTGGCAGGGGATGTGGCCTGTGTGATTCCGAGATTCAGCTGATTTGGCGATTCAGCTCTCCAAATTAGATTCAGCCAAATCAAATCACTGTCCTCCAAATCGGCTGAATCTGAAGTGAATACTAGCCGCTTCGCACAGGCCTACTGACTATTTTATTTTTAATCCCCAGGCCCTATTGACTCTAGTATTGAAGTTGTTCTGCAATCAGTTGGACAACCTCCTAATCATAACAGAGTGAAGTGGAAGACCAAAAGCTATGGGGAGCTGATACATTTGATACTAATAGATCCAATTACAAATGTAAAATAATTACAGTGGAGTGACAGTGGAGTATAGAAATAAATGGGTAAAGGGTGTTGCCTGGAGAAAAGAGAAGCTAGAGTTGATAATAGGAGGATGAATGGTCCAATGAGCAGGGAAGTGAGGAATTGCTGGGTAGAAAAAGTCTGTGATGAAAGACCAATGATTAATAGTAGTACAGCAAATATGGATTGATTTGAGTGATTCTTAAGACTGACAGCACTGCTGTGGATACTACATTTGCCTGTGTTGGAGAGGGTAGGACAGGTGGCTGAAGTCCAGTAACCTGGAAGGCATTGGAGGACTGTGATTTAAAAGTTTTTAATCGGCTTCGGACGTAGCATTACCTGTTCAAGAACTGTCCATATTAACTTCTCTCTGTATGTCTCCAAGCTATGTAATTGCTTCTTGAGTCTTAGATTATATCAAGATGTTAAAAGAATCCACATTAGAATCCAATTTACTGTAAGCCTGTGCAGTACAGGAATCCAGACTTTTTTTTTTAGATCTGTTGTTTTGATTGCAGTGTAACAAACCAAACACAACACTTTTGGTGGTGAGACATGTTTTTCTTGTAAATAGCTTATCCGAAGGAAAGAAAGGCAGGGCAAGCGAGCCTTGTTAGATCCACTACAATACATGCCCTGGGACAGATGCAACACTCACACTCTGACTCTCTTGCCTAAAACAGGACTGTACTAGCCTAAGTACTAGAAGTTGGTTGCAAGAAATTCAGAAAATGACTAGGTTGCTCTGGGTAGTTATTCAGCAAAATAGTTTAGGTAGTATTACATTTTAATTACTTTAATCTTTTTTCCTTAATTAGGTATCCCATACCTTCCCAAATGACTCTTATATAATTGTTGGGTCATTTCTCTCCTACTGGTGAGCAGCCAGGTAGTTATTAAAATCCTCTTGGCTAGGATGAAGAAGTCCAGGCTCATTGGCTTGCAGTAAGAAACTGTAATTTTGGGTGCCCAACTTGGGGTGCTCTGGAACTTTTTTTTCCTTGGAGTGTTTATACATCACTTAAAGTATTTTAAGTACAACTTTCATTTAATTCAGCTATAGCTGTGAATGTTCAACCTTCTGCAAATTGCATTGCAGGCCCTGAAGTCAGAGACATGGGTAAGAACCTATGAACAGTTTGTGAGTAGCTTAGCATCATGCAGTAACTCTGTAGCATAAAGTAGGGAGAGAAGCAATTCACCACTGCCTGAGATCATACTTTCTCTTCTTGCTATCCCTAGCTCGTTTACGACACACCTTCCAACTTCATCAACGAATAAAGCGGGGAGCCAACAGACAACAGTTTTTATCATTTCACAGTTCTCCTTCACACTCACAGGGGGTCTGCACTGAATGAAGTAGGGTCCTATGGAAAAAACATCATGCAATCAAGTAATTATAGACTGTAACATAATGCACACACAAGAGAGGGCTCAGTTAAAGTTGTACAAAGAAACACAATGCTAGAATTGACTTCACAGCCTAAATAAAATTATTGTAACTTAAGTAGGGGCTTTGGTGTAATTTCTAACTTAAAAATAAATGCAGCAGAGAAAACAAATTGCTCCATGCAGTATAATGACACCTTTATGAGTCATTTAAATCTACCACACAGAACTCTATTTGAGTTAATAGAGCAGCGGATGGCAGTAGTCTGGCACTAGTTTTGCCAGTGGGGTTTACAGACCTCTGCTGTCTGCAAATGAATGGTGAAAGTCAGGAGATTTAGGTTTAATTCCAGACTGCACAGGAGTGTGCCCTGCTAGGCTTAGACTCCCTTCCCTTTCCTTTTCCACCCACACCTTTTCTTGTTTCCCACCCCTCCCAACTGTCCCAGTTGTTTTTCTTCCTCTGTAGCATTTCTTTTCGGTCCTTTTCTCTGTGCAACCTCACTAGCTCTCAGCATCACTGTTTTTCTGACTACTTCTTTACTACTCGCCTCCATTCTTCTTCTGCCTTCAAATCAGGCTGTCGTCTCTGCATTGTCTGGGTGTTAGCTGGGCGTGTCGCTGAAAGCACAGGAGAGATTCTTTGCTCTCTTTTACAATGCTTGGCTCAAGCTGGCCCAGAGCAACATTACAGGGAAAGCCCAGCAGAAGTGTGTTTAGTCACTCTGTTGGGATGGCATGTGTGCAGTCTGATCCCAGGTAGGAGCTGGGAAGAGGTGGAGTGTGCCAGTCTGGTTAGCACAAGGGACTCCGGGAGGCTTGGCTTTGCTCAGTGACCAAGGAATCTCTAAGAAATTTAGCTGCTGAAATTGCAGTGGTTTCTCCTGAGAATACACAAACTGCAGTTTTTCCCCGGAGGCTTTATCACTTGGCTGACTTGACAGATATTCATAGGGATAAAAAAGACACGTAAGTTGCAAAGACAACCCCCTTACTAAACGTCAACCTTCTGCTTCAGAACAAGGTGGTGTTAGAGCTTTCAAAGAAAAAACTGCCAAGAGATTTTTAATTTTTTTAGCATGTACAACCAGCATAATTTCCCTTAGCTTTGTTCCTGGAAATGGCTAAATGTTTTTCATGGGTGACCAGTTTCTCTCTTTCCATGCCGCCCCCCCTCCCCCCCAATCAGTCAGAATGGCTAAAGTTTAGCAAATATAATCAACTGAAAACAGAGCTTTGTAATGAGAAGTGTCAGAAAACCTGAATAAAATGGTACTGCCAGCTTCTGTAATTTTTTTATAAACAAAATGGTATTTGAGTTTTCTTTGCATGTGACGGGCCAATATTGCTTCCACCTTAGAATTAGTGGATCGGTTTAGGATTGAGGGTACATCAAACTGCCATTTTTTCTCATGTAAATACTGCTGTATGCATGTTCTTCAGATTTGTCAGTGCAAGTAGTTTATTTGAAAGGGAACTTACTGTATCTCAAATCAGACTACGCAATAAGTATTTAATATACCAAAAAAGTGTTTTAGTTTTCCCAGCATAACACATGGTATTTTGATTTATAGGTTGAGTGCATATCAGTGTACTTTATAATAAAGCCATCTATTGTTGATTATTTTCCCTCTTAAAAGTAAAATTAAATTATAAATATATGTAAGTGAGGAACTATTGACATGAGTGTGAAGCAGGGATAATACTGGCATACACTGTGCACATTTTGCCACACACTGGGTTCCACTAGACATTCTGATAAAGACATGATAGGATCAGATGCACGATCCACACAGCTGTGCTGCCTGCCATGCCACATGTGCATGACAGGTGATTGTGGGATCCAGCATCGGATCCTATCTTGCCTTATTGCTGGCACAGGGGGAGCCCAGGATCCCTATCCTGGGCTCCTCCTGCTCTGTCAAGTAGCAAGCTCCTGCAGCTGTTGAGTCTTGCAGGGGCACAGACCTTACTACAATTAAAGCTGAATAGAAACCAGCGATAAAGTTATTACACATTTTCCAGCTCTTAACTTTATAGCTGGATGGACCTTTTCATAGCATGATAGTTACTTTGCACGTGTAGCTGGTCTAAATTAATTGTGCAGTTAACCAGTTAATTGTGCAATACATGTAGAGGGGCCATTTGTTCTTCTTTTTCAGCAATCGCCTG
Source organism: Alligator mississippiensis (assembly GCF_030867095.1). Taxonomy (NCBI): domain Eukaryota; kingdom Metazoa; phylum Chordata; order Crocodylia; family Alligatoridae; genus Alligator; species Alligator mississippiensis. The sequence goes on from NC_081826.1 coordinate 257,496,925, forward strand.
CACTCTAACTTTTCCTGATGTGGACTTCTTGAGTCAAAGAATATAAAAACAGGTTTTTATTGACTGATGTGATGTGTGCAAAGACACAGTTTTTAGGTTTATCTTGTAGCAGAATAAATACGTTTGAAAATGGGGCTCTTGTTAATGAACCTTTGAATCCTTTTTAAAAACATCTCCTAGGTGGGCTAATTCCTTGTTTTACAAGTAGTATGTTTTCAGGCGCAGGAACCTAAGTAGTGTGCTTTGGTATTCAGTTATTTACGTTTTTAGTTTAACTTTGGTTAGTCCTATTGCATTAATTGATCACACAATCTGGATGAAATCATCCCCTTAAGTCCACTTACTTCCAACACTGAGCAGTGACAGCTGCTTCAGAAGAAGGAAACATGAAAGTAGGCTGTTATTGGATAACCAATACCCAGGAAAAACATCCTGCTACCTCCCAGAAATTGGAGATTGATTTATGCTCTGAAATGTAAAGGTTTATATACCTTTCAAAGTGCTGGGTCAGTTTAGAATTAAAACATGAATATTCCTTTTAAGCATAGCTTCATCTTTATCTGAATCCTGCTAAACTCTTGGTCTCAACAATACTTTGTGGTTACTAGTCTTATGTTCTGACTGTACTGTGTGGAAAAAGTACCTCCCTTGAACAGTTCTGAATTTGCAGCCTTCAAATTTATGACTGCCCCCTTGTGCCATAAGGGGGCTGTCATAAATTGAATAAGGTTCCATATCGATCTACTGTGTACCATTTTCTAAATTCAGTATTGGTTATCATGTCCATCTCTGTCATGTTTCTAAGGTAAACCATCTCAGTCATTTCAGTCTATCTTTTTAGGGATTATTTTCTAAGTTCATAATTATAGTATCAGTAAATAAGGGACATATGTTATGTTGCCTAACGCTGCAAAATGCAGAGTAGTCTTATAAATGAGCAACAAAGAGGTAAGGCTGGTTTCCAAGTTTATAAAAATGTTTATTTGGCACCGTACTTGTCAAGTTATTCAGCATTGCTGAATTATTGGCAGAGTTGTTATCCAGATGCATATGTGTATGATATTAAGCGTTGCGCAGTAAAACTAATTGGCATGTTTTTATGTCCTTTTTCAGAAGCGAGATCAACTGCAAGATGAAGAGGAAAGAAAAAGCTCTTGGGTTAGTCAGGAGCGACAAAAAACACTGGACAGGCTTCGCACATTTAAACAGGTAATGAAAGAAAAGTGACTAATCTTTTTCATCGTTTCTTTTTTTTCTTTTTTTTAAATTACATTCTTGTAATAGCTTTGTGTAGTATCTAATATTCTTCGTTAAATACTTAAGCATTCATTGGAGAATAGGAGTTAAAATTCCCTGCATTCTAGGATTTAGGACAAGATACGGTAAATGAACTTCTGGATATTTCTGGCATAGCTATGTGCTGAGCCTTCCTCTTCTCATTTCTTATAGCTAATGAAGAACTTAAACGAAGTTTGCAGTGTTTCTTTTACAGAAGTACAAACTATATGCCATGTTCCACACACATTGGATCATTTCACTCCTCCCTCCAATTATAATGCCTGACAATTCTTTCCCAAGGGAGTTTGAAGTCAAAGTATCAGAGAAGAGACACCAGACAGATAGACAGAGGAGTTGAATACAAAAATGCTTGTAGCTGTTGCTAGTCTACATAGCCAAGCAATAAAACTAGAACAAGCAATAAAATTAAGAGACTTTCCATTACTATCTGGATACTTTGTTTAGTTTTGTGCTATTAAAAAATAGTAGTGTACACCTAAACAGCTTGCAAGCCTGCAAAATATTTAGGGCTAGTGCGTGTTTCACCTGTTGGATGGAAAATCTCCCTTGTGTGTCTTAAAATCAGCATTTAATTTAATCCACAGCCTTTTTATATATAGCTGTAGATTTCAGTGACGTGGTAGATACAGATTTAGGAGCCAGGTTGAAATTGCTTTGAAACTATATTCTGAAAGAAAACAACAGGTGTTTGGAGGGTCAGAACAGAACTATTGGAAAATATTAACTGCTGTCTTCTTACGTAATTCTTATTTACATTTTGAGATGTTTGTTTTTGTTTTTTTAGCTTGATGGCCTGATGGTGTTACTGAGGGCTATTTTGTCTGTTTGAGTGGAATGAGGAGAAGGGGGACTGGTGGTGGTGGTGTTGTTACTATCTAGGAAAACCACCAGTATTTGGTTCTTAATGAAGTCCTGATTTTTCACTTGTGTCCCTGAGTAAAACTTGGTACATGAAGAGTGAATTGATAGGGAGGCAGCAACTCAGCCTTGATAAGACCTGAGGATCTTTCTGCTATTTTATTGTAAGCAGTAGAATAGGGAGAAAAGGACCTTAATCCTAGTAATTGCAGCATTTTTAACCTCCAAAGAACATTCCTGTCTATTCCTCCCAATTTTTCCAAATGCATTACTCTTGCCAACTGTATACATCTAGTATGCATAGTAGGAGAGGGAGGGGATTTTAGTGTTTGCTAAATATCATTTGGAGTAAACTGAGCAATGGGTTTATATTGCAAATTATGATGCTCACACTGTTAATGTCAGAGGTCATCACTAGGCTGCCATGTACTGGAATGTTACATCATTGGAATGCTTTACATTGAAAATGTAGAGCATAATAGCTCTTGGATGTGATTCCTTTGCAATACAGTAACAATCAGAAAAGTTAAAGCCCTTATCAGTTCATTTTCAGCATCTAGAATAGCACATTGCATACCCTCAATTAATCTTAAATAACGTTTTTCCTTTTAGCGGTACCCTGGGCAAGTTATACTTAAATCAACCAGACTGCGACTGGCTCACGCAAAAAGGAAAAGTTCAGCTAGCTCAATACCCTGCACAGATGAACCTCGATCTCTGCCAGAAACTTCCCAAATCCAAGAGAAAACTGAAGAGACAGAATCAGGAAAAGTGACCCAGCCTTTACAAACCCAGGAGCCTAGGAGTTTAGAACAACTTGAAGATATTTCATTACCTCCTAATGGTGTTACCTCTGAACTGTCTCATGCGAGTACTTTTCCAGTTCTTGCCAGTAATGACCCTCAGCCAGATACTGTTACTGTAGTATCATTTCATCCTCCTCTGCCCCCACCACCACTGCCGCCACCACCACCGCCACCACCTCTGCCTACCAAGGAAGATGCCACAGAATCCTCAGGAAAATGTGACAGCCTCATTAAACAGGAGAGTGAGGATAAAGAAGTCCCACAGTCTGTCAGTATCCCATCAGCACATCTTTTTGATAGCAGTCAGTTAGTCAGTGCCAAGAAGAAACTAAAGAAGACAGGTGATCTAGAAGGTTTGCAGAGGAGAAGAGGTAATACTTATATTTATATTTATTTGACTGTAATTAACTTTTAAGTAATATATTAGCAGTTTGCTTGTTCCCCTCTTTGGGCCTGCTCTATAGAAGTGTGTGTGTTAATATTTCTGTATAAAAAGTAATGCAACAAACACTTGGCATAGCTCCCTAGACTAAAAAATTCATCTGTTCAAATTATGGGAACTTTCACTGTTGTGTGCAGCAGTTATACGTACAGTATACGCTGAAAAAGATTACAAGTTTATTAATGGTTCAAGCATGATGCGTTTTTTTTTTTTGCCTTAGTCAGGGACTAGACTCAGTGATCCCGGAAGTCCCTCCCACTTCTACTCTCTTCTCTAATCCCATATATCCTCAGATACAATTTGCAGTTTTTGCTCAGGTGTTTCAGTTGATAGAACTTTACGAAATTTATATCCTACTGGATGGAGTCCTGGGCTGGGATTTGGAAGACCAGGCTTACTTTGTGACTTTGTCAGTAGCCTTCTGGGTGACTTTTGGCAAGTTGTTTTTACCTCTGTGCCTCTGTTTCCACATCTGCAAAAACAGAGATAATGAAATGCATGGAAAGCTTTGGCGGTAAAGCATATATATTTTATTCAGTCAGCTTTTTTTAACTGTATGTAAACAAATTTAATATTAACACTTACCTTATCTGTGCTGTCCTCATTTCTATATATTTACTAATTTCTACATCAACCTAGTTGGTACTGGCAGCCTTGAATAAACTACCACAGGCTGCTTATCAGTAGTTTAAAAACACAGGTGGCTTTAAAATGTCAGTGCCTGGTTTTCTTTGTTTCTTTGAAAAGCATGGAAAGTCATCTTTCCTCACCAATTTGGACAGGAACCTTGGCCATCAGGTGTGTGGGTATGCAGTGGATATAGGATTTTCCTCTTGGTACTTTTTCATTTAATGACCTGTGTTTTCTATATTATCATGACCATTCATTTAATGACCTTTGTTTTCTTTGCTTTGCGCAAGTATTGTGATTTTAATTATCCTTAATTGTAGACAGGCCCAGAGCTATAAACAGAGCCATAAATAATGGAAGGTCCTCATTCATGGAAGCATTATGGGGACCCCAGTCTTTTTAGCCTTACTTTTTGCTCCATGATTCCCCGTTCAGAATAAATGTTCTTTGAACTTCTTTGTGGTGAGTGACTCAGGAAAATCCAGAAATCAATTTTTGAATCATTAAAAACATTTTTTAAGTGTTCCCCAGATTTATGTCTAAAAACCTATGAATTCCATAACTGTGTGAGTGAGGTCTGAATGTAAACATGCATGTTTGACAGTTTACAAAGTTGGAAGCAAATTTTTAATCACTTGCATAGTTCTTTCAACATTTAAAAATGTTGTCAACCAGACCTCTTTACAATGGCTGAAGGCGGTACTTTGTACCAGGCAAACTGTAAGGAGCATGGGCGTATCATACAAGTTGTCTTTTAGGATTCTTAGATGGGTAGTGAAGTCAACGTGGAAAGACATCCACTGCAACTCTGCTGCTGTAAGCATAAAGTCCCAGTCCTGAAGAAACTTTGCACATGCAGTTCTATATACCTGCACAGCTTCCTATCAGCATTGGCAGGGCATTGGTGTTTACCAGTCAGCTTGTGCCCAGGTGGGATAATGCTTACTCTCCAGATTTCTGGTTTTCATTGATTGTGTTAGAGATTATAAAATCCATGAAATGAAGAATATAGCAGCACTTGTTAAGTGATACCATGGAACTACACTGACTTATTGCAGTTAATTGTTTATGTAAATTCATCTTGTTTTGACAACCTCTCTTTAGGTTTGGCTCTCAAACTTTCTTTTCATCTGAAATGTCTTATGTTGAATATGAAGCTAAAGAAGAAACTTTGGGCCAGTTGAAGTACATCAGGGGGCTTTTTAGTGCTTTGTTTTATCCCCTCTGATTTTTGGAGAGTGTCCTCAACATTTTGATGCATTAAAGCAACTTGGTATGCACACACAAAATTGGAGTGTATTTAAAAAAAATAATTTCTTTTAAAGTAGGTTTCATCATATATGTTGTTTTGATCAAACTAGTAAGATAGTTGCAAGTGTACATTCGCTTATGTGATTACTTTTTTGCTCTTCTAAAAAACCCCAGCCAAACTTATTCAGAATTAAAGCTGCAAACTAATCCTGCAGATAAATCTCAGTGCATAGTTAGTTATACCAATCTAAACTTAGTGGGCAACTGAGGTTTACTAAATTGTAAATAGGGCTTAGTTTGGAGACATTCTGTTTCCAATTTCCATGGACCCACTAGGTGAACTTGCTTTGGTTAGTTTCAACCAACTTGTGCATTCCTTAATCCATCTGTAAAAGAGAGAGGGTAGCAGTTTCCCATTTTTTTGGAAAACACCTTGACCATGGATGCAAACCAGTGTACAAATGCAGTTATTTCATGTGAGCAAGAGGATCAGATTTTCAAGAGCATGAGGTGTTGGCCAGATTGCCCCATTACAACTGGAATATCTGGGATTTCATAGGAAAGGTCTTGATTCATGGTACATGCTTGTATTTAGCAGGCTTATATAGATGTAAACTTTTCTATACAACACATTTTTTTTCATGCACTTCTACCAAAAAAAATAAAAAAGCATTTTTTCTGGTGACATTTTCACTCATCAACATAGTATGACAAGTATAGCAGGAGCACTCTCATCATGCCATTCTGATAAAACCGAAATTTATGTGAGACTGTTAAATGCTAAAATAATTTGGAGCAACTGAATACTGCTGGAGCAACACAGTTGTGCATTTTTTTTAAAATACCATTTTCTCCAGATTTTCATTAGTTTGGTACAATGTAATATTGTTGCTCCCTTTTTTCAGTCTTAGTTACTTTTTTTAATATTGGAAATCCGTATACATACAAATTTGGATATACTTTGTCTTTCCATCAATTTTATGTGGCAAGGGGGGAAATGCACTCAAAGATGGAAACAATTAACAGTTATCTCATAGTATCCATGGTATTGAGATTTATTTAGGGCTTAAAATTACCTAAGAAATGGCATCATCTTATTACTTGGTATAACTGAAGATATAAAAGTGAAGATGCTGGCATGAATAAATACATTAAGATTAACACTGGCCATGTTTTTGTCTACTATAGTGAGTTCCCCTATGGATGAGGTGCTGGCTTCCTTGAAGCGTGGTAGTTTTCACCTAAGAAAAGTAGAGCAGAGAAGTCTCCCTCCTTTCCCTGATGAAGACGATAGCAATAACATCTTGGCACAGATTAGGAAAGGAGTGAAGCTGAAGAAGGTGCAAAAGGATGTTCTGCGTGAATCTTTTACAGTTCTGCCTGACACTGATCCTCTGACGCGTAGCATCCATGAAGCACTTCGAAGAATTAAGGAAGCATCACCAGAGTCGGAAGATGAGGAGGAAAGTTTGCCTTGCACGGACTGGGAAAATTAACCTGTAATGTTCCTAATTCTATCTTTTTAAGCACTTTGTGTAAAATAGCTGCTAAATGTTATGGCTTGCAGTCTTGGATGCTTCGTAGATATTTGACTAACTGTCCTTGATATGCAGGCTGGTAAAAGAGTCTATATGGGACTTTAGAACTACTGACATTTGAAAGGGATTTACATTTATAGTGAGATAAATATTTTCCTGGCCCCTCGCCTCATGATAGCTTGTTTTCTTGTTGAGCTGATGACAGAAATTGTCCCCACAGCAAGCTACAATTTGTTATAGCGTGTTTTAGAGAGACTGTGTACCTTCCAAAATTGAAAGGACCTTTCATAAATAATAAAGCCACATAATCAATCTTTAATATAGTCCTACCTTTCAGATATCTTCTAATAATTGCTTCTGACTTGTAAAAATACAGGGTGCTTCTGACTTCAGGCTGAATAATTCTAAGTCAAAGAAGATTAGATATGACTCCTAAGCATACTGAAGTCTTGCGTGTGGCTGTTTTTTTGATAGGTTCTTTCAGATCTGTGAAGGGTCTGATTAATTAGATTTCTAGATCATAAACAGTAAATAAGCCAGTGTAATTTACACCTCTGTTAATCATACCCCCCCCCCAAACTTCCAGGCACTGTAGTTTGATGTGATGCAAATGCTAACATTAGATTTCAGCTAGCTATTTAATGAGTTCATGAACAGAACAAAAATTGCCTAGGGATTTTAGACTTCAAAATCAAGGCTGAGATGGTAGTGTAAAGACATTGAAAGATTTCTCGAATGTCTCTGTCCTGAACTGCAATACTCTACTGTAGTAGTTCTCTTCTACAGCTAGGACATGGCTGTGTTGGGGGAGCAGGGGGAGGAATGCTATAAATATATATCAAATTCAAACTATATATGGTGGGCAGCAAAATAAATGTTTTCATGCAGTAATACAGTGAAGGGTATGTGGGGTTAAGGTCAGTGCCATAGCTTAGATGTGGTGGTTAGTATAAGTATACAGTCATTTAAAAAGGGATGAGTGTCTACATCTTGAGGCACAGTACTGTGACTATGAAAGATTGTGGGTTTTGTGTCATTATGATGATTAAATGATTTGACAACAATAATATAAAATACCCAGTGTTGAATTTCAGAAAAGGTAAATAAATGCTACCTTTTCTCCTGGCTGGTAATTTACCTGGCTGGTAATTCATCCACTGAATGGAAGTTGACTGTGTTAATTGATCAGTTTTCATTTTAACTTTATTCTTTGCCATCAGTATTGTTAGGAAGAAGGAAATTGTTAAACCCCAAATATTCAGATATACTAAACTCCTGACAGAACTCAAACTCAGCTGATCTGTGTGTTATTTGGATCTCAGCACAATCACTGACCATTCCTTGTATAGACATTCAGTTTCTCCTGGGAGAGTTGCTGCTTTCCCAGGGGAAATCATGAGTGTACAGATGTTCAGGCTTTTCCTCCGAGAATAAAAATGGCTACTCCAAGAGAAAAATAACCTGGGAATAACGGGTTAAATCACTTGCAGGAGAGTTTCTTCTGGGAGACTGAATGTCTGTACAGTCTGGGTTAGCCAGTCAGGGCTGCCCTATACACTGTTGTCAGGCAGACTAAGGGAGCCTGCAAAGCATACTGAGATGGGTACACAGCCCGCCGCCCCGCCACCGTGGCTGCATAGTGTCAGCTCTTCAAACTCAGCGCTCTTCAGGGCCTCAGCATTCAAATGTTTTTTCGTGTGGGTCTGAGAGAGGATTTTTTTTCTACCACAAAAACAAACCTTGGAGAATCCTCCCAGATTGTTTAAATGTGTGTACAGTCCTTGTCTCTCCCTCTTTCCCCCTCCTTCCAGCTCTAGTCACTGATCACTTAAAACTCCCAATTAACTTAAAAATGATGGCAGAATCCAGTATTTAGAATTTAGGATTTCATGTGGGAGCTTCAGTAGTAGAAATAACAATGGCAGTTTGAGGCTGACTTCTCAGCTGCATTATTCTCAGTTTCTTAGATGTTGCCAAAATACATTTGGGCCTAATTAAACCTTGTTTACTTTTGATACACTACAGCATGTAAGATCCTTCCCTTTTTTATCTGAGGAATCTCTAGGGCATCAGCATCCATCTTTTTCAACAAGTGTTACACAAATCCAAATCACCATGGGAGTGAACACCTTCCCTTATAAAGAATGCAGCCCTGCCAGATGCAGTTTTCAGCTCCCATTGACGTCAGTAAGACTTGAAGGGACTCAGCACCATGCAGAAAGTGCACGCTACATATTCTAAAGATGAGCACATAGTTATTTCCTTCTCTTTACTAGGTTGTATTTTACCGTGGAAATGCTACAGCCAGATGTAACTGGCTAACAGATGATTTTTTGATTAGTCTGTAATAGTTTGTTAAATTTTGGGGGTGGGGGAACAGGGAGGAACCTTTGAAATTAATTTGATTTTACAACACCCTCCCACCCCCCCACAAAGCATTAGTGAATGTAAATCTGTTCTGTCAGATTGCTATAACTTGATAACCTGAGTTGATTACATGTATAAATTGATTCAACAGAAGTAATTACTCAGGAATTTAACTAACCCAAACAAACAACTGCTGTAGAACTTGTAGCACTTGTTTTCCAGTACAAGGAAATCAGTTTAATACCTTTTAAAGGGATGAAACTACTGATTTAAATTGGAACTCTGTAAATTTGTGTTGCTCCATACTGAAAGTGTTTATGCTATAGAGCTACAGACATTATGAAATGAACAGAATACAGTCTATAGAAACTAAATATCCTTGTATTACAAGAGACTCCCTTCTTAGTCCTGTACTTTTGCAGTACCTGCATTCTTAAAATAACAGCTTTAAAAGAAACATCACAGAGAAATCTAGGTCCAGGATAAATTGGAATAAAATCTGAGTGAATTTAATGAAGATAACCTTATGATCTTTGGGTCTGCTTCTTGCTCAGAAAACTGGAAAAGTGGCGGAGTTGTTAGTGGATACTTTCGTTTTTCTTTAACAGCAGTTGCTATTTTAATGCAAGAGAGCGATCAAAGTTTGTAAAATATAGAATTGTGGATTTTTATAAATGTTATAAATGTGTATAGGCTGTGAGAGCACAATGCATATTTATTAATGTAACTAATTACCTCTATTGCATTCTGAAAGTGCAGTTTTTCTTATGAAGGTACCACATTTTCTTGTATACTTCACGCATCTTTCCCCCTAAAATTAGCCCTTCAAAATTGAAGTGCATGTCTTAAGCAAGGAAGCTGATTCTACACCAAAACTGTAATGGCTTCTGCCCTCTATAATGGTGCCCTCTCCTAACCCCAGGACAGGTGGAGTGCATCCTTCAGAATCACATTTCTGAACCCATCATAGCCACTGCCAAATGGGCAATAGTTTTCGGCTCAACGGCTGAAAGCTGCAGCCAGTTCAGCAGCGGATGTGACAGGGTTACTACTGTAGTTTTAAAGCTTCAGCTAGAAATTGAGGGAGGCTGAGGAGTGGGCTCTGCTTGAAGGCAGCATTCAGTCATGTTATGCTATGGTAGTTAAGATTTCTGGAAAATCATTCTACCTTCCCTGCCCCCTTCCCTGCCCCACCCTCTCCCAACAAAGGGCCATGTCATATTTATGTGGGAAACTGCTATTTCAAATAGGTCTTTATTTTTTCCCCCACTAAGAGATGCATGAATTGTAATTGAGAATTTAAAGTAGAATATTCCACTACTGTTTCTATTCTATTTAAAAGTTGGCATTCACCTCCCTATACTGGTTGTCCAAATCTGGGAGCAGGGAGAATCTTAGAGGTTCAAAAAAGTTTCTCAGTAATCCTCATAGAAATTGCAATAATAGGTAAGGGAGAGGATGTGCTCAGTAATTGAAACGAACCACCTAAATGTATTTATTTGTTTTCACAGGTGATGCATTGCCACTGAAGTAAGAAGAGAACCCACAGCTGAAGACCATTCTTCCCCTTCATTTCTGAAAATTCAGAGCCAGCAGTTTCGACCATCCAAGCCACGCTGGGGAAGCAGGCTTTCTTTGGCAAATGGTTTAGCTTAGGGGGAAAGAAAAAAAATCCTGAAATATTTATCTTCAGGTGATGTTTCCTTTGTTCTAGAAATTCTTGGCTGGGCAAAAAGCTACATTTAGCTGTCGCACATAATGAGGAGGAGATGGCCTTCAGCATGTTTGCCCATTTGTTTCAGCACTTTTTTTTTGTTTGCATAAGTATCCATGGCCAGTTAAATGAGGGATATTTTAAGTTGGGAGAACGCTGCATTGACAAAACAACTGAGAGATGCAGTTAAAAACATCAGGACAGCTATGAACCCTACCCTTCATTGCACTGAAAAGTATCATCTGCTTGTAAAATGAATTATATAGCTACTTCCAGACGAGCTGGTTACACAACAGTGAATGCTTCAGAAAAGAGCAGAAATCCTAGCTGTACCATAAGAAGAGAAATGTAAATGGAAGTGCAACTAAGATTATTTTTTAATTTTTCTTTTGAGTGTGAAGAAGTGTATGTTAGTATGAAAAGCAACAACAAATGACTGTGCAGGATAATGAAAAACAAAAAACAGCAGAATACCTGTATTCACCCATGTATTGTTTACAACATGGTACATTTTAACATGGCATATTCCAGCACCTCTTTAGAAGGCCATATGTAGTTTTACACCTTAACACTTTTCCACATTCTTTTAAAGAGTAATATTTAGTTGTGTGAAACTGAGTTAATAGTTATATCTTTACCTACAAATTTGTTATAAGAAGCAATATTTTGTAATATGATAATACCTAAAATTTATTTTTCTCTCTTAGTTTGAACTGCTCTTGTTTAATTACTGTAAGCAACCTTCTTTAAAAAACGCTTAAAGAAGTTTGCAGGACTTGCATACTTCCACTTCATTTGTGAGATTTATGCTTTTCTTCTGTTAGTTTTTATTATTTCCATTAAGTGGCTACAGAAGTATTTGTACATCATGCCTACCCAACCTACTTGGCTGAAAAAATGCTCTTCCTTTTAACCCTGGCTGTATATGGTTCTAAAGGAAGAGGGTTCAGCTTCAGGGCAACACATACCTAAAAAGAAGTCATCCTAAACTGACTAATAGCTGCGGGCAGCTAATCTTATAACACTGTTGTCTTGAAAGATACAGCTATACAGGGTTGTAGGTAATCTTGTACCATGTTAAAGGCTCCATGTTCTGGTTGGTTGACAAATGTTCCAGTTACGAAAGTTGAGTCTTGACTAGTGTTGTATTTCACTAAAATGACATGTAGTGTGTTTGAGAAACACACCACCCCTTTCCTTCTTGGAAAACGATATTTTTGTTCAGTATTCATTTTATGAAAGACAAATTAATGTACTGATTTTCATTAAAGCAGTCAGGAGTTGCTGCTGCTGTGTAATGGAATGCATATTCCACTAACTTTTATAACAGGAGATTTAATATCTCGCCATTTACTTTTTTTAAAATAGCTGTGAGGACAAGAAGACCTACCTTAGCAATCAACTATAACCTAAGTGAACCTCTTCTCTTGAACCCTTTGGGCTGTTCTGCAGCACCTGTTCTCAAAAATAAAGATCTGTCATATGTTTTGAAAGAATTTGCCACTCTGCATTTGGCATTAGAGGCATTTTCTTGAGCTTGTTGCCTTATTTATGACAATACTGAAATATTTTCAGTTTCAAAGGAGCACTTGGGAGCAGCATTTTCCAAAGTGGTACTAATTTTGCTGCATGCACCAGCTGTCAGGGCAGCATCCTTCTCTGACAGAACATCAGCTCTGACACATCCAGCATTAGCTTGGCCTAGGACTTAAGTTTTTCCCCTACATTTATTCATTACGTGGGTTTAAGCTGTCTTATGCTGGGTTCTGTGGCAATAACAGTACTTTCAAAATTTATCATATGTAAACATTTAGCTTAGACCATACAGTTAAGTAGCTGGTATATGTGATGTGTTGTTGTTGACATTCCTTATTTACATCACATTATAAGCTGGTCAAGTGTGTGACATTTTTAGCCATAGCACAAAACAGATTAGAACAATACAATTTGTGAAGCCTGGTGGCTCAATGGATAGCAGTGATGGGATGATACACATTCAGTTTGTTTGCTTCTAAAAAAAGAAATGCAGACTAGACAATGTGTGTTGGGCATTAGCAAAACTTCTGACTTAGGGGGAAAATAGTGTAATTTAAAGATGGGGAGCAGTGTTCCCCTTCCTTGCACAAAAATTATCTGCGAGTCTAGCCCTATGTAGAGGTGTTTTAAATAGCTCCTCCTGTGTTGTGGTGCAGAGTTTTCAGATTCACCTACATATGATTTGTCAACTTTGCCTTGGAAACCTGTGCATGTTTTAAAAAAAACAAAGTAATCCTGTTCTGGATATATTCTGTACTTGGCTAGTATATTAGGTTCCTGTCAGAACTGAACCTGTAGATGTTGCTTTTTTGTAGGAACATATTTTATGCACTCAGACAAAGCAACAGCTGTTGTGCTGAGCATAGCAGTTAATATCAAAATGCTGTTTTTAATGAGGAAAGGCAGTGGATGTTCCAAAAAATATAAAAAATAGATTTGAATCTAATTCCCAGCAGTCATTTGACATCATGGTTTCATACAAACCACCAGCACCAGATGTAAAAATTTCATGTAGCCATGTTAAATTTCAAGCATAAAAATGTTCCTAATGCTTTCTAATGTTGTAATGGTTTTGTTGTTGCGGTTGGTTTATCTAGGAAAAATAATACGGGGAAAATACAACATTCATAAGCCAACAAATCCTGATAATCCCTGCTAGTTGGCACATTTCTGACAAAAGGTTGATTAGAACATGTCTGCTTTTTAGGAAACGTCACTCTGAGGTGCATCGATTCTTTGTCTGTGCAAGGAGGAAAAGGCCTGCATGGAAAATCTCTCTTCAGAGATTTTCGGCACTTGCTGTTCATGGTTGTGCTACTGCATTGTGGCTACATTATTCTGTTACTAGCCACACATTTTTGCAGCATTAAGATTTTGTGCGCTCCATGTCAAGAAAACTTGCATGTTTGCTCTAATCAGAGCTGTTTGGTGAAATGAAATGGGTCCAGTGGTGAAGGGAAGGACGGACTTGGAACTTCCTAATATAGAATATATAACGTAAATGCAGGAACACAGAGCACAGCCTGTCCTTTGGGAAATAAGAAATTTTCATTGGTGGGAACAAAGAATTTATTTTATTTCTACAAACAACGAAAATGTAAACAGTGGTACCTTTTGAGCAGGAATGGGATTAGCATTTACTCGAATTTCTGTACTACCCTCGCAAGTTTCCAAAATCTATTAAAATTACTTACCTTTTTCACTTTTGCTTATTATTTAGGTAAAATTATTTCTTTTAGCCTAGGTGATTTTTTTTTTCTGAAACGTTACCTTGGAAATTTTTAAAAATCCAGCAGCCTAGATTTTGCAGTATACACCTCTGAAATAAGTTATCATGGTTATATGTAGTGTCCTTTGATACCCATATCAGAGATTGGAGGCCAACACCTATTTTACTTTATTCATTGTCTAAAATCATTTTGCGTATTGGCATAATATCCTGTAAAAATCAAAAGTCTTCAGATCCAGAGAGGCCATTACTGAAATCCAACTGAGAAGTAGAAGCAGAAACTTTCAATAGTTAATATTACCTTTATTCCATTTCTTACACTGAGTTTTAAGAGTGTCATTATAAATCAAGGCTACTTGCATTTGTATGCAGATTCTATTTTCATTGCAATACTTATGCAATTACTTAAACCTGTATTAACTGGTATTGATTCCATAAGCATGAATGTGGTGTTGGATGTAGTGTATTAGAGAATCAGATCAGAACAAGCAAAGCTTGTTGGAAAAAGAAGCAGCTGAAGATGGAAGCACCTTACTGATAGAGCATGTTGCATATGCTGAATGCTACTGGAGCACAGAGACAGTAGTTCATTCTAAACTTTATTGCAAAGTGCTCTTTGGTATAGTGAAGCACATTGTCCTGTTTATTGCTATGTAAGACTGTATGAAGTACAGCAATGGCTGTTTTTATCCTATAAATGTACTGTAATTTAAAGTTTTCCTACAAAATAAATTTATATTTAAATTGCTAAAACATGTACTTAAACATTAGAATTTTTAGGAAGGGAAAGGTGGGTATGCCAATATATTTTTGGGGTTATTATACAGATTTGTTTTGCACTGCCCATTCACTCTAACTATTCATCCAGGAGTTCAGCTTTGACTGGCCATATCTGCAGTCTGGCAGTGATGGATCTTTATTGTAATTCGATCTTTTAAATATATTTGGTCCTGCTCCTCAGAATTTGACAGGAATGGTCTTCCCTCTGTTCTCCAGTATGGATGCTCAGATACAATCTAATATGGTGAGTGTACTATTAGGCATGTGAGGAAGGACCTGTCTAAAGCCAATATCTAAGACAATTAGCGAGCAGTATATCACTTTAAAAAAAACAAACAAGAAAAATGTTGATTGTCCTGGTAAGTAGGGTGGCAGCAAATACAAAGCACAGCACCAAGCCTTTGACTTTTAAATAAAACTCTTGTTTTTCAGTCAGGTAGCTTTGCTTCCTTTGGTAATTCCAAGGCTTCTACAAGTAATATACCCTAGAGTGGCTTGGTTTTTCCAAGTCTGCATCCTTCTAGGGGACACACTTTTTCTCTAGCATGAATAGTGGAAAGTTGAGTGATTATTAAAGATGCTCACTTAGCATCTCCAAGCATACCTATGATTGCTACTTACCAATTTACATACGAATTTCATCTCGTGTGTTCCTTAGTAGAGAAGAACATGAAATTTATGAAATGCAGAAGGCTGCAAATCACTTTGCATGAATGAAACCATTAAAGGGTTAATTACACCGATTTCTTTTTAGCTTGTTTGAATAAATGAGAAATTTATCCAATGGAAAACTGATTCGACATCCACTAGCTTTGTGCAATATTGTAAGTAGAATCAAACACTAGCACACAGTGCTTGGCTTTAAGAAAGTCCTTTAACAATTATATTTAAGTGGACGTTTTAAAAGCACATTTTATTGTAAAACTACTCCTGCAAATTTACAATACTTAATAATGCTCCATGTTCTAAAGTATTACGCAACAAATGTAAAAATGTAAAAACTAAGCAAGCATTTCTAGCAATACATGAAAACTAAAACAATTGTTTTAACTGTTTGCCTTTGTTATTTTATTTTAGTGAAACTTTTCTGCAATGTAAGTTTATTGCTGTGTATTTCATGTTTTTTACTATCATGACTTCAAAGTTAAAACCTGTACACACAATACTGAAATCACCTTCCTTGTACATGCGATGTAACAACATACTCACAGTTTTGGTGCTTAAAAATGACTCCTTTTTTCTTCAATAAAGGATATTTATTTGAATGCTGCCTCTTGTTTTATGCCAAGTTGCTTCCCTTCCATTCCCTTGGTCCAACTGTAACATGATTTGGTTTCTCTGGTAAGGTGTTTTGTCTTTGGCTGGCTGGGGGGGATGCTATTTTGACAGCTCTTGGTAAAATAAACTTCGAAACCCACTTCAGTGTTAAATTGCAGACTTTGTGTGTTTTCTTTTAAACAATATGGCAGCAGTAGCAATGGTTTGAAAGGTGGATTTTATAAAAGCAGCAGGTTAATACATTTCTGCTTAGATATACGTTCCTTTCCTAATCAAAAGGCAAAGAGACTGCATGAATAAGAGTAGAAAACTGAAATCAGAAAAATTTGCCAGTAGAAGAGATGGCAGTTTGGAGCCTCTCTGCAACCCTGCAAGGTTTGTCCTAAAAGCATCAGCAGCTCTAGAAAATTCTGTATGTTATCCCTTATCCACTCATGCAGTGAGGTGGTGGTAGTAGAAAAAGAACAAGCCTTCAAATAAACTTGATTAATTTAAAAAATACCTGAGTTACAAATGAAACGAGAGCTAAAATATAAAAACAGGTCTTCATGATTTCTATACAATTTACCTTTTGGTTTTAGAATAAGTACAACATAATCTTATACAAACAACTCATAGACCAGTTCAGTCTCTCAATTATGATGAGGGTATCCTAATAATCTTGTAGGTTGCGTAACTCCACTTTCTCTTGTGTTTGGCATTGTTCTGAATCACGTACAAACGTTAACATTTAAAGGGGAAATTGCAAGGTCAAACACACATTAACCTGAGCAGTGTGTGGTCCTGAGAAACATGCTACATTTAAAGGAAGAAAAACTACAAAATAATAACTACTTGTTGGTGATTCACTGTGTCAGTTCTTCCAAAATCTATAAAATAAAACATCAAGTCGTGATGACTGGAGACAACGGGATACCTAAAGTAAGCTTCCTTCACACCAGTCAGTATGTCCAGTGTTGGGAGTACCTGGGGAAAGGAGAGAAGTTTGTTAAACCCATCACATGTTCCTTAGTACTGCTGCTCATGTTCCCCATGGTTGAGACCAACCTGTCATGTTACTGGCTAGTACCACTGCAGGAGGTTTCATGCTAAATACAATACATGCAAGGCAAATTCCATGCAAGCCAATAAACATTTCACCAGCAGGGGTGAGTCTGATCACACTGCTGCACAGCAGTTGTAAGCAGTGAGCCAAAGCTTTAGCCAACACAACTGCTCTTCTACACAGTACTGGTAATCATAGTGCTGCTAGCATAACTGTGTTGAGTTACCCATCAAATGCATATATATTCTAATAAGAATCCTTTGCCATGTTGTTTGCAGAGGTGACTTCATCCCTCCTCAGGGTAAAGCTGCATCTCCAATTGGCAGTTCAGCTGCAAAACCTTTGTGGTATAGATTATATTTTGAAGGTGCAGTCAGGAATCCTATCTTAGTCACTGTAACATGGTGAGCTTCTGTCTGCTTTGGACACTATAATATCCAAGCCTATCTGTAATTGCTGGTGTTGCTTCCTATCACCATCTCTTCAGATACTGAGGCTATAGACAGACACTACACAAACTGGTTTAAGTGATCAGAAACTGATTTACACTTGTAACAACAGATGCTCAGTGCACATAAACCAGTTTGTTTCAAAATGGCTGAAACTGGTTTGAGATAAGTCTGATAATGCAACCAGGTTTAACTGATTTGGGTAAATTCATTTATGCAATGTCTGTCCCAGACCCCTTCCAGGTTTAAGCTGAACCAGATTCCCCCAGCATTCCAGCATGCTCTCTGGGCTGGGCTCTCTGATCCACAACAGAGCTGGCTCCTTCCCTCTGCTCCTTGGCTGGAGCTCTGGCAGAAACTGCAGATGTCTGCCTAGCTTTCCCCTGCTACCCCATCTCCCCTCACGACTCCCTGCTCAAGCAGGTATTGCTCCCTCCCTGAGGGGCCTGACCACCCCGCCCCCCAGCTCAGTACTGTGGAAAGGAAGGAAGGACTGCTCTAGCATCCCCTGGCTTCTAGCCTGAGCCACTGAAGGCATATGCCTGCATTTCTGGAATGTCTGTACACATACAAACTGGTTTAACCTAGCCAGGTTAGACCAACCTGCAAAGACAGAATCAATTCAGGCTCAGGCTTTTTGACCGTCTGTCCTTAGCCTGAATCTCAAGAATGGCTGTTACTTTTTTCTACAGCTTGTGCAAATTCCATGCCTTATTCCCCATCCTAATTTCCCCAATACTTGTCCAAACCCTTCTTTGCCATTGTCTGTGCTGCTCCAGGGGGCTACACCTTTCCTCTGTGATGCAATCAACACACTGCACCTGAAACATGATCTTCCTTTCCTGACATGCCATTCTATTCCTTCCTGTTCACATCTCTCTCTTGGCTTTCAGTATCATTCCACATCCACATTCTCACTAAATGCAAACAAACCATTTGGCTTAATTTTCCAAAACCATCTCCCATAGTATCCTGTTTTGCTATCAATGTGCACAGCACTTCACACCTCCCAGACCATCTCCACTCCATTCCTCACTTCTGTATTACCAGCAGCAGCATTTAAAATTCCACAGAAGAACAAAACCTGGAAGCCGAATCATCATGCAGCTTGAGCAACCCAACAACAGTGCTTGTGATTGTCACTTTTTTGTTAATTTAGATTTAATCTGAGCTGGTTTCACTAGGAATTCTTAAGATTGTAAGGTCCTTGCCCTGAAGATTTGGCAATGCCCTACATTGTTTACGCAGTGCCATTGACGTGCACAGCACTTCCCAGCTAATGTGTATATGGTGGAAGGAATGTTATATTTTGTACGTGTGTTTGTGAAGTACCACACACATTGCATTAGCTAAACTAGGGCTATCCAAATTCTGGGCAGCTGGGGGTTGCATGCTGGGAAGGCCACAGACCCGAGATTCATGGGTAGGTGGAGTCCTCCCCCACCAACTCTTTCCCCACCATGCAGAATGTCCAGCACTGCCCCCCTCAAGCATGTGCACAGTATAACCAGTCTTACCATGGCACAGGCACCTCAGCTCAACTCCCCCCACAAATCCCAGCTGCATATACCACCCACCTACAGTGTAGGCAGCCCAGCTCCCTTTGCCATGCATGCAGCTTGGGCACTCCAGCCCCCTCCTGGACACCAGGGCAGGAGCAAGTGGGGTGGAGTGTGAGACAGGCAGGAATCTGGGGACTGCACACCAAACCTTCAAGGGCCAGTTTGACAGCCGTGATCTAAACAATACAGGAGGGCCTTTATTCATAGATTCATAGATGTTAGGATCGGAAGGGACCTCCATAGATCATTGAGTCCGACCCCCTGCATAAGCAGGAAAGAATGCTGGGTCTAGATGACCCCAGCTAGATGCTCATCTAACCTCCTCTTGAAGACCCCCAGGGTAGGGGAGAGCACCACCTCCCTTGGGAGCCCGTTCCAGACCCTGGCCACTCGAACTGTGAAGAAGTTCTTCCTAATGTCCAATCTAAATCTGCTCTCTGCTAGCTTGTGGCCATTATTTCTTGTAACCCCTGGGGGCACCTTGGTGAATAAATACTCACCAATTCCCTTCTGTGCCCCTGTGATGAACTTATAGGTGGCCACAAGGTCGCCTCTCAACCTTCTCTTGCGGAGGCTGAAAAGGTCCAGTTTCTCTAGTCTCTCCTCGTAGGGCTTGGACTGCAAGCCCTTAACCATACGAGTGGCCCTTCTCTGGACCCTCTCCAGGTTATCCGCATCCCTCTTGAATTGCGGCGCCCAGAATTGCACGCAGTACTCCAACTGCAGTCTGACCAGCGCCCGACAGAGGGGAAGTATCACCTCCTTGGACCTATTTGTCATGCATCTGCTGATGCACGATAAAGTGTCATTGGCTTTTCTGATGGCTTCGTCACACTGCCGACTCATGTTCATCTTGGAGTCCACTAGGACTCCAAGATCCCTTTCCACTTCCGTGCCACCCAGCAGGTCATTCCCTAGGCTGTAGGTGTGCTGGACATTTTTCCTCCCCAGGTGCAGCACTTTGCATTTCTCCTTGTTGAACTGCATTCTGTTGTTTTCTGCCCACTTGTCCAACCTGTGCAGATCTGCTTGCAGCTGTTCCCTGCCCTCCGGCGTGTCTACATCTCCCCATAGCTTTGTGTCATCTGCAAACTTGGACAGAGTACATTTCACTCCCTCGTCCAAGTCACTGATGAAGACATTAAAGAGTATCGGTCCAAGGACCGAACCCTGCGGGACCCCACTGCCCACACCCTTCCAGGTCGAAACCAACCCATCCACCACGACTCTCTGGGTGCGACCCTCCAGCCAATTCGCCACCCACCGGACTGTGTAGTCATTCAAGTCACAGCCTCTTAACTTGTTCACCAGTATGGGGTGGGATACCGTATCGAAGGCCTTCCTGAAGTCTAAGTATACGACATCCACCCCTCCTCCTGTGTCCAGGCGTTTCGTAACCTGGTCATAAAAAGAAACTAGATTGGTCAGGCACGATCTGCCTGCCACGAACCCGTGCTGATTTCCCCTCAGCATAATTTGTCCTGCTGGGCTCTCACAAATGTGAGCCTTGATAATTTTTTCAAAGACTTTGCCAAGGATGGAGGTGAGACTGACTGGCCTATAGTTGCCCGGGTCCTCCTTCCTCCCCTTTTTGAAAATGGGGACCACGTTGGCCCTTTTCCAGTCCTCCGGGACTTGGCCCGTGTGCCACGAGCATTCAAATATTCCCGCCAGTGGCTCTGCAATGATGTTGGCCAGCGCCTTCAGCACCCTCGGATGGAACTCATCCGGGCCTGCCGACTTAAAGGCATCCAGTTCTTCCAAGTGACTCTGCACCGTCTCAGGGTCTACGCATGGAAGTCTGGCACCTTGCTGCTGCCTTTCTACAACCCCAGTGAGACTCTTGCCTTGTAAGGGTTGATCCCAGGAATCAGCTTTAAGTATTATAATTAAATATCCACACAGTGACAATCTTTTCTGACTCCTAGTGAAACTGGATTGAACTGAGGTTTGGATAAATAATTTGGTGGTGGACACATTAACCACTGCTCTGGAACCTCCTGATAGTTTAGTTTCCTTTAAGAGCTTTGGACTCCCCAGCTACTACTAACATGCACACCTGGGCAATGGAAGAGGTCAGGGGATGTCAATCGGGGGTGCGTGTACCCCCAGGGGTACTTAGAAAAGTCTTTGGGGGTACACAGGAGCAGATGGATGGACAGGGACAGAACATGTTCCGGGGCATGGCGGTGGCGTCTCCCCCAGCATGTTCACCTTTTACCTGGGGGAGGGGCATGCCAGGTGCCACCAGCCCCACACGGCACACTGCGGTGCCTCCCTGCCCCCCACCCCAGCTCACTCTCCTGATTGGTTGCCACAAGGGTCTCAATGGTGGGCGGGGGGGGCGGGGGGAATAAGTGTGTTTCTATGCCAGCTCCCAGGAGCAGGGCTGGGAGGACAAGCGGTCATGGGGGGCAAGCAGGGCTGGGTGGGGGGTCACCACTATACTTTGCTGCTTTCCCATGGCTGGTTGTAGATGCAGTTCCACGGGCTGCTGACTGGCAGGGTGGTGGGTGGCAGCGGCAGCTGTGTGCGAGCACCAACACCCCCCACCCCCACCTGCCACATCCAGCTGCCACCACCAGAAGGGGTACACCTGCTAAAAAAGGCTGAAAAGCTGAGATAGGCCTGGAGATCAAACTGGCAACCATCATAAAGGACAACAAAAAGTCCTTCTACAGATACATATGGAGCAAGAAAAAAAATTGGGCTCCACTCTGGGACCTCTACTGAATACCTAGGGGCAGCCCACAGTTGCTGCATGCAAAAAGGCAGAACTCCTGAATACATACTTTGCATTGGTATTCCTGAAACCCAATGGGGGCTGCTTATCTGACCAGAGGCCTAGGGAACAAGGGGAAGGTAACAACCTACATAAAATCAGCCCAGAACAGGTGAAGGATCTTTTACAAAGCTTGGAGATCTTCAAGTCCACTGGACCAAATTACCTGCACCCAAGTGTCCTGCAAGAACTGGCCAAACTTATAGCAGCACCATTGGCCAAGCTATTTGAAGAATCGTGGAACTCAGGAGTGGTCCCAGATGACTAGAAGAGGGCCTATGTTGTGCCCATCTTTAAGAAAGGGAAAAAGGATGACCCTGCAAACTACAAGCCAGTCGGACCTCGGTCCCAGGTAATATTGTTGAAATGTTGGTTAAGGAGGCCATCAACTACAAGCTGGTAAT
This sequence comes from Alligator mississippiensis, assembly GCF_030867095.1. Lineage (NCBI taxonomy): Eukaryota > Metazoa > Chordata > Crocodylia > Alligatoridae > Alligator > Alligator mississippiensis. The sequence goes on from NC_081826.1 coordinate 257,519,395, forward strand.
AGATGGGGTGCTAAACAGCAACCAGCACAGCTTTGTCAATGGCAGATCATGCCTGACGAACCTTGTGTCCTTCTATGACCAGGTCACTAACCATCTGGATGAAGGACATGAAGTTGCCATAATCTATTTAGACTTCAGTAAAGCCTTTGACTCTGTCTCCCATGGGATTCTCTCTAATAAACTGGAAAGTACTGGGCTGGACCAGTCTACAGTGTGGTGAGTGAACAACTGGCTCAGAGGCCACTCCCAGACAGTGCTGATTCATGGGATGGCCTCATCCTGGAGGGCCATCTCCAGTGGGATCCCCCAAGGATCAGTGCTCAGACCTATGCTATTCAATATATTCATTAACGATTTGGATGAAGGGGTAGAAAGCACAATGATTAAGTTTGCAGATGATCCCAAGCTGTGGGGAAACGTGGGCCCACCAGAGGATAGGGCAAAGATCCAGGAGGACCTTGACAGACTTGACTTATGGGCGGAACAAAATCAGATGAGGTTTAACGGAGAAGAGCAAGGTCCTTCACCTGGGTAGGAAGAACCCTCACAACAACCATACAATGGGTGGTAGCCTATTGGCTGGCACAACATCTGAATGAGACCTGGGAGTCACCATCGGCTGGAAGATGAATATGACCCAACAGCGTGACAAGGCTGCCAAAAGGACCAATAAAACTCTGGCCTTCATCAGCTGCTGTGTGGCCAACAGTTCCAGGGAGGTAATCCTCCCTCTCTATTCAGCACTGGTGAGGCCTCAGCTGAAGTACTGTGCCCAGTTCTGGGCACTGCACTTCAAGAAGGACATGGATAAGCTTGAGAGAGTACAAAGAAGGGCCACGTATTTGATTAAGGGCATGGAGGGTAGGCCCAATGAGGAGAGACTCCAGGAACTGGGCCTGTTCAGCCTGAGGAAGAGAAGCCTTGAGAGGTGATTTGATAGCTGCCTACAAGCACCTCTGGCAGGAGCATCAAGAACTAGGAGAGCAACTATTCAGGAGGGCACCACAAGGGAGGATGAGGACCAATGGGAATAAATTAATAGTGGGTAAATTCAGGTTTGATATCAGGAAAAACTTCTCTGTAAGGGTCACCAGAATCTGGAACACACTCCCAGCAGAGGTGGTGCAGTTGCCCTCATTGGAGGTGTTCAAGACAAGGCTGGACAGGTACCTCGCCAAGCTCATCTGAGCCCAATAGGTCCTGCCTATGGCAGTGGACTGGACTTGATGATCATACAGGTCCTTTCCAGTTCTATGATTGTATGCTTCTAAAACCGCTGAAGTAGGAGAAGGAAAGCTACATGAGAAACAGAGATTGAAGTGGATGAAGTGACATGGCTACATCTAATGAGATTCAAAGTTGGTGGCATTTGCTACCTTCAGTCAAACCTGGAGCTAGCTGAAATCCCATTGCACATGAAAAGAGGCAAAGGGGCCAAGAAACCCTCTTGCCTGAACAGGGAAATCCAGGAAAGCCTAGGGGCAAAATAAGAGGCATACAGGCAGTGGAAGCAGGGGGTAGCTACCAAGGAGGAGTATACCTACTTGGCTCACACTTGCAGGGAGTCGGTTAGAAAGGCCAAAGCTGCAATGGAACTTAGGCTGGCAACAAAAATTAAAGACAACAGAAAGTCTTCTACAGGTATACAGGGAGCAAAAAGAGGTGTAGGGTAACATAGGACCCCTACAAGGCAGACTAGAGCAGTTGGTGACAGATAGGAGAGACATAGTTGAGCTCTTCAATGAGCTTTTTGCTTCCATATTGCTGAACATGGATCAGGACAAATCTCCCAACTGGATTATAGACAAGCACAGGAGGGAAACCAGCCCACCAAGTGTTAGCACGACTTAGCGAAGGGACACTTGGAGGGGCTGGATGTGTTTAAATCAGCAAGCCTGGATAATCTTCATCCAAGGGTGCTGAAGGAATTGGCCAGTGTCATAGCAAAACCACTGGCATGGTTGTTTAAGCACTCATGGTGCTCAGGTCAGGTCCCAGAGGATTGGAAATGGGCCAATGTGGTCCCTATTTTCAAGGAGAAGAAGGAGGATCCAGGTAACTATAGGCCAGTTAGTCTCACATCTATCCTTGGGAAAGCCTTTGAAAAAAGTATTAATGATCACATTTGTGGGAGCCCAGCAGGAAAAATAATGCTGAATGGCAACCAGGATCAGTTCATAGCAGGTAGATCCTGTCTAACCTTGTTTCTTTTTATGAGCAGGTCACAAAATGCCTAGATGCAAGGGGCAAAGTAGACGTCATCTACCTGGATTTTAAGAAAGCATTCAATACGGTATCTCATGCTATTCTCATAAATAAACTGAGTGGCTGTGACATAGATGATTACATGGTCAGGTGAGTAGCAAATTGGCTAATGGGATGCACCCAGAGAGTGGTGGTGGATGGGTTGGCATCAACCTGGAAAGATGTGGGCAGCGGAGTTCCCCAAGTTTCGGTCCTTGAACAAGGGCTGTTCAATGTCTTCATCAGTGATTTGGATGAGGGCATGGAGAGCACTCTGTCCAAATTTGCGGATGACACCAAATTATGTAGTAAACAGACTAGTTGCCAGGGAACTAATCCAGTTGGATCTGGATAGGTTGGAGAATTGGGCAGAACAGGATAGGATGCAATTGAACAAGGACAAATGCAAGGTGATGAACCTAGGGAGAAGGAATCATCAACACACACACAGGCTGGGGGATGACCCTCTAAGCAGCACTGTAGCTGAAAGGGATCTCAGAGTCATAGTTGACTCCAAAATGAACGCGAGACGGCAATATGATGAAGTGATCAGTAAAGCTAACCATACTTTATCATGCGTTAGCTGGTGCATCACAAACAGGTCCAGGGAGGTAATACTTCCCCTCTATGCGGCACTGGTGAGACTGCAGCTGGAGTACTGTGTCCAGTTTTGGGCACCATACTTCAAGAGCGATGTGGATAATCTTGAGAGGGTCCAAAGGAGGGCCACCCGTGTGGTTAGAGGCCTGCAGATAAGGCCCTATGAGGAGAGATTGAGGGACCCGAATCTCTTCAGCCTCCGCAAGAGAAGGCTAAGAGGGGATCTTGTGGCCATCTACAAATTCATCGGGGGGGACAGCAAGGGATAGGAGATGCTCTGTTTACCAGGGCACCCTTGGAGTAACTAGAAACAATGGCCAGCAACTGAGAGAGAGCAGACTCCAGTTAGACATCAGGAATAACTTCTTCCCAGTAAGGGTTGCCAGAATCTGGAATGGGCTTCCAAGGAAGGTGGTGCTCTCCCCTACCTTGGGGGTTTAAGAGGAGACTGGACAAGCACCTGGCTGGGGTCATCTGACCCCAGCACTCTTTCCTGCCTGTGGCAGAGGGTCAGACTTGATGATCTGCTGAGGTCCCTTCCGAACCTAATATCTATGAAAAACACTTGACTTAGCCATCTTCTGCTTGATAATGCATCTTTGTCAGAATATGAACACTGCCTTAACTGAACGTCCCTACAAAAGTTTTTGATAGAGAAAAGGTCTGACTCACTCAATTTCATCATGTTCATATATTTTTAGGAGCACATTAAAATTAATATATAGCAATGCAAGTGCAATCACAGCCTTCATGTTCACATGCATTTCCTTTCCCTTTGGTAATAGTCTTCTCAACTCTGCCCTGTAGAATCAAAAATAACCTGTGGCTGCACCTTTCTTAGTGTTTCCCTAGATCAAACCATTGTCAGGTTTCCCTCCACCTCTCCAAGGGAACAGTAGGATGAAGATGACAAACACCAAGAGGAAAGAGGTTTTAAAAAGCCTGGGAAAGGAACAGATTTATAAGGAAGAAGAGCCCAACAGTAGAGGGATTCAACTAACAGGAGAAAGAATATTTGTGGAGAGGCTAAAGCATGAGCAAACATAAAGATGGGAAGAGATGAGGAGTCTGAGTCAGGAGCTAGTGCTGCGGAGGAAAGGAGGACTGGAAGGTAACAAGAGAGGATGACTGGGTGTGTAGGGAAGAAAGAATGAATGAGTGAGCAACCAGGGGAGTGGTAGAGGGACAGATTGAAAGCATGCAGGAAGGAGAAAAAGGAGAAATGGAGGGCAAAGAAAAGATCCATCATGTTTCTGAGGGTTTGACTAGACTGAAAAAAGCAGAGAAAAATACTGTTGCCCCATTTTGAGCTAAGCAGTCTCCCTGAACAGGTCAGGAATGAAGCAGCAGGAGGCAGTGTCTATGCTCACTGCCCCTGCCAGCCAGCCTGCTCTTCTAGGCTGCGGCTTCCTTGCTGCACTTTTCTAGCTTGTTTTCTGTTTCACCCATCTTTTCTGAAACTTTCAGCCTTCACAAGCCTCTGTTTCAGAGAGTGACATATGCCTGTATCTCCCTATCATTGTAGCTATCTTGTTACATCTGTTTCTTACAACTATCCTAAAGGAAAGGTGGCAGCTACCCTCAAACCATAACATCTCCCTGCCCCATCTCAGCTCTGCCTGTCAGCCTTGTGGCACCTAAAAATAGCACACCTAAAATACCACCCCAGACAGGAAGAAAGTAAGTACTGTATTGTTCCAGTCACAGGTCCACTCTGCACACAAATTCTGTTTTAGGCTTTTTTTCCTGACCATAACTCAGTCGCTGCAAATATTGCCCTTACAAAATCCCACAGGAGAATCAAATAACTATTTAGGTTCCTTTCTTGGTTAAGTGCACTAAAATACTAAGATAAAAACTGCACTGAAACTTATTTCTGATTTGATATTTTTATTGCATGCACAAAAATATGGCAAGTGCAATAGTCAAGACTGCAAAGGCTCAGTTATAAGTCAATGCTGCATTTAATTAAGTCAAATGGGATTCTCTGGCTCTTCCGGAGGAAAAAATAAGGTTAATTAATAATCAGAACAATACAGTAACTTAGTTTCAACTGACACCACCTTAACTAGTTATGTATTTGCAATGCAACTCAACAGTTCTGTTCCCATCCAAAACTCCTTGGAGTTTCTTTTTCTCTTGCCTGATTTCCTTTCAAACACAAACTCCTAAGGATTGGTTATCGTTTCTGTGAAATCTACTGTGCAGAACAGGGCCCACTCTTTTTGCACAGGTGAACCATTACTGTTACAACATTTCCAACCTGTTTCCATAGCCCTAAATCCAGTTTCAGGTGCTGCTACACTGAAGTCCTGCCTTTTTGCTACTTATCTCAGGTGATATGTGTCTCAGACGGCCGGAGCTGACTTGAGGTGATCTACAAATTGCTCGGCCGTTGGGCAGGCTGGTGTATGGAGAGGCAGACAAAACGTATTGATTGCAAAAAGGCTTTACTTACGCCGCTAGTAGCCGCGATGCAGGTGGTCCGATCGCTTAAATAATTACACAAGTTGCTCCAGCTGGCAAAACCCGGACCAGCGAATCCATAAACGAACCAGGCATGCAGGAAAAGAGGTACGTCAAGGGATAGCATTCGGCGACGGGGAGAAAAATCGATAGTTGATCAGGCTATCGATTCACTCTGCCACGAGTCAGGAATTCTCTTAAGTCACTCTGCAGCGTGCTCAAAGTTCTCCGACTTGGGCGGAAGTCGCACAGAATTTTATACGGCTAGCAAGCCAATCGCTAGCCGCCATGTAGGAATAATTTAGAATTGGCCAATGATAGGACACAAATTTGCATACGAATGGCGGGAACTCTCTTGCACTGGAGTTTTCTGTTGCAACAGAAAACTTTTGCTGTGCACAGAGACTCATGTGGCGGGAAAATTCCATCGTGCCGAGGCACTTAAAATCATTGGGTTATGACAATATGGATAACTTTGAATTTAGTTCTGGAACCCAGCTACATACAAATGCACATCCTTTATGGCAGCAGATGAATAAGGAACAATTGTACTCTGAAAACCGTGAGAGAGGAGACAGGCATTTCTGAGTGCACATATCCTGCTAAACATCCACATTCTTCCTCCCTGGCTTCAAATCATGGTCCCTTCAAAGCACTGCCCTCCTTATGCCTAGGCCTCTGTGCAAGTGTGAAATCACAGCATTACAGTTTTTCCAGCAACCTAGGAAACTGCATCTGAGGAATCAATCCTAAGTCTAAAGAGCTATTTGTAGGGATGCACCATTTGTCCTAACCAAAACTTCGTCCCATACAAACAGTGGTAACAATGTTTCATAGATGTAATCACTGCACAAATGCCTTTCAAATGGCAGCATAATTTATCATCAGAGAACTTCAGTCTTTGCTGAATAATAAACCAAAATCCTCTCAGGTTCTTTCTGGTGTTGCATCCACACTGTCTCCAGACCACAAGCACTAGCATCCACAGCTGATATGAAAGACTTTGAAACATAAGTAGACCAAGACACAAGCCAGAAGTCCAGATAGTTGAGTATTTTCTGATCAAAGTGGCTTTTGCTGGAAAATGCCAATGCATTAATCTAAAGTGCTGTACAAAACTGCATCAGCTTCAATGAACTTCCAGTGAAACACAAGCACGAGGAAGTTTCAAGCACAGGGAGTCCTGGGGAAACGGGCTTGAATGCCATGCCACCAGCCCCAGGGTTGCAAACTGTGAGGTATCCAGGCTGTCTGTCATGGAGCCAGGAGCATACAAACCCTGAATGTCCTAAGCAGTCCTGCTTTGAGCTGAGGTATGAAAGTAGCAGCCCTAGGAGACCCAGCTCTAGCTAAGTCTCTTGAGTCTAAATTTCCTACCTTGCAGCAGGGAAGCACTGGGGATGACCATTTGAGCAACAGCACAATTTCTGATTCCTAGACAGAAAGTCTCACCTAATTCAACTGTTTGACACTTTAAGTACACACTACTGCACAAGATCTAGCCCAGTAGATTCATAGATTCATAGATGTTAGGGTCGGAAGGGACCTCAATAGATCATCGAGTCCGACCCCCTGCATAAGCAGGAAAGAGTGCTGGGTCTAGATGACCCCAGCTAGATACTCATCTAACCTCCTCTTGAAGACCCCCAGGGTAGGAGAGAGCACCACCTCCCTTGGGAGCCCGTTCCAGACCCTGGCCACTCGAACTGTGAAGTTCTTCCTAATGTCCAGTCTAAATCTGCTCTCTGCTAGCTTGTGGCCATTATTTCTTGTAACCCCCGGGGGCGCCTTGGTGAATAAATACTCACCAATTCCCTTCTGTGCCCCCGTGATGAACTTATAGGCAGCCACAAGGTCGCCTCTCAACCTTCTCTTGCGGAGGCTGAAAAGGTCCAGGTTCTCTAGTCTCTCCTTGTAGGGCTTGGTCTGCAGGCCCTTAACCATATGAGTGGCCCTTCTCTGGACCCTCTCCAGGTTATCCGCATCCCTCTTGAATTGCGGTGCCCAGAATTGCATGCAGTACTCCAACTGCGGTCTGATCAGCGCCCAATAGAGGGGAAGTATCACCTCCTTGGACCTATTCACCATGCATCTGCTGATGCACGATAAAGTGCCATTGGCTTTTCTGATGGCTTCGTCACACTGCCGACTCATGTTCATCTTGGGGTCCACTAGGACTCCAAGATCCCTTTCCACTTCCGTGCCACCCAGCAGGTCATTTCCTAGGCTGTAGGTGTGCTGGACATTTTTCCTCCCTAGGTGCAGCACTTTGCATTTCTCCTTGTTGAACTGCGTTCTGTTGTTTTCTGCCCACTTGTCCAACCTGTCCAGGTCTGCTTGCAGCTGTTCCCTGCCCTCCGGCGTGTCCACATCTCCCCATAGCTTTGTGTCATCTGCAAACTTGGACAGAGTACATTTGACTCCCTCGTCCAAGTCACTGATGAAGATATTAAAGAGTATCGGTCCAAGGACCGAGCCCTGCGGGACCCCACTGCCCACACCCTTCCAGGTCGAGACCGACCCATCTACCATGACTCTTTGGGTGCGACCCTCTAGCCAATTCGCCACCCACCGGACTGTGCAGCCATCCAAGTCACAGCCTCTTAACTTGTTCACCAGTATGGGGTGGGATACCGTATCGAAGGCCTTCCTGAAGTCTAAGTATACGACATCCACCCCTCCTCCTGTGTCCAGGCATTTCGTAACCTGGTCATAAAAAGAAACTAGATTGGTCAGGCACGATCTGCCTGCCACGAACCCGTGCTGGTTTCCCCTCAGCATAATTTGTCCTGCCGGGCTCTCACAAATGTGAGCCTTGATAATTTTTTCAAAGACTTTGTCAAGGATGGAGGTGAGACTGACTGGCCTATAGTTGCCCAGGTCCTCCTTCCTCCCCTTTTTGAAAATGGGGACCACGTTGGCCCTTTTCCAGTCCTCCGGGACTTGGCCCGTGCGCCACAAGTGTTCAAATATTCCCGCCAGTGGCTCTGCAATGATGTCGGCCAGTGCCTTCAGCACCCTCGGATGGAGCTCATCCGGGCCTGCTGACTTAAAGGCATCCAGTTCTTCCAAGTGACTCTGCACCACCTCACGGTCTATGCATGGTAGTCTGGCGCCTTGCTGCTGCCTCTCTACAACCCCAGTGAGAGACTTGTTGTGCCCCTCGCTTAGGAACACTGAGGCAAAGAACTCATTGAGGAGTTCAGCCTTGTCCCCCTCGTCCGTCACCAATTGCTTCTGCCCATTTAGCAGGGGTCCTATTCCTCCCTGGGCCTTCCTTTTACTCCCTATATATCTAAAAAACAATTTCTTGTTGTCTTTTACTTGGGTTGCCATCCTCAGCTCCATGGTAGCTTTGGTCCATCTAACTGCCTCCCTACAAGCATGAGCAGAGGAGGTATATTCATCTTTGGTGCTCTCTCCCTGTTTCCACTTTTTATGTGCTCCCCTTTTGGCCCTTAGGCTGCCCTGGATTTCTCTGGTCAGCCAGGGAAGCCTCCTGGCCCCTTTCCCTCTTTTGCCTCGCTCGGGGATCGTCTTGCTAGGGAACTCCAGTAGGAAGGGAACTCCAGGAGCTGTCAGTCACACCTTTCTGCCTTGTAGTGTTCTTCCATACCAGCACTTAGTGCAACCCCTGGTTTACACTTAACAGTTAAAGGTTTCTCCAGGCCAGTGGTTCTTAACCTCATTAGACTCAAGGCACCCCTTAGAAAATGGAGGTTTTCACTTGTTTTTTGACTACAGAAAAATAATGGAACAATTATTCTGTTGCAAAGAACTCAGAAAGCCCACAACAGGTCAGAATGTTCTTAACACTACAGAGTTATATTTGAACTTTTTGGTTTTATTGTGTGAATCATGTTTGCACATCTAACATTGTGTTGTACCCTCTGGCACTCTTGAAAGGATCTCAAGGCACCCCTAGGTGCCACAGAACTCAGGTTGAGAATCACTGCTCTAAGTCCATGGTCTTGACACATATTTCAAACTCTTCCCATCTTGATGCTCTTGGAACAACCACCACGTAGGTATGGATTCTACCCCTGAAGGCTAAAAAGTGCCTGGAGATACAATAAACTGCTTGTTTATTCACTAGCTATTGAGTATGGGAGTTAGGGGTACAGCCTCAGAAGCTGAACTTGCTAGACCTTAAATGCTGGAAGCTGCAAGTAAAAGAGGAGCAGTGGAAAAAAACCCACCTGGTCACACACTGTTCAATCTCCCTTTCAGCATCCACTCTCTGCCAGTGTGTGACACAGGAGACTGGGGAAGATGGGCATATGATTAGGGATCTCTGGAATTCGTGCCAAAAGTGCATGGTGTGACAGCTTCTTTAATTTTGGAGTTTCCCGCACACATACCCCTGGCGCTGATTGGTGGAGGGGCCCATCACTTGCTGCTTGCTGCCTGAGCCTGATGGCTGGGAGATGAAAACTGCATTTTTAAAAATGCCATGGTTTTTGCCTCCTGACCATCAGGCACAGGTGGAGAGCAGCGAGCAACAGGGCACCTATGCCAATCAGCTGGGGGGGGAGAGGAGGGCGGTGCAAGTGAAACTCCAAGATTAAAGAAGCTGCACCACTGCACACTTCCAGAGTGAATTCTAGAGATTCCCTACCTATGGCCTGACTCATAAATGACAGTTCTTATGTTCATATTGCAAACAATTGCATGACAATCATTTGTTTCACCTGATCTATGTTCTTAAAAGAAATTTCCAAGACACCAGCCCTGGCATTTATTACACAGTTGTTAGCCATAATGATATTCAAACTGATTAAAATTCCAGATGGTCAAGTTTTCAAAATACAATTGTCCCCATTTTGATCAGGACCCTGTTCCCCCAACCACTGTTTCTAGCCGAGATAAGTTAGGTGGTTCAGTTTTGGATCTATTGCTGCCCAGCCTTTTTGGCATGTTTGGTCTTTTAACTGTTAGGCTTAGGCCAGTACCCACCATTCCAGTGCAATCCAGAGATCTTATGATCCCTTTGCTACCCAAATACCCATTACGTTTAGCTGCACAAATTTAAAAAACAAAACAAAACCCCAAACAGAAAAAAAGAAGAAAACCAACCAAAAGCTGATCTATATTTTACCATTTTTGTCTTTCAGATTGGCCCCTCTCTCAACCTCCCCATTTTCCAATCTAGGTGAGAGAAGCTACATATGTACTTGTGACACTCTGGTCTGCTGTATACCAGTCCCTTCATGTCCAATTTTTTTCATAGTATCTGAATTTAACTGAACTGCTTCCATTATTGCCAGTTGCCATCGTGGCTTACATTTTAGCCAGTAACATTTGCTTCTAAAACCAAACACACATTTTCTTTAATTGTTCAATAACCCCGTGACCCAGATGACAGCCCCCTTTTCTGCTGTATGCATTAGACACAGAGCTGTACTTACGGGGCTCGTGGTAATCAACTTCCACTAGTGACTGCTGTGCTCCTGCTGCAAAGCAGGAGTCAAATTCCATGACACATCACATGTTCTCAGAGTGTCTCTGGCTTCTGATCACTGATCTTAATCTGCAACTCCAAGTTGGTCTCTTGCCAATTTATCCTTTTTGGGAGCTGGATATGCCAGGAATTTGTCTCTTCAAATGTTCTGCCAGTGAATCTGGAATCTCTTCTTCTAGGTCTTGACTGTCGCCTGACCAGTTCAAGCTGATATCTGACTCTGAACTGCGAACCAAAAGTCAACATGTGAACTGGATAAGTGTCTCTCTGCTGAGGGAATTTTCCACAGCACCATCAGAATTAACTGCTGGTACCTCTTGCTCTCTGTCCACCTTTTGAAACATGCATTCAGATTATGATGTTGCAGAGTTAAATCAGCCTCCCAGGGGACTTTATTTCTCAAAGTTTTTGCATTTATCAGGCTGAGACAATACAACCTCCCCCCATCTGTGGGTCATAAATGTTGTAGAAAAGCATTGTAAATGTTCCATCTTAACCAAGTTCTTTGGCTGATCAAAGAATATCTGGGTGGCTAACTTCCAAACTGGTCTGTGACATTTTGTTTCCCTTCTAGAGCTTATTGTCATCTCCTTAAATACTTTCTTCAGTTCATTCCTACTATAGTTTCCAAGTTGGTCAAATTATCCTGGTCTCCAATTTCTGGAAAGCTGCCTCCTCCTTAGTAGGCAAGTTGGTAGTAAAATATTGATCCATCTTGCCATTCCAGACTGGAAGTTCAGTAGCTAGATGCAAGGTGACTGGGGTATAAGTGATCTTGCTCAGGGGTACGGGTCCAGAATCATGAGGCAAGCCAACAGCTGGGACAACTGATAAACTAGGATGTGAGTGTCTAAAACCAGGGGGCATCCAGGCTGAATAAGTCATAAGCCCAAAACACAAGTCAAGGGAACAGCCAAACACCGGAAGCAGGAGAAACAGGGAAATTAGCCAAAGACCAGGAGTTAACAGGCCTGAGTCCTTCTGGCAGGTACTTTCCTAAATACTTGAAAGCAACTCCCAGAAACAAATGCAGACATCTATGAAGGCCAGCCAGTCCAGCCACTGGCCCCCAGTGGGGAAAGACTTAGCTAAAATCAGTTGTCAGCCAGTCCTGAGACCTGTATGTTAGGTTTTCCAATCTGCCTCAGACACTTTGTAACTACAGCCCAAAGATTTTTTTTTGTCTGTAGGTCCTCTCCAAGTTGTTTCTTGAAAGTTTCCAGTCAATTCCTTTGTGAAATCTCCAGCTCCTGTTCTAGGTTTTAATTAATTTAGGCTCCCTTTGATTCCCCTAAGCACTATAGTCACTGATTCCATCTTGATTCAACAGGAATACCAGCACACAATTTCTCTCCTTAGAAACGAAGTCCTCATTTCCATAGTGTTAACATTTTTCCAACCAGAGCAGTAAGCCAAATCCAGGGAGCTGTGGGTTGTTTCCACAAGGAGAAATTGATTGCAATCAGGTGTCTCCTGCCGTCTTTGTTTACACAGACTGTACAGGTTTCCCTCGACATATCAGGTGAGTTTCTTTGCTCATGCTCCAAACCCCTTTCCAGCCAGCTTTCAAGCCATGAAAGGATTGCTGAACTCTATGCTATCATCCGCACTGCTCTCTTTACCCATATTAAGTAAAGCTACTGCTTCTGTTATGTGTATAGCTGCTGCAATTATCTCTGATTGTAGTATAGGCAAACCCTAAGTTGGGTCACCAAGAACAGACATTGGTAGAGGCCAGACCTTATAATGGGCAGGTATAACAGAGAAAATGATTGGCATGTTTTGATTGTTTTCTTTTGAGATTCTCCTCTTGTCATCAGGAAATTAAAATCAACCAATGCTCTGGGTACCCCTAATGCCTGGCCCAAACTCCAAAACAAATTAGCACATGCATCTCTACCATAAGCTTGGTTGAACAAAAGTTAATTGAAAAAAGGTATCCTAGCTGGTGTCAGATACCTCCAGTAAAAATGGGACAGAGTCAAGCTGACCTTGGAGCACCATTTTCCCTCTTTCCCTTGAACCTGGCAGCATCCTTTGTTGACAGAAGTTCTTGAATCTCTGCATCAGCTACTGCAGGTGCTGGCACAACTTGAGCTAGACCGAGAATCTGGTCTGTGTTAAAAATTCCCACGTTCGCAGAAATGCAAGTCCTTTTCCACACACCTTCCGGGTTGCTGTTCTGTCAATATGTGCCTCCCAGGAGCAGCTAAGGTGAGGCAGACTGCAGAAGGAAGGCATGGAGTAGTTAGGCATTGAAGAATCATGGCCAGCTAGCCAGATGAAGTGTTTGCCAGCAGTTCCTCCTAAGCTATCCCAAAATTGAAGGGAGAAAACCCCCACCAATACTTAGCAGTCAGGTAAATAGCATAAAGGTACAAACTACAAATAGCTCACAGGTGCTGTGTCTTCAAAACAGAAGAGAGTGTTTAGTCACTATGAACAGCAAAGACAACACCAAGTATACTCTACACATCAGGGAGTAAAGGCCATGAGAAAATGGTATTTGTGGGTTAGCAATATTCCTAATACATTTATAAAATATATGCATTCTGAAATATACTTAATATTTATCATATGATTCAGACTGTATGAAGCTGCCTGCTGACACTCCCTTGACCAGCAGCTTCTCTAGCCAGTCTAGATGTATGCAGTTTGAATGGCGTGAAGAACTAAGAAAAGCAGACTCTTCCTCATAAACATTGTTGCAGATCCACAGTTCAGGAGCAGCGTGTTCTGCCCTGCCAGACAGGCGTCCTTGTCTGTTTTCAGTCTGTGTCATGTGAGGACATCCGTCACAGAAATCTCTTGGGATTCCTTAAGAATAAAAAATATGTTCTTTCCCTTATTGACAAGCACATGAATGGATGTGTTAAAATAATACTAAAGACTAAGACTTATTGGTCTAGCAACATACCGCTTAGTGCAAGACCAGACTATGAGGGGTGAAGATGGATTTAAACAACACTTAAACTTTTGTGATCCCAGGACTGGCTGCCTAGAGCCCAAAGGGTCATGTGGGCAGTTAGAAATCAGTTTGATATAGTGGTTCCAAGCCATGGTTTTTTCCCCATATGCCAATGCCCACTATTCCACCTAGACACTTAATCCTATGGCGAGTTAAGCCAGCTTCCCAGTTGGTCTGCAATGCCAAAATAGTGGAAAGCAGCTAGACTGGGATCCAGGATCTGTACCATAAATTCTACTTACTCTGCCTATACAATTTCCATAGTGGATCAAAGTGATCTCTGCTATAACTCATTTAGAGTAGGAGTTAATCCAGGTACTGATTTAATCAAATGTGATTAGAGGCTTTTGAAATATTAGTCACTGACTACTTCCCAGCTTTGTACCACTGGAAGTTCATGCACAGATTCAACACTTTCAGAAAGTGCAAACAGCCAATCAGAAACAATCTTCTTGTTTTGAGTATATGAGTGTACAACGGTGTGCCTAACTGGCACTTTTATTTCCTGTGAGTGCACATGCACCTCTGCCCGGAGTGGGTCTGATTTTTTCAAACTATCACTAATAGTTCCAAGCCATTCTCTAATCAGATTTAGATATGGCTGTATTCTAATCCAATGAAGCATTCATCATCATTTTTAATTACTTGCAGAATTGTGAATGACAAGAAAAGATTGCAGCCTTTTCCATTTTGGCCCCTATGCTGAGCTCATGATGATAACCTGATACAGATTGTGTACTTGACTGAAAGCAACTTCCTTAAAGAATATAACACTTATGATGCATTATTCAGCAGCCCTTTTAGCACAGAAACAAAGATGATGATGGAACAAACTGAAGTTCACTCATTTGTTAAAGTTAAACCTGGATTTAAGCTCTAATTGGCAGGAAAAAGTTAGGAGAAGGAAAACTTTCTAAATTGGCAAATGAAGGAAAGAGATTAAAATAGTCTTTCTTAATTGAAGGATTTTGATTCTTTCTTTAAAATAAAAATTACCTTCTACAAATGTCACCATCAAAACAATAGCCCCAGCCAGCTCAATTTTTGATTGCCTCTTTGTATGCGCCACTTTAAACAACTTATCTGAAAGTATTCCCTCTTACAGATTTTACATAAATCAAATCTGACCTCTTCCTTGCTTCATGTAACATCCATTGCTGTTTAATTATTTGATTTTCCTTGGAAGTTTGCTGAGAGCTAGAATTTATGGTTTGTATTAATGTTGGCAGGTTTAAATACATCTATATAAAAGAAAACAACTTTTGGATCATTCCAGCATATGGATTATTGAAAGAGAGAATTCAAAAACTAACTTTCCAGACTACGATATACTTATAAAACTTTTTATGTCAAAGTCAGGATTTCACAACATGACACGCTAATGCAAAATCCAGTAGCACCTGAAGGATTAAGGTAACTGCTGCTATCATTTGCACACGTTTTAATACTTTAAAAAGATTTAAGAAAAAAAAAAGAAAGAGAAAAAGTACATTTTCCAGAGAACAGCAAGTGTATTTCAAAATAAAAACTGTATTTTTGTTTTTTCTTTTGTTTTTGTTGGGATTTTTTTTTTTGCATTTTTTACAAGACTCCATAGTTGTCATATAACAAGTTATACACAATGTGATTGCTCTCCTCTCCTGTGTATGTTTCTGTTAAAATTTTCAGGCTCCAGTACCCATTACTACTTTCTGGCATATATATTCGCACACTTTCTTCTAAAGATCAATACAATGCATAATACCTGTCTCTGGGAAAATTAATTTTTCAAATATTCAAACTATTATCTTGATACAGAAGTGGAGAGGCTACAGTAGGTATAACCACCTAAATATGAACTTTAGATTACAATTTCTAAACACTCACCTACTGTAAATTAACATTTAAAATACTCTTAACAATAGGATTTTATTTATATGTGCACTTATGTCCACCTTATCCCATATCCATGTTTGATGACTATTTGGGAATTTAAAGGTGCAGCCCTCAGCAGATTTTATTATTTAAAAAAATGAAGTCAAGCATCTCTAGTGTATGAGAAAAGAAATTCTCAAATATTAATTTCCAATTTTAAATTTCATTTCAATAGGAAAATATTAAAAATGTGCACATCTAAATTGTTCCATGTACTGTATATACATGTGTGTGTGTACGTATACATAGAAATACTTATGTACCACACACATACACAAAATTTAAGTGGAAATATTTTTTTAGCTATTTTCCCACATGTAAATGACATCAGATTTTTAAAAAATGTTGATAATATCATTAAAAATAATATTACATTATTTTGCCATCAACAGTCTATTGTTTACATTATTACTTCATCCTACTTAAGTCCATTCAGCATTAATGGGACTGATTTTCCCCACCCTTACACCAGTTTAGTCCTAGTATAATGCCACTGGCACCACTGAAGATGCTCGTGGCTTCCACTAATGTAAGTGACAAGAGAATCAGCCCAAATACTTCCAGGTAAATTAAAACCTGGTGATCTCTGCTCACCTGGACTGGATGAAGTTACTCATATCATCATCCAAAATCCACCAAATGAAAATATGTAGCTCACCACAGAAAGTTTTCAACCATGAGCACACCCAACTAAGCTTTTTCCCCCCTTAATAAATAAAATAGGTGAGAAAATACCTTAAAAATATGGAGGAAACTTAAATGGTGTGTACAGTACATACAGTATAATACATGTTGGTTTAGTGTTTTATCTAAACCATTTTCCTGACTTGTCAGGAGACACCTGATAAATCACTGGTAAAGAAAAATGATTTTTAGAAATAAATAATATATTTTTCTCTCTTTCAAATATAAATTAGAACGTGTGTGTATTATACGGTATATACATAGAGTACACACATAAAAACAGACATATTTTCTAGTTTTGAATAGCAGTCTGTAAATGGAGAAAATTGTCCATTGTACAAATTTAATAAGTAATTTTTTTGTTTAACATTCAAATTAATATGGGGCGCAAACAAAAGGTCAGTGCATCTTTAGACTCTTGAGTCTGATACTCATTCATACATTTTAAAAAAGCCCTCTTCAACATTACAGGCAATTGATGGTAAGAATGTACTTTGATGCAATCCCCATTCAGCAAGCAGACATATGACACTTGGTTTACCTTTCAAAGAGTTTTCTTAAAATAAATATTGTATATAAAGAAATGCATGTTTGCCAAAAGTCTGTTAAAATTACATCAAAACAACTTTAAAACCTGTTCACTGAGGATTATTGAATTCAATTCTTGTTTTTAAACACCTAGTTAACAGTTCAGAATATTGCCTGGTGTGGTTTTGAGAAAAATGTGATATGAAGGCCCATACAGAATAAGCATGTCTCCATTTCAATTTGCTGTGATTACAAAGCTTCTAGAAACAGTTCTCTTGGCTGAGCAAACTCAATGTAATCTTCTTGTAATAGCTCCACATCCTTAACATCATCTATAGTAAACAGTATTTCCCACTAGCCATTATTACACAAAACTGAAATGCATTACCCATTCAGAAAAGATTTCTTGCAAAATAGGCTAATAAAACATCTTCAGGAAACTGCACATACTAATTATATGTGATGTTTAATAAGTCCAGGTAATAAATGACTGGCTACTTATAGTTACCTGTGCATGCCAAATTTAAATTTAAAAAGTTTTTTTTTTCTCAGGGATTCACCTGCCAATGTTGATTGGCTTCAAAATGTGTAACAAAATGTGAGACAATATCTCATTATAAATACATGGAATTAATATGGAAAAGTAAACCATACACTGGACAATATTATAGAACACCAGAGTGAACTTCATTAAAGAAATACAGTATCTTCCAGTATAAAAAAAAGGAAGAACTTTATACAAGCAGTTATTTTAACTATGTTTCAATTAAAGATGCAATTCTCTCTCACTCCTGGCAAGAATTAATTGGTAATGGCACTGCTTCTCAACAGTGCAAAATATCCTGAGAAATTATTAAGTTTACAACAAAAGACAGGGCTGTCATCACTAAGTTTTTGCACAAAACACAGCAATTAGATATCTTAAATCAATAAAAAAGCAGATAATCTACATTGTGTCTAACACAAAAAGGGGCTGTGACCTGGGACACTGCTAATTCTTCCAGTGGCTAATAATTAGAAAAGGATTGCATTAAATTACTGGTAATATCTTTCAAGTTATCTATGGCCAATAATGTACAAGGAGGTAATTTGTAATTCAAGTTTTTTTGTTTTTCAACTAGCTACAATGTGAATTCTAAATTTTACACTGAAATATACTACTCAAATTTAAAACAGGCCCTCTTAGAGAAGCATTTTTCTAATTTTGTGCAACTTGATTCAGAGCCCAACATAGTCCTACGAAGAGAGACAGTGCATCTTTAAGATGATTGGCACTGAAATCCAATTTCCTTTAGCTGCATTCTATTAGCTTGGCCAGGTTATCACGTAATTCTGTTAGTTCAAAGATTTTTCCATCTAGAATTTCTAAAAGTGTCTTCAAGTTATTGCGAAAAGCTTCTTGTTCATTCTGACTTTTCTCCAGCCGTTGCTCTAGGTCAGATAGCTGTCCTTCGAGGTCCTTGTTTCGAATTTCTACTTCCTTCAGAGAAAATACATAATATGTTAATGTACCATGTATATACAGAATGCAGTTCTCTTACTACTGTTATTCATGTCTTGCTTATTCAATACAAGTTTGAATAGGCCACAATTGAGTTATTTTCAATATTTCATTAGAATTAATTAAAAACAGGTTTTTTAGATATCACTGAACAGTTTCAGAACAATTCCTTTGATATTTTTCAGTACAAAATTCAAGGAACATGACATTCTGAAGACAGTGATAACCTAATTCTGCCACTGACTGCCACTGTTGCATCAAATGTGAGCAACTCAATAAGGCAGGATTAAATCAACATGCTACCTACAGAAAACAGTTTCTGAAAGGATTATTTTATTGTTGTCATTCTGTAATTTAGAATATGTAGATTGCTCAAGGATAGGATTCCCACCCAGTAAAAAGAATAAATTGTATCCTATACAGAACTCAACTTTACTGTGAATCGATAGTATCCCACTGCAAGCTGACTTCATATGGTAATTCACAATACAAATTGACTAAGGCTAATATCAAGGTCAAATAAATAATACCTTAATCAACAATAACCGATTATTAATAGAAACTTATTTTACTGGAGCTAATGTTCTTATACTCTGTTCTGGAGGAACACACTTTAGAATGTAATTATCCTGCTGTTTAAGAGCAGACAGTTCCTGAGCAACCATCTACATAAAAGGTCTTCTTAACTACCAGGTGGCTTGAAGGGGTGGCAAAGTCTTGGAATGTTATATGAAGCTGCAGTGGTATTAAAACATGCCATATTTCTGTTCTTTCCTGTTTTACAGGGAAACGACCCTCAGTAGACAGCGCTGCTCAAATCCAGGCCACATGAATCATCGTGGGACACATGTTGGAACATCTATTCACTGTGGACTGCATATTAAAGAGGCGGGTGGTTACAAGTGGCTCCACTGTATGCAAATTGATTCCCTTGGCTTCCTGGCCAGTCACCAGCATAAACCTACTTGGAGTCTGGTATTATTCATTGTCATTTGAATCTGTATCAATTTTAAATTTCAACCACTGAAGCACCTTTTAAAAATCTCACAGGAAAATTAGCTGCATTCTGTCAGCATAATAAACCTGCCTCTATGAAAAGCACAAGGGAAGTTTATAATGATGAACAAATGAGATTAATAATTTATTAATTATATGTTTTAATATTTTTCCCAGAGTTTTCTGTGCTCCTTGGACCCCTTCTCTCATCTCTCGAGAGACCACTTACATTTTCAGCAGCTGTGTGTTAACACCATGCTTATTACAAGTCACTTGCTTTTATAAATAGTTTACATTTTAGTTTTTACAATATCAGATTTCAAATTATTGTTAAAAAGGGCAATCTGGCACACCAAGGGGGAAGGAGGCACACCAAGGGGGGCAGTCACCTCTTCCCTTCCACCATCTGATTACCTCTTTGCCTTTGCCCTTCTCGCCCTCCACTGTTTTATTCAATATTCTTCTCTCTCTCAACCTAATCTAAGAAATATATATTGAAGTTTTCCACTTATAAGGTTCCAGCTGTGTACCAATGGAAGATGGATAAGCAGAGACACAACAAGTCAAACAGTATGTACCTCTGGACACAAGTATGTGGTCAGTGTAATCAGCTTCTCTCTGGAAGGGGAATGGTGACTCTCATGCTAGAGCAGATTGTGGGAGAAAGCTGATGTGCCCACTGCTCTATTAAAGACCCTCAACCCTACCTGTCAGAACAGCTGCTGCCCTCAGCACCTTGGACAGATCATCAAAGCAGCTCACAGGCTAGGAAAATCATAAACAAGACTTAAACTACATTTGTATGTGTCTCCTAAACTCATGAGCTGGGCTCAAAGTTCCTTGCCACAGGTCAGGATTATGGTTTTCTTGTCCTTGGCCATACTTTATCATATAGGGAAGTAAGTGGAGTAAGACTTGGCAGAGCAACCAGAGGCTCCTGTGTATGCATGTGCTCTCCCCTTTGGTGGTAGCAACCACTGTCTGTCCAAGGAGAGCCAGGTAATAGGGCTGTGCAAAGCTTCGGTCCCTGATTCAAATTCAGCAGAGTTGGCCCGATTCAGTGGCCGAACCTCCAAATCCAAATCAAATCAGAGGACCCTTTAATCTCTCTGAATTGAACTGGAATCCTCCAAATCAATTCAGAGAGATTCAGAAAGATTTGGCGATTTGGACATAGACATAGCTTTAAATGTTTTTTCTACATACCTCTAGGTAGCAGGTGGCTCATGAAAGCTGCAATGCTGGGGTGAATGCAGCGTCCCACAGGAGCACAGGGGCCCTCAGCGCGCTTGGCAGCAGATCCAAAGTGGACCGGAAGTGCTTCCGGTCCACTTCTGCGTCCACCAGGGAGCACATGGGGGGCTGCCCTGAACCTCCCCAGCTCGGTGACTGGTGCCTCCTGGGTCTGGAGGGGCACCCAGGGTCCCCCCGTGGCCAATCACTGAGCTGGGGGAGCACAGGGGGGCCCCCCAGCACGCTCCACAGTGGACCTGGAAGTGGACCGGAAGTACGATTGGTCCACTTCTGGGTTTGCTGCTGAGCACGTGGGGGGTCCCCCCCCACTCCTGTGGGATGCTCCATCCACCCCAGGATTGTAGCATTCACAAGCTGCGCTAGTACCTCAAAGTTTGTAGAAAAAACATTTAAAACTGTGTCTATGTCCAAATCATTGATTCTCCGAATCAGCATCAAATCTTCAGATTCAGATTTGGCCGAATCGAATCGGGGACAGTGATCTGAATCAATAAATCTAATCACTGTCCCTGATTTGGGCTGAATCCAAATTGAATAGGGCCCATTTCACACACCCCTACCAGGTAAGTATAGACGTGGCCTAAAACAATACCAAATTGTTCATAAATGATTACAAGAGTACAATGCAGTAAAGAATAGGCCCCTTGTGGCCAAGCAAAACTGACAGATGCTTAAAAAGGCATTAACACTTCAGAAATCTCCCAGTAGCGCAGTTCTAGGGGGGCTTTTTCTTTCTTTCAAAGAACTTATTGTACTTTCCTCCTCTATCTCCTTCTATTAGTGCCTTTTATATTCCTTAACTCTACATGCCATGGGATGATGCCTTAACAGAATGTTCTTAATGAAGAGATCCTAAAGTTCTATAACTTGGGAGGGTCGTGGAATGTAACAGAACATTTTGCAAATCAAATGACATCTACATGTATGGGTGTCTAAATATCATCTAAATAACAGCACAACTGAAAAGGAATATAATCCAAGTCTAAATAATGGCCCATTTGCCTATGAATTAAATGTCTTCCTTTATAATCCAGTCCAACTGCTTCAAGTTAGGAATTTTTGTCCAAGATGTAGTTTACACATTTTCTTTCCTTACCTTTATCCATTGGTATTTGTCTAAATTTCTCCTGAGACTGAACATTTCCTTTCTTTTATTTAAAATGTTAACTTGTGGGTACCTATACACTGTTTATGTCCCCTTGTCTTCTGTTTTCCAAACTATGAATACTTCATTATCAAATATTTTCTTCCAATCCTTGTAAATTTCTTCTGCCATTATTTGTATTTTGTATACTGATTTATGGAAACTAGAACTGAATATGATATGCCAGCTGTACTGGGATGTGAAAAATGTTATCTCCCACAGCTTTACACATGACCTTCCCATATATACATCCAAAAATAGCACTGGCATTTTGCCAACGGCATTGCATTGCAAGTCCATATGCTAAAACTTAGTATCTACTATTACAAGTAAGTTTTTCTCAGACTGATTGCTTTGCAGATAGGAATTGTGGGACAGCTTTCTATTACATGTATTCCATTCCTTTATGTGTCTGATTTAACTTTTATTTGTAATGAATCTCATTTTGGTACAATCAGAGAACTGTTTGTGCCTGTTCTAGTATCTCAGGTCCATATGCAAGTTGATTCTGCCCTGTGGGGTTTTTTTAGAGGGTGGAGCTGGGTGGAGCTCCCTCTTAAATTAGTATTATAACTGATTTTCTATATAATTTAACTTAGGAGACCTGGTTACTTATTATGAGAATATGTAATGATGACTCGCTGCATATGCCTTCTCTACAATGCCAATGAAAATAGTAAGTAGTGAGAGCCCAGTGCTTACCTTCCACTGAAACAGTGAATGTGACAGTGTTCCCAAATGGGACTCTTTCCGTTAATGGATTATTCTCTTTCCTGATCAACACTAGATTACTAATCCATGCTCTGGTAGACGAGGTTCTTTGTGTAAATCCAATATCTTTTATTAGACCAACTAAAATAGTTGGAAAAATTGTGACAAATGACAATCACAAATCTCAAAAGGGCTTTTACTCAACAAGGACACTCCTCCAGAGAGATAGGTGGAACTTTTGAAAGAGTCATCCAGATACCATGTGAAGAATTGCTGCAGTACAGAAAGAAAACCCTCATGAATCGCACATCACTAGTTATGATGTATCATTCCTCCCTGGAACCTATATGGAAAATCCTCAAACAACTGCAACCCATACTAGAAGAAGACCCAATTCTTAAAGAGATATTCCCAGAACCACCCATCCTAGCCTTTAAACAAGCATGAGCATCACCAACCGCATCACCAGAAGCAAATTTCCTACATCCCGAAACACACCAAATGGATCCAGACCATTCTATGACAAGAAATGTAAAACCTGCCAACATATCTCCACCACTGCCACAATAACTACACCTCACAACAGAACCATCTTACACCTGCACCTCCAGAAATGTAATATATCTTATCCAGTGCACTAAATGGCCTGATGGAAAATATGTAAGAGAAACCAAACAACAACTGTGCACCAGAATGAATGCACACCAGAAATCTATCAAAGACAAGAATATCCAACAACCTGTGGGGGCACACTTGTCAAAAGAAAACCACTCTCTCCAATCTCTCAGTTCTAATCTTCAAAGGGAATTTACAAAACACCTTTTACAGAAGAGCCTATAAACTTATTTTCATCAACCTACTGGATACAAAAAATCATGGACTAAATACAGACTTTGGATTTATGACACATTATAACCTGCCTAACCTCAGATACCCCAGGTAACCTCCCTACTATTTACCAGCTATATTCTTATCACCAGGTCTACATTTCCCATCCCTTCCCCTCCCTCCCCCACCACACCTGTCTCTCACCCACTGACTGCCTCAATTTGCATTTTCACTGACTGGCATTCTTGCATGCATACTGGCCTCTGGCTTCAATTCTATTCCACCCAGAAAGAGCCCAAACCAACTGCAGACGCTTCTTCAGCCTGATGAAGGGTGTTTGTACCTGAAAGCTTGCAAAGAAGAATTTTTAAAAATATTTTAGTTGATCTAATAAGATACTGGATTTACACAAAGGACTTTGTCTGTGTATGTCCTTAGACCAACATGGCTACAATCTATACCCCTAATCTATGCTCTGATATTTATTGGTACCAATGATACTTTATTTTGCAAACATGCTCCTTATCAGCTGTAGTTCAAAACATAATTGTTACATTAATGCAGAGTTTCCCAAACTGTGGGTTGCGACCCTCCGGCAACTTAAAAGGAGGTTGCAAACTTCTCTTCCCTCCCTAGAAGCAGTGGTGTGGGGAGCAGGGCTGCTGCCACCAGTGAGCACTCCATGCTGCCACCACGCATTACGCACCACATCCCCGCACCCAATTCTAGCCAGCCAGTCAATGAGTGGGGGGCACAGGTGTCCCCAGCAGCCAGCTGGCTGGACTTGGGTGTGGGGAAGTGGTGTGCAACATGCAGCAGCAGCATGGAGTGCTCAGTGGCAGCATCAGCCCCGCCCCCCGTGCCACCACTTCTAGGGAGGGAAGAGAAGTTTGCAACCCCCTTGTCGTGGTATCAAAAAGTTTGAGAACCCCTGCATTAATGTATTAACAAATTTTAGATAAAACTAAAGCAAGAGAGATAAGTCTAGGTGATAGATCAATGAAATGGAAAGATGCCGAAAAGTCAGTCTAGGTTGCAAGAACTACAGTAAAGAAGATTTTTGCACCAACATCAGTGAGACTAGCTGAAATAGCACAGAGGCCAATGCTAGATAAGCAGAGGGAGTGGGAAAGGAACTAGAGGATTACATTCTGATAAACTGGCTGGAAACAGTCAACAACAAGTTTTAAAGTCATAGTATGCAATTCTTAATTGAATCCTTTGATGTCTTTATTATATGATTTTATATATGATTTTAGTTAAACTGAACTGCTTTGTATTCCATTTAGCTACTGAAAATATAAACCAAAGGATGCTATTGGGTTTGTGTAGCATAATATTTAGGAAAGAATTGTTATTTGGGAGTTATAAAGCACTACCTATCTTTTAGTTGCGTCTCCAAATAAGCTTGCCAAAGATGTTCCAGACTCCAGGTCTTTTTCTTTTCTGACTCGATCTTACAATGAATTTATTGTGCATGCTATTTCTAGATTAACTTCCAACTGCTATTAAATTCCTTTTTCTAGTTTCCCATAATTCTGTCAAATTCCTTTTCTACTGAAAATGTCCATGCTTGGTCTCAGTTCAGAAACAATTGTTTTTCTTTTTTAAATGTTTGAACAAATTGGTTAAACTGGGGTAAACTGTATGTTTTAAAAACACCCTTATTACTGACCTTTTCATATATTTTGATCAAGAATATGGAAAAATGGTTGAACTGGTCTTGTTCAAACTTGTTTTCCAGGTTGTAATAAGAGTCACAGAATAAACCACATTTGAAGTAAATCTATTGAATGGTTTTTACCCTGGACATTTAAAACTTTTCCTCTGCATACAGGGTAGAACTTGCTGTCAGATTTGGGAAAATACAGTTACATCAACACCTTGATTTGGTTAGATCAACACCTTAGAACTAAAGGTATTTTAGTTCTGGAGCTGTCTAACATCAGAGTTCGTCTAATGCATTGTTCTAAAGTTTAAGCTGGCTCCAGAGTGCAAAACAATCTAAATGTTGTCATTTCACTTTCAAAATGTGTTCTATAGTGGACAGGTCTCAACTGTGGCTGTCTGAGTTGTAGGGGTAAGTAGAATTTAGCCAAAGATATCTGAGTTCTTGATGTGGCAAAGGAGGGTATTAGTTAATCTTAGATGGCTGCATTCAAGGATTTCGAACCAAACATAATGTTATGGATATCTCAAACTACTGGCACTATTTATACTTTTTCTTTGTAAAATCATAGAAACACTGCATCCAAAAGGACCTCCAGGGCCACCTAATCCAGCCCCCTGGCACAAATGCAGGATGTTCTATTTCCATCTGTGGCAGTGCACTTTTGGTGCCTGCCACTTTAAGGGCAGGAGCAGGCAGCCACCAGGTGCCTGATGAGGGTGGCCATTTTCAAACATAGGCCAGAGAGGCAGCAGTCTGTGTTGAGCAACCAAGGAGGCAACACTGGGCTGAGCTGCTCCTGGAACACACTGAAGGTAAGGGTGAGGGGCTATGGGGATGGAGGAGACCTCACTGAGCCGGGGCATGACCTGAAACTGCATTGGGTAAGGTGGCCTGGTGGGGCTCCTTGTGGCAAGGGAGTTTCCCAGAAATGCCAGGCCAGTTACCTTCCCGGTGAAAGGTGAGGCAGCCCCCCAGATCCTAGTGGGTAATCAGGCAAGGAGGTCAGCAGGACCAAAGCGGCTACAGAGTGGGATAAAGTGCCCAGAGTGAATGAGGGGCAAGGAGCCTAGTTTGGGAAAGGGCATGGAGCCTAGCAAGAGGCAAGGAGCCCAGAGGCTAGGAGCCCTGACTGTGTGTGTGGGGCAAGGAGCCCAGTATGAGAGAGGGGCAAGAAGCCCAATGAGAGAGGCCGAAGTTAGGAGCCAGGATATGATAACATCTTGGATGCCATCTGTGAGGCATGGGCCATGGTATAGGGGAGGTATGGATAGCGCCCCCTGGCATTGGGGCATATAAAGGGGAGCCTCCCGCATTTACTACCAGTTTATTGTAATAGCAAAGTCATGGCAGGAGAGACTGGGCAGACTGCCCCGTAGACAGGCGGCCAGGCCAGCTTGAGACCCGACCCTGAACGTGCCCCCGTCACACCATCCTGCTTTCCAGCTTTATGTGGGCTATATTTTAATAGAGACATTTTCTTTGTAGACCACCTTCCTCCCATTTGTAATGGGAGAAAATGAGTTGGGTCAACACTATGATGTGTACTGCAAGTCCTGTACACACATGCATGCAGATTAGAGCTCAGTGGGCCAGTTTAAGAGCCTCTGCTTTAGAATGATGTAATCCCTTAAACATTTTAGATGAGGGAAAAACAAATTCAGAAACCTGTACAAAACTCCAGATATTGAATTTTGTATTTTATAAATCTACTTTTTCTTTATGCTTGCTTTCCTTTAAATTGTTCAATATTATATGTATGTCCGTGTACACACACACACACACACTTATAATCTCAATTAATATATTATATATCAATTATATAACTGTAGTCATATGATTATATATCAATTGTAGTTTGCCAATCAAAGGCCAGGGCACTGTATAAACACACCACCAAAAGATAACTCCTGTTTCAAAAAGCCTACAGCAACCTGGTGTACTGTTTACTAACTCATTTTTAAGCAGGCTATAGAAGGTTTTTTGGATTATATGATATCAGTATATACACTAAATAATTTTATGAATAACTTATAGATGAAATACATTTAAGGAGGATTTTTCAACTGTAACTCTGAAATTCCTCACTTTGAGTGCTGCATTTACCACCATAGCATTGCACTAACACAATTTTTTTCACAGAATATTCCCAGATTCTGACGTCATTCCAAAAGAGCAAAACTTTCAATATAAAGTGAAGCAGATGAAATAAGGCATCACATACACTTCCAGAGCTCCAAAGTAACATGGAACACAAGCCTATAAATTCTCTCCATGATCAAATAAAATAAAATTTGCTATAAGAGATGTTTAGCCAAGCACAAATATCTGAAGTATTAAGTAAATAAAATACAGAACATGACTAGCCAAGTAATTTATTTTCTAATATAGGGCTTTTCAGATTTACTTCCATATGAAAGAATCTGTAGGAGGCAAAATATTACAAAGATTTTTTTTCAAGTTAAAAGCAAATTATTTTCATTAAACAGAAATGTGAAGGAGGAAAGTTAAAATACTTTTTTAATAATAATTAAAAGGGAATCATTCACCCTGAATCAGATGTGCTATAAATACCAAATACTTTCTTTTATAAGATCTTGTAATTTAACTAATGCTCCTATTTTCATAGTTTCATAGTTGGCAGGGTTGGAAGGGACCTAAGCAGATCATCAAGTCCGACCCCCTGCCATGGCAGGAAAGACTACTGGGGTCAAATGACCCGGCAAGGTTTTCATCTAGCCTCCTCTTAAAGACCCCCAGGGTAGGAGCCAGCACCACTGCTCTTGGAAGTTGGTTCCAGATCCTAGCCACCCTGACAGTGAAGTAGCGCCTCCTGATATCTAGCCTGAATCTACCCTCTGCCAGCTTGTGACCATTATTTCTTGTCAGTCCTGGTAGCGCTTGGGGGAACAAGGACTCCCCCAATGCCTGCTGGTCCCCTCTGACTAGTTTGTAAACGGCCACTAGATCCCCCCATAGCCTTCTCTCGTGAAGGCTGAACAGGTTCAGGTCCCGTAGCCTCTCCTTGTAGGGCCTACCCTGCTGCCCCCGATCATGTGAGTGGCCCTCCTCTGGACCCTCTCCATGCTGTCCACATTCCTCCTGAAGTGCGGTGCCCAGAACTGGACGCAGTACTCCAACTGCGGCCTGACCAGTGTTGCATAGAGCGGGAGGATCACTTCCTTGGACCTGCTTGAGATGCATCTGTGGATGCATGACAAGGTAGGGTTGGCCTTCCTGACGCGTCACCACATTGTCAGCCCATGTTCATTTTGGCATCAATAATGACTCCAAGATCCTTTTCTGCCTCTGCACTGACGAGAAGGGAGTTCCCCAGCCTGTACGTATGCTGCTGGTTCTTCCTCCCCAGGTGCAGCACCTTGCACTTGTCAGTGTTGAAATCCATCCTGTTCTCATCCGCCCACCCCTGTAACCTGTCTAGGTCCGATTGCAGCCGATTCCTCCTTTCTAGCGTGCCCACTTCCCCCCACATATTAGTGTGGTCTGCGAATGTGAACAGGGTGCTTTTTACCCCCTCGTCCAAGTTGCTGATGAAAATGTTGAACAGTGCAGGCCCAAGGACCGATAAAATCCAAATAACATGCAAGATCACTTCACTTTAGTTTTATGATGCATGTGGCAAATTTGAAAGGGAAACAAAATTTGTGGGACACTTGCTTCTAACTACCACAAATAGAAAAAGGCAAATGGAACCATTCTAATGAAGTACTTACCCAATAATGAAAAAACACATTTTTCTTTTTTTCCCCTTTGATAATTTTAATTTTAACTAAAAATCTTGTTACATTGTTTAAATTATTTTTATCTTCTAATTTATCTTCTAAGTAAAAATCCATCAAAAAATGATACGCAAAACTCTGAAGTGATACTGATTGTTCAGTTAAAAATAATACTAAATGTCATGGCGGGGTCCTATAGGAGGGCCGTGATCTCCTTAAGGCCCTCTCTCCGTGCCAATTCGGCCCAAGGGCACCCTCGATTCTCGCCCGCCACGTCTTTGATGTTCAGTAAATATGTTGGGAGGCTGCCTTACGTCTCCTCGGCACGGTTAGCTGGGACTTCGTCCCTGTGTTCTCCCGGACCCCACCAGGGGTCTCCCGGTACACTGGGTGCGTTCCCAGGCACCCTAGCCTTATGGGCTACGCGTGGCTCCTACCAACCCCTAATATCACGCCCCAAGCCTCGCAGATGTGATAGACATTGGTGTGTCTCACTATACGTATACTGCCCCCTTCTCTGGGGCCTTCTCTCATAAGGCGCTCCCCTCTTCGGGGTTCGCCGTGCCCACCTTGGGCTTCCTAAAATGCTGCCCCCTTCTCTGGGGCCTCCCCTAAAAGTGTTGTCCCACTCAGGGACCCTTGTTCACTTTGGGACTCTATATCGAGCCTCCGGTCTTTCAGGCCCACCGCGCTGCTTCCCCTTTTTCCGGGACGCTGTGCTGCTATCCCCTTTCCCTGGGGACCACCGCAGCACCCTGTCCTTCTCTTGGGCGCACCATGCTGCTAACCCCTTTTCCTGGGGTCCACTGCAGCACTCTGCCCTTCTCTTGGGTTTTCTGCAGCGCTAGCCTGTTACCGGGCTCGTCCTGCCCCTCCTGGGCTCCTCACATATTGCCCCTCTCGGGCTCGTTGTGCCCGCCTTGGGCTTCTTAATAGTGCCGCCCCCTCTTTAGGGCTCACTGTGCCCACGCTGGGCTCCCTAATAAAATCGCCCCTCTCTCTGGGACTTGTTGTGCCCACACTGGGCTCTTTAAATGCCCCTCTCCGGGCTGGGGTCTACACACCCCGCAAGTTGAGCCCTTACTGGCGTCGGGGTCCTCACACTCCTGTGAGCCCCCCCATGAATACTGCGCCCTCACTGGCGCTAGGGCCCCCATCCCTCTTGGGTCCCTATGAGGCCTCCTCCAACCCCTATAGCCTCACCCAAACCACCGGTGTAATAGCAACAACGCAAACACAAAACACAAGCCTCTAGGCTATAACATAACTATAAGCCGCCTGGCTATAACTTAGCATCATGGCTCAAGCCTCCCAGAGCTATCATGAGCTATACTTGCGATCAGGCTTCTACCCATAACTCAACTGAGGGAGCTCCTGCCTCTCTGGCTGCTGGCAGGGAACTGCCAGCCTGGCCTTGACTCTTGGTTTTATAGGAGCCAGGCCCTGCCCCCTACAGGTAGCTGACTCTTATTAGTTGCCCCGGCAACCCACAGCTGTACTCCCTAATCACCGCTAGGGCTCCCTATGCACTGCCAGAGTTTTTCCTCTGGCAGTTTTCCCCTCTCTAGGAGCAGGGCAGCGAGGTGCGCCATGACACTAAATATGTATGTAAATATTTAAGTGAAGTGCCAAAATGACAGTACTACTATTCACAGAACAGATACAAATACAGTACTACTATTCACAGAACAGATACAAATACAGAAAAGTACCTTTCTAATATGTTTCAAGCTAGATATGTAAGGACTTACTTTAGGAATTAAATGTGGGCACAAGGCATGCCACTCAGACAAGGATTTCCAAGATTTACACTTTATTCAAGTTTGGGCACAGGGTTTCAATTAGTGCCCATCTCTGCTAGAAATGACAAAACAGTTTTATCACCAGCCAGATTTTGGCTTCTGCCAAAACTGCTAACATTGTTGTTAGTTAACAAAAATAAACTGAGACCACAGAAAAAGGATTCTCTCTAAATCAGGGCTATCCAACTTCTAAGGAGCTGGGGGCTGTCCACTCTGTGGGCTGCACCAGCGGGGGCTGCACATGGACCACAACAGGGCAAAGCACAGACCCCCTGGACAGCATGCTGTATGGACATCCCCAGCCACACCACACCCACATGGGCACTCCTTTCCCTGCATTGCTGCACCTTATGTCCACGTGGTCCCAACCTCACCCTCTGCTTCTCATGCTGTGCTGCATTGCCCCCTGGAGCAGAGACAGGCAGAGGGAGCCCCAAGACTCTGGAGTGATGGGGGAGGGACAGATGGGTAGGAGCCTGAGGGCTGCAACTTAATTCCTTAGTCCCCAGACCATTGGTTGGACAGCTCTGATCTAAAGTATATGCAATTTTAATAGAGAAAGAGATGGACAGAAAAGACTTAGCAAATGAAAGCTTGGGAAAGACTTGGGGAAAAATATTGAGATGGCTGAATGGAGAGAAAAACAGCACCTTCTATATCTGTTTTACAAGAAGAAACGGTTACAAAATACTCCACAGATGGTACCTATCTCCAGCTAAGACTGAACACATATCTTCTAACAAACACAGGGTAGGATGGCACCTTAATACATCATGCTGGAGAGGCTGAGGAGAAAGAGGCTTCTTTTACATTTGTGGCAGTTGTGCCCAGAGGTGCAAATATTCTGGGAGGAAGTGACCAGAGTGATAACTACTGTGGTAGGTGATAACATCCCTTTGGACCTACTGGATTATCTATTGAATGCCCCAGTAAAGAAAGTTTTAGTTTGTGCAGAAAATTACTGAATCTTATCATTATTAATATATTCATTATATCAATAATACATGATAAATTATAAGAGTTGTTGTATATTTTCTTTTTAAAGATGTAGTAAATTCAACTTTACAGAATTTCTTTGTATTATTCCTACATTGGAGTTTTGTTTCTACAGTTGCCTGAGTAACAAAAGTTTAAAAAAAGACCTAGACAGAGACCAACAACTTGGATTTAGTTAGTTATTCATTAGATTGAAGACTACTGAACTGTCAGTCTAACAATTTTCACGTGGGTTTTAACTTAAATGGACTTCGAGAAGTAAAATGGTGGATATCCCATTTCCAATTTGCTAATGGGTCCAACTCCAAAAACATTTACACAATGGTTACCTGAGGAAAATGCTCCATGGCAGCAAGTGTGCTGAGGAGGCCTGTGGAAAGCAACTAGAACCCAAATGGGAAAAGCACTGGCTAATGTACGGATACAGTCAGAATATGCACTAATGCAGAACAAATTCTATGCAGCCTCTACTAGACTGCCTTCCATGGAGCTCCAGTTGCAACCTAAAACTGATTTCTCCTTAAAAAATAGAAAACTAGGGCAGATGGCAATTTGATGTGAATTTCCCAAGGACTGACGGGTCCAAGCTTCTTCAGGAATAGGCAAGTTACTCCTGTCTGCTGGCCTGGTTGAATCTAGCCAGGAGGAAGAGAGTTGTATATGTGATAAATGTATGCATCCACCCACTGCTCATTTGAAAAAAAAATCTAAATTAATATACACAATAGTGTATCTTACCTGTAGTTTCTGGGTCAAAGAGTCCCTCTGTGCCTGAAGCTCTCTGGCATTGTCAATTTCTTGTTTCAATCGTTCTATTTCCTGAGGGAAGAAAAACAACATATTACCTGACCTGAACTCAGGTTACACATAATATACTTATTCTCTTCTGTCCAAATCATTCTAATGAGTTAATTGTGACTGTTAATTGTGATCCTGGCCTGACTTTTTGTTTAAAATGTTATTATATTGTATAGTAATGTACTCTTCCTCCTCTTCAAGAAAGAAATCCAGTTGTGGGTTGGGAGTTGTCAGTATGTCAGTAGCAAGGAAGAAAACCTGTATCAGCAGGCATGGACACTAGGGGTGCCTATAGATGTCCAAGGCCTCGCTCTAACTCATGGCACTTTACAAGAAAGCCATGAATTAGAGCCCTCCCTGACGCAACCCAACTCCGAGGAGTCTGCTGAGCTGCCCCTCTCCCCAACCCTGCCTCCCCAGCTGGGGTACTGGGGGGCAGCTGGACCAGGCCCGCAAGGCGAGGAGGCTCCAATTCCACCACCTCTCCCACCTCCAGCTCAGGCCGGGCAAAGCAGCCAGTAGCTACTGCTGCCACTTTCAAGAGGCCTAGCCAGAAATGGGGTGGGGCTAGGGTGGAATGGAGTCCCCTCACCTCACGGAACCTGGCCCAGTTCCCCCCAAGACCCCAGATGAGGTAGCTGGGATGGGGGACACATGAAGCAAGGAGGCTCCATTCCAATCCCCCTCACCCACTTCCAGCACAGGCTAAAATAGCTTAACTACTTCTAGTAGCCAAGCTAGCCCTGATCTGATTCAGAAACCTCTGCATGGGAATGTATTGTACTGCAGACATAACCTGAGAGGAGTAACAACAGCACAGAGTTACAATAGTGAGGAATTAAAAGACAATAAGCTAAAAAATGACACACATCCATGTTTCAGCCAATCTTTAACTCATGCAGCTGGGGAACTTGGGGGGGGGGGGCGGGTAGGAAGAAATTTCCATTTGGAAAGGCTATTTCACAAATGCAGTTTTCAGGGTTTCCTACATTTTCCTCTTCAGCATTTGTAAATAGCCACTGCTGGAACAGACGGACCAGTGCTTTGATCGAGCATGTCAATGCCTGTTGCACCTATTTACTTCTATTCTTTGTAATGGTGAAACCACCAAGGCTTCCCTCTCACTTCAACTTCCAAGCTACCTCTCTTATTATTATTATCATTCTGCTCAAACATAAAGAAGGCACAATATCCTGAAAGCTCATCTAATATCCAGCTATACAGTTGGCCCAAAAAAGATAACACAAAAAAAATTTTGCTTTTCGTACATTTCCTGGACCCTTACAGCTACAATATCACTCCAGCTCTACCACAGTCATTTTGGAGGGTAGAGGTGCTATCCCTGAGAGGCCCAAACTCACAGATGTTCTTTAATTCCCATGCCTTCTTGCTTTTGGCTCAGGACCTGCCTGAAGGCACATTAAGCAGAACCAGGTAGGGGATAAAATGTACCTCTAAGAAAAGGACAGGCCTTTCAGGGCTCATAAATAAGCAATATAAAAATAACTTTAAAACAGAGGGTCTATTTTAAATTTCTTTCCATGAATTTCGCTTCTCTGAAAAGAGAATGTATTACTTGCAGCTGTGTTTTAAAATAAATACTTTTACAGATGCCAGTTGCCTACAGATGGAATTTGGAGTGCTTCGCTTGGACTGCTGCTGTGAAGAAATGATGTATGTGCCTCAGTGCATGGTTTCTTTAGCAAGAAGAAATAGTTGAGGAAATGGAACAGAACTAAAGGTAGATTTTTGGCTTAGATACACCAGCTCCAAACAATAGTTGTGATAGTTAATATATGAGAAAAAAATATTAGTTTCAAATAGGCAAAAAAAAAAAAGAATTATTTTTATTTTATTCCACAGACAGGAATGAATTCTGTGCTCACCAGAGCTTTAAAATTTAACAATAAAAACTTTTATAAAACACATTTTTTAACCCAGTTTCCTTGCTATGAATAAAGTTTGGTATATACCTCTTCTTTTTTCTTCAGTGTTGACTCTAATTCCTGTATTGTCTGGTTTAATTCTGTTTTATGTGTGTGAACTGCATTCGCTTGACTACTCACACACTCCAGTTCAGTCACCTATGGAGAAAAATATCAACAATAGACAAAGAATGAACCGACAATGGAATTTCAAGGTACTATGGCCTCTTTGCATAACCACTTATATCTGAAGCGTATATCTGCTGAAACATGCTTCGAGTTTGAACAATAATTTTCACTTAAACCAATTAAATGTTATTTGTGAAAATTAGTACAAAATTCTTTACCCTATTGTTATGCGTAGTATTTGCCTCATCTGAAATATTAATTTTTGTTGAAATTTCTGTGACAGTTAAAGATACTATAGTATGAAAAAGCCATTTGTACACAGAAATGTATTTGCTTTGAAAACTTTCATGGAAGAAGCAGCACTGCCTCTTTCTAGAGGTGGTTAGAAGACTGATCACAAATTTGTCTAATCTAATCTATCCTTCTAAAGTTCTTAATACTGTACCATGCTAACCAACTAAGCCACAATGTACACCTTGTGAACCATTAACTTTTCTCAATTTCAATTTCTGAATCGCATACAAGGTTTAATACTACATACTTACCTACTCACACATAGCTAACAACATCTGAACTTCTTCATATTTTCAGATTTCCCCTACTGGTCACAAAGCCAGTGGCTACAGGCACTGTCCTATACAGTTCTCTTGATTACTCCTTCCATTTGTCCTTGGATAAAACACATAGTGATGGCATGTACAAATTTTTACTTGAAGAGATATTAGCTTGCCTTTTATTCAGAGACAAATGATGTCTGAGAGAACAATGGGCCATATTTTGTACACCTATGAATTACAATCTGCACTGTCATAAACTACATAAAAATGTCAATGTTCATAAAACTTTCAGACCACTGATGGAGCGACTATGAGGTTTTTTTTCCACAATGCTGCCACATTATTAATGAATAACATTAAAATATTACTGCACAAAGCCTGAAAATACAATTTTCTAGTTGAGCTATTTCCACCCTAAGTCTAAAAGTACAGTATCCTTTAGTGACCATAATCACTACTTTTTTTACTTAAATACAAATGCATGTGGTCCATAACTATGAAGCATGTCACAAAAAAGGGCCAGATTTTCAGTTGGTTTCGATCAGTGTACATTTACTGAAGCCAATGGAGTTACATCTCTTTGTAGCAGCTGTAAATTTTGTGTAAAAGCTTTTTGGAGCAATACACATGATGTGGGTTACCAAAATATAAAGATAAAAATGCTTCCCCCTCTATGAAATTGTATGGATGACCCTTTAAGAAGACTGACTACACTCTAGGGCTGCATCCAGATGTGCACGGATGTTTTGTTCCCTAGAAACTAGTGGCAGTGTACCATGTGCCGCCACTAGTTGTCCCTGGGGAACACCTGTGGCACACGTGTGCTGGCACATGGCAAGTTATCCCAGGAGGGGTAGGGAAGGCTGGGGCCATGAGCCTTACTTGGGGTTTTGGGGGCCTTCCAGGGCTGCAGCAGTGGCAAGCCTGCCACGCAGAGACTGGCTGGTAGTGGAGTGTGGCTCTGGCCAGTCAGGCTCCGGCTTTGGGCAGCGCACACTACTGCCATGTGCACAACTCTGCTTTTTTTTTCCATAGGTTTTTTTGACCCCTGGATATCCAGGAGTCAAGAAAACCCTCCACACGACTTCCCTGAAGCACAGAGAACAACAAAACATGCAGTATGTGGTGCCTCAGTTGTGTCTGTGGCACCACATACCGCATGGCTGCACTCATCTGGATGTGGCCTAGGAAGGCAAGAATTAGAAACAGTGGCTGACAGCAATGTCAGAGGCAAAGGCAGGTGATAACTTGCCCCTTCTTGCTCCCTGGAGTCAGGATTCTGGGATAAAGTGGCCTAGTAGTGGACTCTGGAGTAGCACCTTTACAGTCTCAAGAGCTGTAGTTATGTCAACAATCCCAGATTATAAACTGCTTTTTCAGGTTTAAAAACTTCTCTGCCGGTGGAAGGGAATAAGGAAAAATAGGGTAATCAAAGATTAAAGTAAAAGGAAACAGGGAAGGAAGACAAGTACTCTTTTCTCCCCAAAGACAATGGGAGAGCAGTAACCTCCATGACAAGCACAGGTGACTTCTAAAGGAAACATAAGATTACGTAGGCCTCAAATGGGTGTTCATTTCTAGTAGTGAAAATTTCTGAGAAATTTGTTTTGGGAAGGGCAGGCAACAGTGGCTGTTGGTCCCCTCCTCTCCCCTACTCCAGCATTTGTTTGCAAGGGAGATCTTCCAAGTTGATACCTGGAAGATCTTTCTCCTGCAGGAGGCATTCTCCCCTCTCCACAGGAGAAGTTGAATGAACACTTGTCCACCCATAGTTTCTACTGGGAGAGCAGTGATTCTTCTGGTAGAAATGTAATGTGTACATTTCTCACACCCACCATATAAAACAAAAGGCAAAATCATTCACAACTTCCGGGAGGATAGTCTTAGGTAGATGGAACTGTCTTATCTGCTGGGATTCTTCCAAATGAAGAATCTTCTGCTCTCATATCAGAAAATTGATGCCAGAGTTATTTGTGTTTTTAAAATTTGCAAGCTCTATGACTATTCACTTAATAGGAATAACTCAAACTACTGTAACTAAACAAAGATAGGAATCTCTTTAGGATATTTGTGACAGCAGCTATTAAATGTATTTCATCATTATCACTGCAAAAAACAAATAAAAGAAGTGTGACTAATACAAACAATTTGAGCTAAATGCACAAAAGGACCTAATGGCTTAAGTAACACTTTGGGCATGAAAAAGCAGCATTTAGATGCAACAATATTCTCAATATCCCTGTTCAGCTGCCACTTAAAATCCCTTTGATCTCGAAGATTCTGCCACTGGCACTGACAAGCATTTCAGAACTTCAGTTATCTTGTCTGTGGGTATAATCTAGGGGTGCACTGATAGCAATTTCTTGGGCCAATACCAATAGCTGATTTTTAAGGAGGCATATTGGCTGATATGGATCCGATTTCCAATACAGCTGAGTCCAGCTGGTAAGTCCATTGTGGTGGAAGGGGAGGGGGGAGGGAAGAGGTGTGTGTGGGCGGGGGCAGATCAACGCCTCCTGCAGTGAGGGACGGGGCAGAGGCAGGCGTTGCCCAGTTGGAACAGGGCAGGGCAGGGTGTGGGATGGAGCCGTGGCTTATCGGGGGGTGGCTCCCACTGCTGCTTGCACCCTGGGAGGGCATGGGGGTGTGTGTGCCCCCAGATCTTTATGGGGCAGGAAGGCTGTGCTGGGCTCTTCTCAGTGGGGGCTGGGCTCAGGAAAGGGGCTACTGAGGGGACTGCAGTCCCCCCAAATGTTGCCATAGCTCTGCTCCCAGCACTGCTGCTGCCACATGCCTGGTGCAGCCCCAGCTTCTTCCTGGCAAGTGAGTGGAGGTGGGGCATTGAGCCAGTGCTCCACCAGGTGTGCGGTGGTGGCGGCGCTGGGAGCAGGGCTATGGCAAAATTTGGGATGGCTGCAGCCCAAAATCTGCAGCCCCGGCTCCAGACCACCCACCCCTCCTCGCCCCACCCCACACAGATCCGGGGGCACATGCTCCCCCTGTGCCCTCCCAGGGTACAAGTAGTAGCAGGAGCCCCTCAAGGAACTGCATCCTGCCCCACCCTGACATGCCCCATCTGGCCAGCACTTGTCCCTGCCCCCTCCTTTACCATGGGGGGCATTGATCTGCCCGCCCCCCATGCCCCTTCCCTCCCCCCTCCCCTTCTACCACAACAGACTTACCACCTGCACGCAGCTCTGCTCCTCGCTGCCTGAGTACTGTGCTGTGGCTGTGTGCATGCATGAACGTTTATCTGCCAAATTATTGGCCGCATCAAGCCAATTTCCAATACAGACAATTTTCTTTATATTGGTACCAATCCGACATCAGACCGAAGTATTGGTGCACCTCTAGTGTAATCTAATAAACATTTTCAAGCATCCCTTAACTTCCCTTGAATGAAGGTGGGAGCAGGTCTCTTAAACCCAATATCTGAATGGTCTCCAGTGTTAAACTGGGATGTGGAAATCCAAGGTTCAAATCCATCCTTTCCTGCTTGGTATGGGGTGGGGACTTGTACCTCAACCCTCTTACCTTCTAAATGTGTGCTCTACAATGGCATGCATGGTCTTCTAAGGTGGATCAATATCAGTACCTTTGGCAAAGTTGTTCCACTTTGACCAAACAATCAAATATTCTCCACAGAGAGAGTGAGTACAGTTATACATCCTGATGATTATAGCATTCATCTGGGATTCTTGGGCTCTAGCCTCTGGTTTAATGAATATTTAATTATTTACATGAAGTGTAACAGCTTCAACAGGAACTATTCCAGAGTATGTTTTAGCCTGGCAGTTAGAGCATTCACTTGGAAGGTGGGAGACCAGAATTCAAGTTTTACTCCACATCAGACAAAGCATGAGGAAGAAGAACTTGATCTGCAGATACAAGGACCTCCCCACTTCACCTCCTTCTCCCCTTTATTATTTCATGAGAAATAGCTGACCTGTCTTCAAAAAAAGGTTAACAGCTATGAATCCCAAGTGCAGGGAAATACCTAACTGTCAGAGAAAAGCAGGATAATGTCCCACCTTTCTCCTCAGCATTTTATAGTGGCTAGATGGCCAGCTCCACTCAGCTTGCTAGCTTCTAAGAATGTCTTTCTTAGGCACCTAATTATCCCTAAGAAGAAGGAGCTTGGACACTCAACAATGTGGTTCCTCAAGGTGGCTGGGCACGTGAAAGCTAGCAGTTGAACTAGTGAAAGAAAGAAAAAGCAAATAAAACAAGTTCTATAATATTACATTATCTTATACTTACTGCAACCTATAAGTTACACTGTCTGAACTTTGCTGTATTCTTCTCTTATAAATCTGATGTCTCTCTTTCACTGATTATGTTAAGAAAATAACATTACTGCTAACAACTTTGTTTATTATCAGTGAAAAATTAATATTTCAGGCCCAGATCCACAAAGACATGTAGATGCCTTCCTCCTATTATTTGATCACATGCCTAAAATCTTTTGTGGATCTTGACCTTAAAATTACAAGCTAGACAACAGATCCACTATTAAAATGCATTTACTCCAACAAGAAAGGTATTCAAATTATTGGTTTTCTATGGTTTTGAGAAGATAGTAAGAATATGCAAGAAGAGAACACCACCAAGAAAATGCCTGTAGGAAAAAAGCTGTATGTGACCCACTCCAAAATCTGTAAAGTAAGATGGGATAAATAATGATGCAGTATGAAAAATGTACAATTGAATGCAGCAGTAACAGAGAATAAAGCCTAAGGCAATGATCTGGATAGAATATATTTGCTCTATTTCCTTTGTTTCAGCTTGAATTTATTTGTTTTCATGACTAGTGGTCCAAGAAACATTAAAAATCATTTTGTATGCATTGAAAGTGGAAGAGGCAAACCAGGTGGAAAATATATTTTGCTGATAGGACAAGCTTTTTAGTTTTTCTTATTGTAGTTTGGATTTTTTCTGTGAGAGATGAAGATCACTGTGTGGTGTGTGAGTATAAATTCTCATGAAATACCAGAAATCAACTACAACCCATCCTGAAACAGAAACCTTTCTTTTATAAGGAGAAGGATCATTTTTAATTCATTTTATTTTTAAAAAACACTGTTTTAAGAATATAACTATAACATTGAAATAATGCACCTTGACAAAGCCTTGTGTACAATTCTGACATCAGCATACTTTCCTGCTACCTGTACCATCTCTCCTGTCTCTTGTCATAATTTAAGATTATAGCGTTCCTGAGACAGGGGTTGTCTTTTTTCACTTGTTCGTGCAGTTCCTAGCACAACAGTACCCACTTATAAATTCA
Organism: Alligator mississippiensis; assembly: GCF_030867095.1. Lineage (NCBI taxonomy): Eukaryota > Metazoa > Chordata > Crocodylia > Alligatoridae > Alligator > Alligator mississippiensis. Next base: position 257,559,597 of record NC_081826.1, read on the forward strand.
GATTAGAAGGGTTCAAACACAAGAACTGTTCAAAATTTGCACATGGTTATAGCAACTGTGTATGCACTTACGAGACAAAGACACAAAATGAAATGTTAAAATATCAAATGGCCCATTTATACATTTGCTATAAATAAATGAGAGTGATAGTAACTGTATATAGAAATACAAATGAAAACTATAATCTCACCATGCTAACCATACAGTACTAGGAAGCTAATATTTAGCTGCTTCTTAATTACAGGCTAGGCTGTAAGTTATACTTATCTAGCTTTTTAACTATTCAAGTAAAACGTAACATCACTTCAGGTCATTAGAAGAGTAACTGGAGTAAGCAGAATTGAGAGCGACAGACTTGGGGGTAGAAAACATCCATGAATAGGCATCATATTATAATTAGTGTAAGATTCTATATTCTAGTGGATGAACTGCTACATTCATTAACATCCCACCATTCATTCTGTCATCCTATTTTGTCATCTTAATTTCCATTTTTAAAAATTTCTTTCTTGGTGCCATAAAACCAAAGTGTGAACTTTTAATTTGAACTAGTGCAGGGGTTGTCAACCGGGGGTATGTGTACCCCTGGGGGTAATTGAGAAGGGCCTAGGGGGTATGTGTGGGTGGGCAGGGATGGAGCGCTGCCATGTACCATCCCACGCTGCCACAGCCTGCCCAACGACTAGGACTAAGATACTTTTCCAACTTTTGTATTTTACAAACACATAGGATTGGCTGAGGTCTCTCTCAACCAATATGTACTGTATGCATGCTTTATATTATTTCTTAGGAATGTTCCGTAAACTAGAAAGCTAGAATAAAAAAAAAAATGAAACTAGGAATACTTTCCTCTTCCAGGGAGGCCCAAGAATTTAACCATATTCCTTCTTTTCTTGTTTTCTGTTTTCTTCTTTCTAGTTGAAGAATTTTCTAGGAAGTATATTTTTTCATTATACATTTCTATTATTACTAGCCAACTGCCCATCAGGAATGACAGAGGGTTGGGCGGGGGTGGGGGGACAGAACGCTGTCACCCACCACCCCATGCGGCTGCTGTCTCCCAGGAGCAGGGGTGGAAGCTTGCCCTGCCATCCCTTCCATCCCCCTCAGCCAGTACCCTGTGCCACTGCCACCTGCAGGGAGCAGGGCCAGGGGTGGGAGGGCAGGTCAGCGGTGCCAGCCTTGCCCCCCTGCTCCAGCTGCTCTGGCCCTGACATCATGGCGCTGCTCCACCGCGCCACTGTCTCCTGTCCAGAACACTCTTGGTGTACTCTGATTGGTTGTTCCAAGCAACCAATCAGAATGTGAATAAAATGTTATGGACAGTCAGACAGACAAAGGCTTTTATAATATTAGAATTTCAGTTACATGCTTCCGAAATGTAATGTTCTGATATAATATTAGAATCTAATCTAAATTCTAATATAATATTAAAATTTCAGTTACATGCTTACATGTTTACAGTTCCACATAATGATTTACTTCTGGGGTAGCATGCAAAAATTGAATGAGTATTTTCCATATTTTGCAGGGCAAAGATAGGATCTGGGGTTAGCACTTTCATAATTTATTCATACATACAATATTTTCCTTATTAGAGATAACTAACTGAGATTAATGGTATTATTGGTACCTTAATGTTTTTCTTCAGCAGCTCTTTCCTTTTAAAAAAACCCACCATATTTTCTAACATACACCATGCCCTAAGATATAATATTGCACCTCATTTTTGAAAGGCAGAATGAAAAAAAGAAAAGATTTTTTTCAGAGTTATGGTTGCACAGAGAGGACAGAACCTAATCTTCAGTTTATTCATCCTCCCTTTCCTGCTTAGCTAAAACTGAAGCCCTGGATGTTCCTGAGGACTAGTCTCCATGGGTGGAGCTATGATTTTCAAAAGAGCTAAAGAGTCTCCAAAGCTGTGAAACAGGGAGAGAAAGACCAAAAGCAGCTAGCACACAGCAGAATTATCCTAAGAAAGGTTAGGTTGATTGGTGGAACATCAAGACCATTAAAAAAGAGAGACAACTGTTAACACTTCTGGAGTGAAGAACCATGAACCATTAAATCAACTGACTCCCTCAGCTGCCTGAATAGTAATGCAACAGTTGCACTGTGAAGCACGAATTAAAGCAGGGTGTTCTATCTCAGTCAGAAATTCAGATTCCCCACTTAACACATGCACCTCAATCTTGAAGGTAAAGGTGTATGTTGTATGCAAGAAAATACAGTACAGTAAAAGTCGTGTTATCCAGCACCTTAGAAGCTGGCATGCTCTATTAACCGGCATGCTGGCTTGTAAGGTAAAAGTGTAACCAGAAGTGCCCACCATGGCACTTCCGGTTTCACCAAGCCCCCATGGCCTGGGGCAAGGCAGCCTGTGCTGCCAAGCCCCCACAGCCCAGGGCATAGCAGGCTGCGCAGGGCCCGCCTCCCTGTCCCTCAGGGCCCATGGGAGGGGAGGCAGTGTGGCGGGAGGGGTGGTGGTCCAAACAGGCAAAGACGCCTGTTCAGGCCTCTGAATTAACCGGTATATTTTGTTATCCAGCACCCCCCATTCCCCATGGGTGCCGGATAACAAAGCTTTTGCTGAATTTCTTTTTCTAAACTGTCAAATATTTTCATCTCTTTTTGACTGAAGAAAGTTATCAATAGTATGTAGAAATGTTCCTCAAACACTGTTAAGAGAAATCCTTGTTGTTGTAAAGTGCTTCTGAGCAAATTAATGGAGAACAGGTTCATAACTCATGGCTAAGATCTTGACTAGAATCATTTAACTTGTGAGAAATTTTCTTTAGAGATTTGAAGGGGAAAAGATCTGCATACATCCTTTTTAACATTTTCATGTGTTTTTGAAAAAATTAATTTTTCCTACAGTATTGTACTGCAGTGTATTCTTGATGTCAGCTAAAAAAAATACTCAAATTCATAGATTCATAGATTCATAGATGTTAGGGTCGGAAGGGACCTCAATAGATCATCGAGTCCGACCCCCCCTTCCGGCGGGGGGCTGGACTCGATGATCTTCCGAGGTCCCTTCCAGCCCTAATGTCTATGAAATCTATGAAATAAGCAGGAAAGAGTGCTGGGTCTAGATGACCCCAGCTAGATGCTCATCTAACCTCCTCTTGAAGACCCCCAGGGTAGGGGAGAGCACCACCTCCCTTGGGAGCCCGTTCCAGACCTTGGCCACTCGAACTGTGAAGAAGTTCTTCCTAATGTCCAATCTAAATCTGCTCTCTGCTAGCTTGTGGCCATTATTTCTTGTAACCCCTGGGGGCGCCTTGGTGAATAAATACTCACCTATTCCCTTCTGTGCCCCCGTGATGAACTTATAGGCAGCCACAAGGTCGCCTCTCAACCTTCTCTTGCGGAGGCTAAAAAGGTCCAGGTTCACTAGTCTCTCCTCGTAGGGCTTGGTCTGCAGGCCCTTAACCATACGAGTGGCCCTTCTCTGGACCCTCTCCAGGTTATCCGCATCCCTCTTGAATTGCGGCGCCCAGAATTGCACGCAGTACTCCAACTGCGGTCTGACTGGCGCCCGATAGAGGGGAAGTATCACCTCCTTGGACCTATTCGTCATGCATCTGCTGATGCATGATAAAGTGCCATTGGCTTTTCTGATGGCTTCATCACACTGCTGACTCATGTTCATCTTGGAGTCCACTAGGACTCCAAGATCCCTTTCCACTTCCGTGCCACCCAGCAGGTCATTCTCTAGGCTGTAGGTGTGTTGGACATTTTTCCTCCCTAGGTGCAGCACTTTGCATTTCTCCTTGTTGAACTGCATTCTGTTGTTTTCTGCCCACTTGCCCAACCTGTCCAGGTCTGCTTGCAGCTGTTCCCTGCCCTCTGGTGTGTCCACCTCTCCCCATAGCTTTGTCATCTGCAAACTTGGACAGAGTACATTTCACTCCCTCGTCCAAGTCGCTGATGAAGACATTAAAGAGTATCGGTCCAAGGACTGAGCCCTGCGGGACCCCACTGCCCACACCCTTCCAGGTCAAAACCGACCCATTCACCACGACTCTCTGGGTGCGACCCTCCAGCCAATTCGCCACCCACCGGACTGTGTAGTCATCCAAGTCACAGCCTCTTAACTTGTTCACCAGTATGGGGTGAGATACCGTATCGAAGGCCTTCCTGAAGTCTAAGTATACGACATCCACCCCTCCTCCTGTGTCCAGGCGTTTCGTAACCTGGTCATAAAAAGAGACTAGATTGGTCAGGCACGATCTGCCTGCCATGAACCCGTGCTGGTTTCCCCTCAGCATAATTTGTCCTGCCAGGCTCTCGCATATGTGAGCCTTGATAATTTTTTCAAAGACTTTGAAAAGACTTTTTTCAAAAACTTTTGAAATTATCAAAAGGAATCAGAGACCATTATCTACTGAGAACTCTACGGGTTCAGTGTACATGGATTTAATCTTTCTAGCCAGTACTTAGACCTGTATTACAGAGAAAGAAAGCAGAGGTGAATCAGAAAGATAGGGTTAAAGGGAAAGCAAATGGATGTAGGTTAATTGAGTTATCTAGATAGTAACTGGGTATACTTTATATTTAATATAAATAAATACACTGAATAAATCAGTTCTTAAAAATGGACTGAGATGGCATTTGTGCATAGTTCTTGTAAAAAGTGTGCCAATATGTAAAAGTAAGTGAAACAGATACAAAAGTAAAACTAATTTTTGAAGTCAAAGTTTGAATTCTTCTTTTTAAAAAAAGCAGAAGAGGTTTCATTTCAATACGTACTAAAGAGGTAAAGGTTATCATGGATGAAAGATATGTACAGTAGGGTTAATCAGAGTGACTGAAAATAATCAGGGTGAAGAATCTTTTACAATGCTTGGACATCTTCAAGTCCGCTGCACCAGACTACCTGCGCCCAAGAGTCCTGGAAGAACTAGCTGAACTTATAGCAGCACCATTGGCCAAGCTATCTGAAGAGTTGTGGAACTCAGGAATGGTCCCAGATGACTGGAAGAGGGCCTATGTGGTGCCCATCTTTAAGAAAGGGAAGAGGGATGACCCTGCAAACTACAGGCCAGTCAATCTGACCTCGACCCGGATAAAAACTTTGAAAAGTTGGTTAAGGAGGCCATCAACTACAAACTGGTAATGGATGGGGTGCTAAACAGCAACCAGCATTGCTTTGTTGAGGGCAGATCATGCCTGATGAACCTTGTGTCCTTCTACGACGAGGTCACTAACCAACTGGATGAGAGACACAAGGTTAATGTCATCTGCTTAAACTTTAGTAAAGCCTTTGACTCTGTCTCCCGTGGTATTCTCTTTAACAAACTGGAGAATACTGGGCTGGATCAGTCTACAGTGAGGTGGCAACTGGCTCAGAGGCTGCTCCCAGAGACTGGTGATTGATGGGATGGCCTCATCCTGGAGGACCATCTCCAGTGGGGTCCTCCAGGGATTGGTGCTTGGACCCGGGCTATTCAATATATTCATTAATGATTTGGATGAAGGGGTAGAAAGTGCAATGATTAAGTTCGCAGATGACACCAGCTGTGGGGAAACGTGGGCACACCAGAGGATAGGGCAAAGATCCAGAAGGACCTTGACAGACTGGGTTTCTGGGTGGAATGAAATCAGATGAGGTTTAACAGAGAGAAGAGCAAGGTCCTTCACCTGGGTAGGAAGAACCCTCACCACAATTATACAATGGGTGGTGGCCTACTGGCTGGCAGAACGTCTGAATGAGACCGGGGGGCAACGATCAACTGGAAGATGAATACGACCCAACAGTGTGATGAGGCTGCCAAAAGGACCAATAAAATTCTGGCCTGCATCAGCCACTGTGTGGCCAATAGATCCAGGGAGGTAATCCTGTCTCTCTACTCAGCATTGTTGAGGTCTTAGTTGGAGTATTGTGCCCAGTTCTGGGCACTGCATTTCAAGAAGGACATAGATAAACTTGAGAGGGTACAAACAAGGGCCACCAGTTTGATTAAGGGCATGGAGGGTAGGCCCTATGAGGAGAGATTGGGGAACTGGGATCCTCAGAGGGGAGCATCAAGAACTAGGAGAGCAACTATTGAGGAGAGCACCTAAATGGAGGACGAGGACCAATGGGCATAAATTAACAGAGGATAAATTGAGGTTGCATATAAGGAAAAACCTTGCTGAGCTCATCTGAGCCCAATACTTCCTGCGCATGGCAGGGGACCAGACTTGATGATTGTACAGGCCCTTTCCTGTTCTATGATTCTATGATTCTAATGAAAAATAAAAAAGTACTACATAGAGCTGTAAAGATAAGTGATCATTATAAGCAATAAAAATAATTTTGCCAATAAAAAGCAATAGGCAAAGATTACCAGTAAATGTATGAAGAAACAAGGTAAGTTGTAAGAAGCCCATTATTCAGTGTGCATTATAAGTCCATCTCAGTGCCTAGTCTGGAGAGGATATGAGTCTGTTACAGCTCCCAGCTTGGAGGACTTGGGGTACCAATTCTGTAAACTCTATACAGTTGCTTAACTTTACTTACATGAGTCACTCTTTGAAATAAGTGAGCTTCTACTTTTAAAATACAAAGTATAATATAGTTTTGGCAGCCCCTAACTCAGATTTATTGGCAGTGCAGCTGTATTAGAAACTCACTATCATATATTTGCCTTGGCTACAACTACCTTAGAACACCAGATGAGAGCTTTATGGAAGAGATATTAGAACAGGGGGAGAACCATATCTTCATCCACCAAACTCTGTTTTCTCTACTTCCCAGCATATGTTTCTATCTCCTCAGCAAAGACACTAGGTGTCAAAGAGGCAACTGAACTCTCTTCTGTACGGAGCAACAGACACTTATAAAAGGACATATAGGGCATAGACAGAAGTTAAATTTTTCACACGATCGGCCCCTTAAGCGCACTCTATAGCCATGCTCTAATAGAAGTGCACAGCTGCAGAGTGATTTAAAAGTCCCCAATTGTGTGACAACTTAACCCTCGTTATATGAGGGTTCAAATAAAGGTGTTCCAAAGTGGAATGCTTTCAATAACTTGTGTTTGATTGGGCAGCTGGGCTGATGCAGCCCAGCTTTGCCCCCAGTGCTATCTGTACAATAGGAGTGGGGGAGAAGGGAGGAGAGGGAGCTCAGGCTGAGCTTTGCCCAGCCTGAGCTAGAGGGGGTTGGATGGATTAGAGTCCCTCACCTTGGGGTAATCCCCCACCCCCACTCCAGTGAAAGACAAAGTCCAGCCCTCCCTCCCCTGCCCCCTCCCCCTGTCCTATTGTGCAGACAGCACCGGAGCTGTGAGGGAGGGGGCAGGACTAGGGGAGAGAAGCTGTGTCTGCAGCTCCTTGGCTGGATTGGCTCCAAACTGGAGCTTGATCCCCCACCCTCCCAAACCAACAGTGAATGTCTGTTGGGCCGGGAAAGTTAGTTTAACTGGCAATTTCTGTGAAGTGCCATGAGTTAGACCGGAGAGCTGCACATCCGTCAGCCCCATGGAAATGATATGAATCCGGATTGTATCCTTCAAGTACCACACATCCCTTCATCAGTGTGAAAGTGACATTTCTTATTAGTTTGAAGACTTCTGTGTTGCAGAACACTTAGCCCCATCTCAGAGTTTTAAATAAATCCCTAAGAGAAATTTCTGAGATCGCTTTAAAGCTTGTGTAGTTTGGCAACTGCAATATGACCTGATAATCCTTTGAAAGAATGCATAAACTCTATGTTTGATTTACTTCAAAATGATCAAATATATCCATTAACACCTCAATCTGGTGGATTTCAAGGACCATTAGAGGTTTGCATGGACTCACCCGCTTATGGAGACGTTCTGCTTCCTCCTGATATGCAGCAAGCTGTTGTTTCCATTGTTTTACATTGGCAGTGGACTCCAGCAGAGCTGCTGTGAGCTTGGCATTGTTACCCTTGAGAGTGGCCAGTTCTGCCTCCCAATGCTTGCTGATTGTCGAACTAGAAACATAGATTAACAAGCATCATAATACTGTATGGCATTATAGCATCATCCTGAATTTTTTTTGGACCTTCATTGTTAAAGTGGTTTTTTTAAATGTTCAAAATATACACCATCAAAAGGTTAATAAACTTTCTCCACTAAAAGGATCTCTTAATTTAGATTCTCCTACAGTAGTTATGCAAGCTAGCTTAGTTACTCAAAGGGCACGTCTATATGTCACCTTACATTGCTGTAGTGGCACGCTATGTTGCTGTATGGCACTCTACAGCAGCGTAGCAATCACATAAGTCTACACATGATTGGCAGCTATTCTGCCATAGCAGCGCGCTCCCCCATTTTAGCTTGCTGCTACGATGACGTAACGGTGAAAACTAACCACATGCCACACACATGGTACAGTATGGGCTGTTACAGCACCGTGCCTTAGTACTTCCAAATTAATAATTCCAAAAGGAAGTACTAAAGCACGGTGACGTGTCGATGCACCCAAACAGTTCAAATGTCAAACATTCAAATAACTAAAAGATAGATTTCTTAAAATAAACATTTCATTGTAGAAAAATAGTCCCCATAGTATACATGAGTATATATAGACAGATACTGAAAACCACAAATTAGCTGCAGTGATTTTAACTACATAATAAAAATTCCTAATGGTTTATATATGTATTATAAAATGATTTTATAGCTTTTACCTTATAAATTATTATATCCTAAGAAAAAGATTCATTCAACATACTGGGCATTTTTACATGTCTCCCCAGACATGGCACCGGGTGCTTTAATTAGTGAGCCGCACTAATTAAAAGCACCTGTGTGTCAGATTTATCAGTGTTGCCACATGTCCCCATGCTGAAAAAATGGTGGAGGGGCACTCTGAACTAAAGCTCATCAAATGTGTTTTATTTCATAGTGCCCCGCCACCATTTTGTCAGTGCAGAGATGTACACAACGCTGATATACGGGACGTGTGAGGCTGCCGGAGCATGTCAATTTCCATGATCAATTAATCGAATCTGTTCCAACACGCTGGATTTCCAGTGTGTCAGAGCAGGCTCCCTGCATGTGTGTAGGAGCCCACTGATTTCAGAGAATGAATGGAGTGGTCTGGAACCACAGCTTAGCTTGGTTAATTTCAATATTTATAGTTCAGGAATAAAGCAAGACCAAAGAAAGCCCTAAATAATTTAAGCTACCAACAATCAACAATCCCAAGCAAGTTACTTTGAACTTCCCTAACAAACGTCTGTCGTCATGATCACAATTTTGCCAGCAACGAGATTTAAAATAGAAAAAGCCTGGGGATTTCAGGCTTTGACATTTTATGGAGTTATATTGGCAGGCCACTGTAAATAAACAGTCCTTGCCTTGCACTTACAAGCAATAAACAAAGAAAAGAAGGCATTGCAGACATGTATTAATGAATAAAAATTGTATTACTGTATACAGTAATATATTTATTCTTACATTCTGTGGGCATTATAAAAATAGGTATTAATAATTCATATAAAAGACGTGGACCAAAAAGTGTCTATCTTGCTCTGTGAATACTGTTAGGCATTCTGCCTTTTTAAAACAGGAATTCAGGGACAATTTAGAAATACATGTTCTCTGACCCTACACAAAAGAGGTTTTATCTGTGAGTTCATGTATAATTTGAACTGTGTATATTAACTCATTCTGGGTCACCATTTTGCCCACTAGGTTTTCTTTTTGTATCCCATTCATGTGTTCAGTTTATACTGCAGCTGGCAAACTTTACAGATGAGTTAGCTGACAATTTCTTAAGATTGTTGTTACATTTCAAATCAACCAGCAGTTTAACACAAACATCAAGTCAGCATAACTCATGAAATACACTTTAACTTAAAAACTGCCTCTTTTACTACAGCAGACTCCCTCCCTCCAAAAGGTAAATAGGTTTTTTTTCTTTTAAAAGAATAATCTTCCCTTTGACACTGGAATGCAAGTTAAAAAAAGAAAACCAAACCCTCTATCATGGCATTTCAAGACTCATCTAGTTAGAAGCTTATCATTTAAAAATGTCTACCCTATCACAAAGGAAAGGTAGTGACTCATTTTTGGAGGGAAGGCAAGAGAAATAAATGATGGTCAGATTTTCTTTACAGTCACAGCAGCATGACAGATGAGCAAAATCTGCTAAGGACACGCTTAAGGAAGCCAGCTCATTCATGTTTAATAAGCATTACTAATTACATTAATCATATGCACATTTCTTCCTGTAGGTCCTGACCTTACAAACACATATCCACGTAAGTAATTTTATGTGCTTGAGTAGTTCCATTGAATTTAACAAGACTAGTCACATGCATATAATTATTTAAATGTGTCAGTGTGAGTGGGGTCTCAATGTCCTTTCCTCATTATGAAAAAATATATGTACAATATGTTATTCTTATGCTTTCAGTGCATGTGAAAGTTTTATTCAGAAAAAAGATTTACAGGCTCCTTAAAGATTGTTGTGATTACTTCATATTTAAAATTAATGCAGCATAAGTAATGGATATAGTTGTTTAACTTTTAGGTTCCCCTTTTAAGATGAAGTAAACTTACAGATAGTTAAGTTCACAGAATGTAGATTCCAGCTATCTGTACTTAATGATGTAAGTGTAATTTCTACTATGTTTATTGTACCTTGCACTTTTGTGCAAAACCCTCATTGCCCTGCCAAAAAAAGTCATGAACTATTGTTACAACTGAAATGTTTACATGAAATAACCTTGAAGTAGTTGTTTTCTAGAACATTAGACTTGGCATCAATTCTATTAGAGCTGCAGCTACAAAATATTTAGATGTTGCTAGAATTCCTGTTGTATTTTGAAGAGTAACTTTCAATAGGACTGCATCAATATTATTTTAAATAATTTTTTAGGCATATAACATATATAGACAATGTGAACATAATTATTTTAATGCAAAATTTTACTGTATACTGTATGCAATATAAACTAGTATTTTAATAAGGCATTTTACTGTATTTTCTGTGTTTTTCAATAGATGCATGAACTAAAAAAACCCACATTTCCTTGGAGGATCTAGTTTTATTTTTGACAATACAGAATAACTTCACAACTATTTTTACATTTGTAGTTTTCTCTAATAAAATTCCACATCCTCTATCTTAATATGGCGATATGGTTTTCGTTTGATATTCATTTTCTTTCAGACTTCCATTGGAACATATTTGAGTTTATATATCTGATAGAGTAAGGACCTGATTAAAACAGACACATCCTTCCAGTGTCAAATTACTTTATTCAACTACAGGATGGTTTTATTACAGTCACGGTGGCATTCTATCACTAAATTCCCTATGGGACCTTGCACAGAGCCCAACTATGTCTTCTACTAGGGTGGTAAAAATTCAGGAAACATTTAAGCTGATAATGTAAAGTGATCATAACTGCTAATGCTGCCAGGAAGCACCATTAACAATAGCATCCAAGGAAGAGTAAAAGTGTCAAGAAAGCTATCAAAACACAAGAAGGCCAGATCTATAAGTAAAGCAAATTGGAACTGAATACTTGCTGACTGAAATGAAAACATACCTGGAGGGTGAAATTCCAGATCTCCTATAAAATAGATAAGTTACTTATAGTAACTAGAGTTCTTCAAGATATTGTCTGCATACATATTCTGTATGCACTGTGCATGCTTGTCCTTTAGCTCAGATCTTTTTTGTCTCTGCAGCACCTGTGCAGCATTTCCCTACCCTACTTTTAATTTGTGGGTGGGTCCACACCTATCAGCATTATGTAATTCCTGCTTATTAATTTCCTCCTAACTGCAGAATCCCAAGGGGAAGAAGGGAAGAAGAGTAGTTTATGTAGCATGCATGTGGATTGTATCTCTCAAAGAACTCCACTTAATGCAATATAAGTTCTCTTTTTCTTCATGGGCTTGTTCATATGCACACTATTGTAGGAAACTCTAATGCTGTGCCAAGATCATCTGGAGGTAAATTTCAGAGTTCTAGGCAAACAGTGACTGGAGGACTCCTTATTCAAAGATAGGCCTTCACAATGCTTAGTAGGGCTCTAAGTGACTGCCTTTTCTATATATACTGAATAAAGATATTCAGAAAGGAGGCCATCACTAACACTTGGGCTGTGTAGGAATGAACTGTAGTCACTATTGGTGGATCCATCTTGGCAATCTTATTACAAACCTTGATGAAGAAAGAAGCCTATTTGGACAGTCTCTGGGAAATTGCTGTGCCTTTCTGTGAATAGATGGACAGTTTTCATCTGAGGTGTGCTCTGGCATGCCTTGTCATGTATATGGGAGAAACCATATAGCCCAAGATGGGCAGGCAAATCTTGATTGTGCTTGTCAGACTGGTCTCCTTTTGTGTGATGGGATCTGCCAGAACCAGGAATCTGGGAGAGGTAACCTCTGGCTGGCAGTGTGTCCAGAGTGGCCCATATAGATCCTCTCCTGGCTTGGTTCTCCTTTGCCTGGTGGGTCCCTGCCAGCCTGGGGCTGCTCTGCCCCAGTTCAAAGTGCAGCTGTCCTGGGCATATGTATAGATGCTGAGCCTGGGAGCAGTTGACTTTGGCTGAAACTGCTCTAAAATGTATTGATTCACCTTCATTTCACATGTAAATGCACTCTGTAGAAGAGGTGGGTCCCATTGCTTCCATCCCACCCATCACTGATGATTGTGACAGAAGTCCTGCATGATAGGGTGAATGATCTCCAACTGCATGGCTTCTGATCTCTCTTGGGGCTCAGGACAGTGCATACAGACTGCCAGGTGTTCCTTCATCATATCTTAAGGCCATATGTGCAGATCATAATGAAGAATGCAATTACAATGCACTATATGTTAACAGAGAAGGTAGCATGAGATCTTCACCCATGTGCAAGGAAGTGGTCAACCTCTGGAACTGGTGCATCTGCTACTAAATACATCTATTGACAGTGCATTTCCCAGGCCTTCAGAATACTGAGTTAGAGTCTTAGTAGGCATATTCTAATGAATTAGAAGTGGGAAGTCAAGAACTCTATCCTATAGGACTGTGATAATCTAAAAACTGACCCTTTCACTTCCTGCAAAAACAAAAAGCTAGGTTTTGTTCCAAGGAAAGTTTCAGTTTGAACTGTTTGTCCAAGGTCTCCATCACCCCATGACTAGAAGAACTGTTATATGCTTTCTTACCTCCAGCTGATTTTGCAAATGCTGTGCCAGGTCAGCCAGGATGCTGAATGGTGATCCTACTGGCCCCAGTCTGACCAAGGTCTTTCTAGTTTCTGGACTTTTCATGTGTTTTCATAGAGTCCCAGAACTCTGCCATTACTCCAAAAGTTGTTCTCCCATGATGGAGTCAGTGGGTGATGGTGTGGAGTGAGAAGAACATTTCACCTGGTTCAGCATATCCTTCACCTCATGATCTGGATGCCAGATAGTCCTCAGAGATAGAAAAGGCTTGTATCCTGGTAGAAGTATACTAATCATAGCAAGGAAGACTCCAGTAGACAAACCTATCTGGCTAAGTGGACCAGGTTCTCAAGTTGGTATCACCCAAGGTGCTTATCTCCTTATGAGGCTTCTATCCAAGTCTCTGTATTGGGACCATATTCAATCCTGTGCATTTATTTCAAGTCTCAGTGAAAACAAATGCATGATGTCATTGATGGATGTCCTGCTACTTGGTAGTAAGAACTACCTTTCACCAGCCAGTTATCTAGGCATGGATATACTGTGATGTTGCTCCTGCTGAGATGTGCTGCCACCATTATGAGGACCTTGGTGAAGACTTTCAGCTGACCAGTAAGAGCTTGTATTGGCTATAGTCCTGGTACATGATGAACTGCAGGTATTTTCTGCACAAAGGTGGGTTGATTATCTGAAAAAATATATCCTGAAAGTTGTGAGTTGCTAACCTAAAGACTGTAATGGGATGCCATTTCCTTTCTTTTCAATTAAGTCATCATAAATTAACTGTAATAGAATCAATTTCCTTGATACTGTTGCAAAACCTCTTTTCAGGTTTCTTAACTAGAAGGGAGGAGACCTCTTGTCATAGCAAAAATTGCAAAAAAGCTCCTTGAAAAGATACAGGGAAGGGGGGAAATCAGGATAGGCACAGTGCTGAACTGGATGGTGCAGCTAGCTTTGATGTTGTCTGAGAGCACTGGTCTATAGTAATATAGGCCATGCCTAGAATGAATCAAGCTGTCCCACAGGATCAGGGAAAGGAACAGGAAACCCTCAGAGGTAGATAGCATCTCCTGACTGTCCCACCAAAGGTTCTGTCTATTTTGTGAAGAGGACTGAGACAAAGTTGCAGGTGCAAATAGTTGTTTGCTTCTGTAGAAGAGGTGGCATTTCTTCAGGGGCTCATGAGGCTAATACATGAAAGGTGGGGCATAGGCAGGCTGTGTAAAAAAAGTCACTGACCAGGAGAAGTATTGCTTGTGTTTTCCCTTCAGAGCAGATCTATGAACAATGAGAAAGGAGAAATGCATCCTTTCAGGGTATGCATAGCCTTGCTGGTTTTGGAGTTGAAAAGCTCTGACAATTCCAGTGGAAATTTTTCAACAGAAAGTTCTGTACTTCCCCAGGAAAGCCTGAACTCTGGAACTAGAACGACTGCTTCATCATGCTAGCCAAAGCTACAGAGCATGACACGGTGTCTGCTACATCCAGACACCACCAGTATTGAGATTTTAGCCACAAGATGGATCTCTGACCAGTGCAACAAATCCCTTGTGAGAGTTGGGCAGAGGCTTATCCATGAAGGCTGCAAACAAAATAGTACTAGACCAAAACACTTATTAATTTGCTTCCTCAAAATGAAGGATAGTGATTTTCTTTCCAATTACTCCAATCTTTGGAGCATTTTATCCTTTCAGGGACTCTAGAACTGGTTATTTTTGTCAGCTACTACAATTAAAGATCAAGGTGTGAGATGCATAAGGAAAAATTCCACACTCCTGGAAAAGATCTGATAGTTTTTGTCTACTTTCTATGCAGTCAAAGCAAAATGGCTGGCATCTAGCATGTGCTCTTTGTAGTGTCTGTTATAGCTTCAATGATTGGGATGGCTACTTTACCAGATGGCACTGCTGTAAAAGGTCCACAAGCCTATATTTAAGTTCTCCAATATCATCCATCAGAATGTGCAGTCCTTAGCCACCTAACTCAGGAGGTTCTGGAAGGCCCCAAAGTAGGCCATCTAAATTAATCAAGGTGAAGAAAGTGCCTTCTGCACTGAAAAGTGCAGAAGACTGGGATCAGCAAATTATTTCACCCTAACAGTTGGATCAGAGAAGTCATCCTTCTCTGGATACAGGAAGCTGGAAGGTTGTGTAGAAGAAGGCTGTAAGGCTAAGGCTTTTGATGCAAGACAGTGGGATGTGTCCTTACATTCCCCTGGATGAAGAGGCCACAGACAGAAGGACCACGTTAGAATGGTAGGACACAGCCTTGGAGCACAAGAAGCCATCTATTCGGGGCTCTCTACACCCCATGCTTCTTGGCAAAGGGACTCCTATGGGATAGGAACAGTCTGAAATGGAGTTCTCCTTAGAATCAAGAAAGTCTGATGAGAAGAGTTTAAATGCCACGGCTGATGGATTCAGCATCTGAGACAGTTCCCCAATCAGATCTGGTGTTGGCAGTGATGGAAGGCCACTAGAAGAGGACTTCAGATTAAGGATTGGTGCTAGTGAGGCTGAGGAGAACAGTGGAGATTCTGGTTCCAGCTGAACCTCTAGGATACTTGAAGCCATGAAGAGAAGTAGCATCACTTGAAAAATGCTCCTGCCTTTGAAAACAGTCAGGCAGAATGAAGTATCAGAAAAGTGTTCAGTCATACTGGGTGCATCTACGCATGTGCTTTACTGTGGAGCAGACCAATTAACTCTTTAGTAAAGCATCATAGTCTACACATGCAAAGCATCATAGTCTACACATGCATTGGAATTAGGGTGCAGTAAACTAATTAACTCTGCCATAAGTACTCCCTGACACTACTGTCTTACGGTGGAGTCATTATATGCAATCAAACGTGTGTACACAGGGACCAGCAGGCAAAAATTGTGCCCGGTCACTCTAACCAGGTGGGGGCCAGACTCCTGCCTGACCCTCATGCTCCAGCCAGCCCCTCTGCTGCCTGACACTGCCACCTAGAGCCTGGGGCTGATCCCCCCCCCCCCCGGCCCCCCTGCCAGCCTGGGGCTGCTCTGCTTCAGTTCAAAGTGCAGCTGTCCTGAGCATATGTATAGACGCTGAGCCTGGGATCAGTTGACTCTGGCTGAAACTGCTCCAAAGTTTATTGATTCACCTTCATTTCACATGCAAATGCACCTACTGTGTTTCAGGGGAAACATGGGTGCTGATGTTGCAATTCTTGGTACTGTGGGGAAGACGCTGCTAGACTGCAAATGCAGTGATGGTTTGATGCTGGTAGAGATATCAAAAAGTGCTCTAGGCACTGGTTATTATACTTCTGTGGTACTGAAGTGGGATCTCTCAAACCAGTCATTGGTGCCTGGAGTTCTGCACCAAGGATACTTCCTGGCCCCAAAGTCTCAGGTGAAAAGAGGACAAGGCCTTCCTTGAGGATTCCCAAGATGGGGATCTTCCCTCAATCTATCTTTAGGCCTGGGCTCACTGGAAGGGGACTTCTGAAAATGATCAGGGTATAGCCAACATCCAGGGATGTGAAACTCTTCTCTAGCTGTAGAAGACTTGGCATGACCACTAGTGGCAGGCATCATCCCACTGTATTAAGGATAGGAGTTTAAAGGGAGCCATACCAAGAATAGACAGAACAGTATGGCCAATGTGAGGGCAAAAATGAAGCCTCATTCACTGTGCACAAGCCATGGAGCAAAGGCCAAACATCTGTTTTCCTCAGAAAAATGAGGAAGGGAGGGGGAAAGATTAAAACAGGAAGAGTACTAAAACTGGAATAAAATTAGCTGACAGGAATCTAAAAACCGCTAAGAGGGGAAAATGTATTCTAAAAAACTGTCTGTAGGTCAAACTGTCTTGATCAGAGAGCAGGAGCTTCATTTTGAGCTAAAGACACTGAAGCAAGTAACGCCTGATCAATCTGATTTCCTTCCACGATAAAAAGACAGGCTCTGTGGATAAAAGGAGAGCAGTGGACATGGTATACCTTGCCTTTAGCAAGGTTTTTGACATCGTCTCCCACAACAGTCTCATTAACAAGTTAAGGAAATACAGACTAGATTAAAGTTCTGTAAGGTGTATTCATAACTGGCTAGATCACCATATTCAGTAAGTAATCTTCAATGGCTCAATGTCTAATCAGATGGAGGTATCAAGTGTGGTTCCCAAAGGTCTGTCCTAGGTTCAGTATTGTTCAATATCTTCAACATTAATGATTTAAATAATGGGATTGAGCACACACTTAGCAAATCTGCAGATGTCACCAAGTTGGGTGGAGTTGCAAACACTCTGGAGGGTATAGTTAGGATCCAGAATGACCTGAATAGACTGGAAAAATGGTCTGCAGTCAATCAAATGAGATTCAACAAGGACACATGAAAAATCTTATACCTGGGATGGATTAATTGTATGCATGAATACAGACTGGGGGATAACTGGCTAGGCTACCATACTGCAGAGAAAGTCCTGTGGGTTACAGTAGACCATAAACTGAATGAGTCAACAGTGTGCTCTTTTTGCAAAAAATAAATAAATAAATAAAAAAAGCCCAAAGCATGCTGCATTGTGTTAGCAGAAGTGTCAGTTTCAAATCAAGAGAAGTGATTCTTTTACTCTATTTAGCAGTGGGGAGGCTTCACCTGGAGCACTGTGCCCAGAGTTTTGGGCCCCACACTTGAAGAAGGACATGGACAGATTGAAAAGAACCCATCAGACAACAACAAAAATGGTTGGTGGTCTGGCAAGCAAGACCTATGAGGAAAGCCTGAAATAACTAGTTATTCAGTCTGGAGAAGAGAAGTCTGATGGGAGATTTGATAAGCCTTCAAATACATGAAGAGTGATTATACAGAAGATAGAGATAGCCTTTTCTCTGTGGCCACAGGGTGACAGGAACTAGGAGCAATGGCTTCAAGCTGCAGCACAGAAAATTTAGGCTGCAGGTTAGGAAGAGCTTTCTCACTCTAAAGCTGGTCAAACATTGGAACAGGCTACCTAAAGAAATTATGGAATTTCCATCCCCGGAAGTTTTTAAGAGCAGGCAAGATAGACACTTGGATGGGATGGTTCAGTCAGGGATAATCCAACTTTGAGCAGGGGGTTGGACTAGATGAACTCATGAAGTCCCTTCCAGCCCTACCTTGCTATCCTAGGTCAGTTAAATTGCCCTACCCCTGAATAAAGCAGGGTTAAAACAGAGTGATTTTATTAACTTGTATCACTCCATGCAGATATAATAGGTGCATCGTAACAGCTTATATCAGTGTCCTTTGACATGGCTATGATTGCTTCACTTGCACTTACCCTTAAAGGGTTATTTTAAATCAGTGCTGTCCAAGTTGCCACCAACAGGCCACATGTAGCCCACAAGGGGTCAAGCTGCAGGACCTAGCCTCCCACCCAGTCACCCCTCCCCACACTGTTCTGGGTGCAACAGCAGCTGAAGTCTCCAGGCTTCTTCTCCCTCATCCAGCTTGTGTGTGTTGCACCAGGGCTTGGTGCAGCATGGCATGATGTGGTATAGAGCAGCACAGCTCAGAAAACTTAGGGTGAGGCCAGAGCCATGGGGTGCAGCAGTGAGGGGGTGCTGCCCACAGAGACAGACATGTGATGCACTGGAAAGGGGAGAATCAATGTTTTGCACAGTCCAGGGGCCTGTGACTTCTACTGGGGCGGGCTGCAGTGTGTGCAGCCCCCAACCACTTAGAAGTTGGACAGCCCTGTTTTAAATTGCTTTTGTTAATCTAGTGAATGATTATTTGGTCACTTCTTTTGGGTTAAACCAGGATTATTATGGGAAATCTTAATTGATTGGAAGAGATGAACCTGAAACAAGAGTGATATTTTAGCGTATAGGGGCAGTGTTTAGGGCATTCTGCTATGCCTTCAAAACTTGAGTCTGAAACCTTTCTCTGGACTCGCACAGAATGCTACCCTCAGCCAACCCAGCTGTAAACCAGCATCTGGTCATTCAGACCAAAGAAACAAACAGTCATCTAATAATCAAATCAGCCTTCTTGCTTCAGCAGTTATTCTGGCCCAGAAAAATAATCATGGAGGAGTTGCACTACAGGCACCCAAGTTGCATGTGTCACAGTAATAGGTCTCCCTTCTCCCTCAAACATGTGCTTAGTTCCCCCAAGAAAAGATTTTGACAAATGAATCAGTCAGTTTCACTCGCAATGAATTATTTCATTACAGCAAACAATGGAATACACAATTCTATGTTTGATTGTTTTAATGACTGCAAACAAACATATATAAACAAACTTTCATGCATTCTGAGGTTGTGCAACTTATAATGAATATATAATTTGAAATTCTGTTCAGGAGCTGGAAGGAAACTACATTAAGATGCAATCTGAACTAAACCATGGGAATTACTTTTATGCAGTTCACAGTTTAGAGCACTAGCTGAATATAATCACACTTTCACATCTGGAATTCTGCATCACAGAAGAGTAATATAGTACAGGGCTGTCCAACTGGTGCCCCACAGGCTGTGTATAGCCCATGAGGGGTTAAGTTATGGCCCCTGGGCTCCTGTCCACCCACCACTCCCCCCATTACTCTGGCTGCAACAGCAGCTAAAGACTCTAGGCTCCCCCTCCCTTCTCTGGCTTCCATGTTCTATACTTATCCTGGGGGCGGGGGGGGGGGGTATGGTGTGGCATGGCACAGCACAGGAAGCTTGGGATGAGGTCAAGGCAACATGGTGTAGGAGTGGAGGGGAGGCACCTATTCAGGGAACAGTGCAGCAGAGGGACATCCATGTGGCATGCATCCCAGGGGTCTGTGACCCCTACTGGTGCAGGCTGCAGGATATGTGGTCCCCACCTGCTTAAAAGTTGCATAGCTCTAGACTACAACAAAGACTTTTTGAGACTAACTGTTGTAATGATTTTTGAATGATATAATAAAAGAGCTATGGACAAAGGGAAAAACAGACTATGTAGTGGATAATAATAAAATATGAATGCTGCTAGGAGGAACTAGTAGCATGGCAGAGAGGAAAGATGTTTTACAACAGATTTATAGATGCTTATAACTGTACATGAAACCATTTTTACAATGTCAGTTGCCTCTAGGATCATAAACACCTGACAGAAGAAAAGAATTCAAACCTCCATTAGAAAGCTACATAATATTTTCTTTGGCTTTTGGTGTAGATCAAGTGTAGTGACATGCCTGCTATTTAGGAATTTATTTTGTATTTTCAAAGTGGGGATTCAGTGCAATAGGTCCCTTCCAACCTCTAACATCTATGGCCTTTAATAATTTGACTGTCGTACAAAGCACTGCATGAGCAACTGCTAAATGTCATCACTTTGATTACTTGCCTTCATATCAGTGTATAACTTTGTAATTTTTTTTCCTTTAAGGAACTATGATCAATTAACAATGAACCTGTCCTCATCATTGTTGGACATTAGAGTTATAATTTAAACAAGTCACTGAGGGAACAGCATTGCTATCTGTTTGTGTAGGACCACATGGGTGGGGCAGGCTTAAGAGCAACACTCCCCAGGATGTGGTGTAGACATGCTTAAAAAATGAGGAATAAATATTAGGCTGTGCTGCCTACATCATCTCAAAAGATTCAGTAGCATCTCAGTTACTGCAGGCCAAGTAACAAATATGTGTCATTAAAGATCCTATAATAGGTGACTGGCAAGTAGTAAACCCTTAGAATGGTGGGACTAAAGAACAACAGCTGCATCACCTGAATAGAGATTACAGCACTTCTCTCTTGAACTTGGCATCTGATCAAGCAGCTAACTGCAGAACGTAATGCTTGACAAATGTGAGAGTATTGCTCCATGTAGCCACTCCGTAGATTAGATATAGGGATGTTTTGGAAGCAGGCAAAGGCTATTTCTTGAGTTTTGTTAGATGTAACAAAAGTTAGTAAAATAGAAGCAATCAGCTGGTAATACTGTGAGGCGCAATGTGTTGTCTATTTTGCTGGTACTAGCAGTGAAACAGTATGGCTCTCATAGTAGCTACCTTTAGCCATGCATATACCGGGGTGGAGGTTGGGGGGGCAGGAGAAAGCATTCTGAATGATGTAGTCCTGTTAAAGAACTCCAGAGTGGAGCTTCTCATCCCCCCTACAGAAGACAGCTTTCGAAGAACACAGGCAAGGTACCTATTTGGTTCAAGAAGAACTCCAAAGCCACCCAGGGAATTAATTTTGCATGATGTCTTGGTGTGATTACATCTTTAAGCAGACAAAGTTATTTGGGTCAATCCAATATCTTTTATTAGATGAACTCAAATAGTTGGAAAAATTCTTCTTTGCAAGCTTTCGGGTACAAATACCCTTCATCAGGCAGAGGAAGTGTCTGCAGTTGGTCTGTGCTCTTCCTCTGCAGGTGCTTCCTCTGCCTAATGAAGGGTATTTGTACACAAAAGCTTGCAAAGAAGAATTTTTCCAACTATTTGAGTTTGTCTAATAAAAGATATTAGATTTACCCAAAGAACCTTATCTACTTGTGTTCTTAGACCAACACGGCTCCACCCTTCACCACTGATTACATCTTTAAAGAATAAGATACAGAAGCTTGTTAACTTTTTCTAGCAGGGGTGACAGAAATCAGAAATACTATTTGGAGATAAAATATTGTAAATGAAGCACTTCTGAAAGAGGCTCAGTGGGAATGTCATACATTTTAGATGGATGAAGTGGAAGTCCCAGCTGGAGAATGTTGTCTACTTGGGGATAAGTTTGCAATATGCCTTTGAGACATTTGGATCCTGTCTGATGTAAGACAGCAGTTTCTTGTCAGTGTTCTATCAGCAAACTTCCAATTCATCAGAGGCACCAAACGTGGGTCTGGATGAAGTACTTGACCCTAGTTTTACAACTGCTAATCTAGACAGTCTGGGACTGGGTCATGATGACATCAATTACAGGTCTGTGGGGTAGAAGTACTTCAGTCAGTATGGAGCTTAGGACAGGATACGTGGTCTGATTTTGTCTGGCTTTCATAATTGCCCTGAATTAGCAAAATTAGTGGAAAGGCATAAAGGAAATCTTAATTCCCCTGAAGAAAGAAGATATGTAGTAATAATCCCATGCCACCTTCTCAGGAACTGAATTTTGGGTACTTGGCATCGTTCCTAGCGAGAAACAGGTCTATCAGGGGAATTCCAAGCTGCTGGAATATTGACTTGGTGATAAATTTCTTAAGTGACCAGGTGTGGCTGGTGACAGACTGCCTACAAAAGGAAATCCACCAACTCTGATAACTCCTGAGAGAGTTCTCCTATGCCATACTGATAATGTTTTTTCACCAAAACTTAAACGTTTCTCTGCAGATTCGGAGGAAGAGGTGTCCCCTTACTTGTTTATGTAATGCAAAGCCAATACATAATTTGCTGATATCTATAGTACTAGTGCACTGTAGGTAGGAGAGAAAAGCCACACGTGCCTGGAGGATCTCTGAGCTTTAAGGTGTTCATATGTAGTTCTAGGTCTTCTCAGACAATCACCCTTTTACTTGCAGATTTTAGCCACAGATCTACTACACTAGATGATGAATGGCTAGGGTCACAAACGTATCTCTTCTTAAACATTTTTGTGGTGTACCCATTACCTAGTGAATTTACTTTGCTGGGCTGCATCCCCAGTGCACAAGGGACCATCCAGGCACAAGGGACCCTTCCAATTCTTCTCTTTCTTTTTTGAACATCCAAATTGAAGTTGAAAACAAGGAAGAGAAGTTTTATACAAGATCCAAATTCATAGTATGTTTGATGAGCAAAAAAAAGCAGTAGGTTGGATAATCAGCACACTCCATCCTGGCACCACAACAAGAATGAAGTGAGCCATGGTTGGGTTACTCCAGGTTGAACGTTCTTGCAAAGGGCATACACAGTGTCCCAAACAGCTATTAAAAAGTTTCTGAGCTCCCAGGAATGGGGGACAGGTGTAGATACAGCATGCACATACTTGAAGAATTTAAGAAGAAGAATATAAAGCAAGAAGTAGATATGAAAAGGAAAAAGAATATTCTGAAAAGTGACAGTTACAGTAAAAAAAAATTACAAAGTGTGATATACGTTCATCATATTGGTTACTGATTATTTCCCTCCTATTATTGCGATTAACTGGATACTATCCACAAAAGTAGTCTGACTGGATACTGTCTGAAGTTTTCATAAACTGGAATTTTAAAGAAAGTATGGTCTCTTTAATGCTATTGCCAAGAGATAATTACCAGGAAATTGCTTTAGGTTTAACATTTTAAGCCAAGCCAGTGAAAAAAACTAATCAACGTTCAAAAAGATCCTTATCCTTAACTAGAATATTCAAAAGAATTTTTAGCAAATGAAGATAGGCTCCCTGGGGATAGAAGAAGGGAACATTAACTGAGCGTGAAAGATTTGTTCTTCCCTTTGGGATACAGAATATCTATATGATATCAATAGAGTGACATCAGTGTAAAATCAGAGTAACACAGATGCGAATCAGGTCTTAAATTTACATACATGACTGAATCACAGATTGGATCAGAAAATGAAGATAAGGAGGTGCTTGAAGAATGTTCTTGACCTGTCTATGGAAAAGCTGCAACAGAGGACCAAGTAGACTAAAATTATTGGGGAGGACACAACTTTAAGTGATAGTTTTTTGCTTTTTTGCAAAGCCAGACAATTAGCCTTATTTCAGGAGCAGTGGCCATTACCATGAAAATAATAAATACATTTTCATAGTTGGTAGGGTCAGAAGGGACCTGAGCAGATCATCAAGTCTGACCCCCTGCCATGGGTGGGAAAGAGTGCTGGGGTCAAACAACCCCAGCTAGGTGATTATCTAGCCTCCTTCTGAAGACCCCCAGAGTAGGAGCGCGCACCACTTCCCTTGGAAGTTGGGTCCAGATCCTAGCCGCCCTGACAGTGAAGTAGTGCCTCCTGATATCTAGCCTGAATCTACTCTCAGTCAACTTATGGCCGTTATTCCTAGTTACTCCTGGTAGTGCTCGGGGGAACAGGGACTCTACCATTCCCCACTGGTCTCCCCTGGTAAGTTTATAGACGGCCACCAGATCCCCTCTCATCCTTCTCTCGTGGAGCCTGAACAGGTTCAGGTCCCGTAGCCTCTCCTCATAGAGCCTGCCCTGCTGCCCCCTGACCATGCAAGTGGCCCTCCTCTGGACCCTCTCAATGCTGGCCACATCCCTCCTGAAGTGCAGTGCCCAAAACTGGATGCAGTACTCCAACTGTGGCCTGACCAGTGTCACATAAAGGGGGAAGATCACTTCCTTGGACCTGCTCATGATGCATCTGTGGATGCATGACAAGGTGCAGTTAGCCTTCCTGACCACATCCCCACATTGGCAACCCATGTTTATCTTGGGATCAATAATGACTCCAAGATCCCTTTCTGCCTCTGTGCTGACAAGAAGGGAGTTCCCCAGCACGTATGTATGCTGCTGGTTCTTCCTCCCCAGGTGTAGTACCTTGCACTTGTCAGTATTGAATCCCATCCTATTCTCATCCGCCCACCTCTGTAACCTGTCCAGATCTAGTTGTAGCCTGTCCCTCCCTTCTAGCGTGTCCACTTCTCCCCACATCTTAGAGTCATCTGCAAATTTGAACAAGGTGCTTTTCACCCCCTCGTCCAAGTCGCTGATGAAGACATTAAACAATGCGGGCCCGAGGACTGAGCTGTGGGGGACCCCACAGCCCATGTTCCTCCAGGTTGAAAATGACCCGTCCACCATCACTCTCCGGGTGCGGCTCTCCAGCCAATTTGCAACCCATCTGACTGTGTAGGCATCAACACCACAGTCGCCTAATTTTTTCATGAGAATGGGGTGAGAGACAGTGTCAAAGGCTTTCCTGAATACCAGAAGGACTACGTCCACCATGACACCTGCATCTAAGGATTTTGTGACCTGGTCGTAGAAGGCAACCAGGTTGGTCTGACAGGACCTGCCTCTAATGAATCCATGTTGGTTGCCCCTGAGCATAATCTCCCCTGCTGGTCCTTCGCAGATGTGTTCCTGGATAATTTTCTCAAAGTGCTTCCCTGGGACCGAGGTAAGACTAACAGGCCTATAGTTACTCGGGTCCTCCTTCCTCCCCTTTCTGAAAATGGGGACCACATTGGCCCGTTTCCAGTCCTCTGGCACCTTGCCAGAGCACCACAAGTGCTCATAAAGCCATGTCAGAGGTCCCGCAATGACCTCTGAGGATTCCCTCAGCACCCTGGGATGGAGATTATCTGGACCTGCTGACCTGAATACGTCCAGCCCCACCAGAAGTTCCCTAACTAGGTCCTCACTGACCCTAGGCCTGGTGGTGCCTCTCTTAAGTCTGTCCGGAATCCCAGTGTGGGGGATGTCCCAGTCCCTGCTCAGAAAAATGGAGGCAAAGAATTTGTTAAAGAGGTTAGCTTTATCATCTGGTGCAACCACCAGATTGCCAAGCGTGTCCTGCAGGGGTCCCACATTACCCAGTGCTTTCTTTTTACTCCCTATGTATTTAAAAAAGGACTACTTGTTATCTTTGATCCTGGTCGCTAGTCCTAGTTCTGTCTCTGTCTTAGCCTTCCTAACAGCCCCCCTATAGTCTCGAGCAATGTTCAAAAAGATTTTGCATCTGCAAGATGTCATGTAGGGAATCCACTTCTGCGTGTACAGAGGAACAACTATTGTTAAGAAGAATATCCTCCTCAATAACCAGGAAGATCATTGCAAGAGCGTGGGAGTAGGAAAACCTGCCTTGTGAAATATACTGCACAGCACAATGAAATACAGAGCCTTGAGGGATGGGTTCAGGGCCCAAGGGCAGATCCAGGGGGGCACAACAGTGTGGTTAAACTCCCCCCCGCGCCTATGCCACCCATGCATATGCTCACCAACTCAGCACAGTGAGGTGTGAGCTCACCATAGGCTTCTGCAAATCAACACTAGCTCTCAGAGTGATCATTTCCATGCAGCTCCAGAGTCCAGGGGACAAACACTACTGCTCTTTGTCCTTGCCCTGTACCCACCTGCTGAATTCAATATCAAGGGGGGGGTGGAAAAAAAAAAAAGAGGATGATGAGCAGGACCAGTGCTCACTCCCTGGGCTCTGGAGCCACATGAAAGCAGTAGCCCCAGGAGGAGCTGTGCTAACTAGCAGGTGAGCTCAGAGCTCATTGCACTTGCATGGCACAGACAAAGAGGGGCAGTATGGCTGGATCTGCCTTGGTCTACTTCTGAATCTGCTGCTGGCAGAGCTGGTAGCAACAGAAGAGTAAATAGGTTCATAGCTGTGGAACTATGGCCCCTTTAGATCCAGAACACAAAGTCAATACTGAAGCAGAGCTTCTGCTTTGGAATTTGAGTGATCCTGGGATTTAAGAGATAAAAGATTTGACTCAACCTGTGGGAAAAGAAACCTGTTCTTCTCTTTCATCAGACAAATGCTGCAGATCTAGGAGTTTCCAGCCTCTGCCTACTTCAGCTTTTCCCACACATATGGTAGTTTATCACCGATTTTCACTTGGATTTTTCATGGACTGCCATGTCAGCAGCAGTTGCCTTAATGCCTTTTGTACACTGTGTTGTGAAAATGACAGTAAACAACTTGCATCTGTTTAACTTATCAGGGTACAACAGATATCATGAGCTGGAAAGGCTCAGATTTCTTTTAAATAAGGTATCATTTTTGTCTTAGCAATTTTATTTATACTAAACAGATGATGTCCAATCATTTAGGCCAGCAGTTGGAAACCTTCTAAGGTTGCAGGCTGGAATGACCTAGCTTGGGTCAGAGGTGGGCAGGCAACTGGATGCTAGGATTTGGCTGCCACCACCTGCTTGTCTTCGTTCTCAAGACCATCACTTCTCTCTGCAGTGGAGTGACCACCAAATGCTGCTGAAGCCCCACATCTGTGGACTGGATTAAATGGCTCCATGGATTGTAGGTTATGACCCCTAATCCAAGCCATCTCTGTATGACTCTATTGAAAGTCCATCTCTAACACCTATAACATAAACAAGTGTGTTTTACAAGTGTCAGCTAACCTTGCTCTTACAAAGGGCTGAATCATTTCTGAACTTCTTTTTCACCATCATTAGCATTTTGAAGATCTAAAAGTCTTCTGAAATTGCACAAGAACCATCCTGGTCCTCAGTCTACAACCACTGCTACAATTGCTCAGTAGTTTTGCTGACCTCAATAGTTATGATAAATGGGCAAGATGAGTATACTTCTGTTTTCCACTGAAGTCTACAAAGACTTTTACTACATACACCACTGGGCTTTGAGTTTCCTACAGCTGCTATGGCACAAAATAATTTAATGAATACCATTTCCAACAAGTAAAATTTCATTACTTAAGTCCCATTTTCTAAAGCGAGCCAGGCATTTGAGTTAAAGAAAGTCAATGAGAAATGGATCTGGATCAGGTTATAGAAAGGAGTAGATGATGTGGTTGCTTATAAGAGCCAGGCACTGGATTAAATAACTGAGGAAGTGTATGTCTACATAGGAACACTCACAGTTAATCAAAGAGTAATTGTTAAAGTGGCTTCATTAAGTGCAATAAACATCTGTGTGGACAGACTTATTCAGAAACTAAATTAAGGCAACTTAATTATCTTTATTCTGAGTAAGCATGCCTGCACAAGCATTTAATGCCATTTACCTGAATGTTTTAAAATGTACATCTTTAGTAATTTCAAATCATTTTTCCTAAAGCATTCTTATGTAGACAAACCATAAGTTATTTAGTGCTTTCAAAAGTTTTACTCTAATATGATGATTTACATAAGGACCACTGTGATCTCTATTTTACCACTATACCATCATTAAGAAAAATGATGTGAAGAGATGGCAGAGTGTCCTTCTTTCATTTGTTGTGGTTCTATCAATCTGGGAATTTAAGGGTTATGCCAAATTTTGCTCTCAGTTACCCTTTGTAAATCTGAACAACCTCATCAGTTTCAGTGGACTTGGTAAGAGCAGAATTCACTCTTTCGTCTCTTAAATCCAGCAGCAAGTGTAGAGACAAAGAGACATATTCTGTTCTCAGTTACACTAGCATACACACACACACACACACACATATATCAGGTTTTGATTGGATTCAAGCATAGTCCCGCATAGCAGAGTACGCAGATATACCAGCTCACAGTCAACTGGGAAGAACTAAGCGACCCAGTAGACAGAAGTATTGCATAAGCTTTTCCACCTACATAACTGTGTACAGGGAAGGGGACCACTGTCTTTGCTTCTGAAGAGCACTATGTGTTAGTGTAGATTATGTAAGGGATGGATACTCTTGCCCCCATATCTCCCTGCACCCCTGTGCATGGGAGTCTGTCATCATCTAGCCTATAGGTTATATTTCTGTCAGTGACACCATTGACAAAAGTAGTGGTTGAGACACAAAAGACAGGCACTTGTTCTAATGCTTATAGGAACCTTTGAAGAAGAAGTCTCCAGGATAACCCTGACACATGTTCCCTAAAACAAGTCCCTAAGGAAATACACTGGATAGAGCAAAACTCCTGACACAATTGCTATGCCTTGCAACAGAAGCAAAAGATAGAAGGGGCATTTATTTCCACTTACCAAAGTATGTGTGTTGATTAGGCAGTTGGAGAATAATTAAAAATGATTTTTTTAAGACATCCTCAGCTACTGTGTTCTGGGCTGTATTACAATAATAATATCAAGTAGCAACTGCTGTGCTTAACTCATTTGTGTATTATTGGGATAAGTAAATTGACAGTCATAAGTACAGTGACACACATTAACCGCACAGCTAGTGCAGGAGTTCCATGGTCACTTCACATGCCAACAGTAATTGTATTCCATTAAGGAAACAGAAGCTATATGAGATGATGGTAAATTTAATTAAGCCTAGTTTTATCTCCCATGATAACCATGCAATTACTTAGAGTCAATAGTTTAAATATGAAGCCTAAACTAATTTTTTCTACTGAGCTGTCAGACACTTTAGCAAGTGAATGTTAAGGATCACAAAACGCAGTGATAGAAATGACTAGGGTCTGTGTCTAATCCTCACATAGCCATGCAACTTACTAGTGTTTTGCAATACCTGTGTATTTAGATACTATCAAATTCTGGCATGATGTGCCTGTGTACATCACAATTACATTAGATTAAAACTACCAAACTTGTTTTAAATATGTGAAACACTCTCTTATGACGAAGTGGCCTGCAGCTATTCATCTGTCTGGTTGATCCTTTGTCCTCTTTTCTTCCCTGCTTTTGTCTTTCACATTTTTTTTTAATTTTAAAAGGAGACTATTTTCAATAACAATGTGGGCAACAAAATGAACAACCTAATAGCCACTGCACATATCCAATGTGAGGTCTTCATTCACTGGGCTCTCACAGTTGCTACCATTGTGTTTGATCTTTAGTCAAACAAGACCTTTAGTTTAGAACTTGCAGTTTTACTTATCTCATATGCTCATCAGCATTTTTTAGAATAATAAAAATAAATCAGGCTTCTGAATTATATGTAGACTAAAGGAACTCCAATTTTAAAATGGGAAGGGTGCGTTTCACATTTTATTGAAATATTTTTTTTCAAAGAAAATTTTAAGCTTTTGTCAGTTTGTCACTCATCTTGAAATGAGTAATAGAAGATAAACTGGGCCAAAATCAGTAAACTCTCCCCTCCCCTCAAATGGTCTGAAAGTTCTGGTCAAGAAGAAACAATTTCATAGCCAGTTAAAGGATCCTGAGTTCATGTTCACCTCCAGAGAAATCTTTGTCTATATTATGTTTATTTACCAAAATAACTGACCAAGATTTAACTCTATGTTTGTTTAATAGGTAGGACATATATGACAGGAGAAAAAAGGGATCTGGCAGTGTTTTAAAATTTGAGGCTCAGGGAAAATTAAAGATGGTAAAAAGTCCCCATAGGTAGAAAATAAACTTCATTTTGCAGAGGAAGCTGGAGGTGGAAGTCTGTTCCTCTGGGTCCATGAGACCATCTTTAATTTTTACCATCTTTAATTTTCCATGAGCCTGAGGAAGGGCGTGTGCCCGAAAGCTTGCAGAAAAAGACTTTTTTTGCGATTTCTTAGTTGGTCTAATAAAAAGTATCATCTCTAGAACTCTTGGTTCAGAGTTTCGCATTTCTTTGCATCTCAGACCAACATGGCTACCAAATACATCCCTTAAAATCTGAGGCAGACACGGTTCTTTAGGTAAATCTGATATATTTTATTAGACCAACTCAAATAGTTGGAAAAATTCTTCTTAGCAAGCTTTCAGGTTTAAATACCATGTCAGGCTGAGGAAGCATCTGTAGTTGGTGTGAGCTCTTCGTGGGTGGAATGAAGAGCACACACCAATTGCAGATGCTTCCTCAGCCTGACACAGGGTATTTAAACCCGAAAGCTTGCTAAGAAGAATTTTCCCAACTATTTAAGTTGGTCTAATAAAAGATATCAGATTTACCCAAAGAACCATGTCTGCCTAATGTCCTTAGACCAACATGGCTACAACCTACACCCCTCAAAATCTGAGGAAATTCATCAGTTGTGTGGGAAGTTACATCTGTTGTCATGTGGATCTGGTGTCCCATGACCTCCTCGTGGAAAAATTGGCCAACTGTGGCCTCATCTATACCACAGTCCGATGGCTGGGAAATTGCCTCTGAGGTTGGACCCAGAAAGTAGTAGTTGATGGCAGTAAATCATTATGGCACTCTGTAACCACTGGTGTCCGCAAAGGATCTGTCCTTGAACTGGTTCTCTTTAACATATTTATCAATGATGTGGACATTAGTGTCAGAAGTGCACTGGCCAAGTTCGCCGATGACACAAAACTTTGGGGCATATCGTCCACACCTGAGGACAAGCTAATGATCCAGGCTGACTTGGATGAACTAAGTTGGCAGATACAAACCTGATGACATTCAATACTGATAAATGCAAGGTACTCCACCTCAGGGGAAAAAAACCCCGCAGCATACTTATAGGCTCGGCAGTGCTACGCTTGCTAGCACCAGGGCTGAAAGAGATTTGGGGGTCATGACTGACCACAAGATGAACATAATCAACAAATGCGATGTTGCAACTGGTAAAGCAAACAAAACTCTGGCTTGCATCCACAAATATTTCTCAAGTAAATCTCAGGATGTCATCCTCTCGCTGTACTCGGCCTTGGTGAGGCTGCAGCTGGATTCTGGGCTCCACAGTTCAAGCAGGATGTTGAGAAGCTTGACAGAGTCCAGAGGAAAGCCATGCACATGATCAGAGGGCAAGAGAATAGGCCTTATGAAGAGAGGCTGAGAGCCATGGGACTCTTCAGCCTGGAAAAGTGCAGGCTTTGGGGGACCTGGTGGCTGCTTATAACTATATAAGGGGTGTGCATCAGGATCTGGGAGAATGTCTGTTCACCAGACTGCCCCAAAGAAAAACAGAACCAACAGTCATAAACTCCTCCAAGATCATTGTAGGTTGGATGTAAAAAAAGAATTCTTTACTGTCCGAGCCCCCAAGGCCTGGAATAGACTCCCTCCAGAAGTGGTGCAGGCACCTACTCTGGACTCATTCAAGAAACATTTGAATGCTCATCTTTGACCCTAGCTGACTTCCTGCCCCTGGGGTAGGAGGCTGGACTTGATGATCTTTGAGGTTTGATGATCCCTTTCAGCCCTAACTTCTATGAAATCTATGTAATAATGTTGTTCTTCAAGTTTTGGGCTCTGCTGACTATAGAAAATATCCTATCTGAAGCAGTTATTTGGAGTTATCAGTTAGATTTAGAGCTAGTCTACAAAGTGACTGGCTATTTCAAAATCACTCCAGTCTCAATTTTGTTGGTAGCAGATTAAGCTTTTCAAAATAAGGTATCCTTATTCCAGACAAAGTTAATCAGAAACAGCAGCCCAGCATTCAGACCAGAGCACTATGGGTGATAGCAAATCAATGTGCCAACTTCCATAGTCTGTGTGTTGTATCCACCTGTTGTCTCACTTCATTTCTAACCTATATGGGACAGGGACTCTCTCTTCATTACATGTGTGAATAAGAAATGTCCTAACCGTTGACTAGAAACTCTTGTCAATAACTACTATACAGACGGATGTAACTAGTGTAGAATGTGACCCATTGGGCATTATTTGGAGTTATATAAACAGTAATTCTCAAATTTCAAACAAGTGAAATATGCCAAATACATTGCATATAAAGTGATACTTGATGGTGACTGTCATTTATAATTTTCAATCACTCCACTTGATGCTGGCTGCCAATTAGACATTGAGCTGTTGTTTACTACCCTTTGAGCCTGAAGAACCAGCCAATTTCCTATCCACTTTACAGTTCATTCATCCAACCCATACTTCCTTAGTTTGCATATGAGAATGTTGTGGGAGACTAAATCAAAAGCCTTGCTAAAGTCAAGATATTTCATGTCCACTGCTCTTCCTGAAACCACAGAGACAGTCATCTTGTCACAGAAGGTAATCAGGTTGGCCACGCTATTATTATGCAACTCCTGCTTCTGCATGCTCTTGTAGTGAGCAACACATGTGCAAGTCTAACCTTATTTCAGTTATGCTTAAAGTGACAGTAATTCTGCTAACTCTTATCAATACAGTACTAGGCAGACATTTATTTACGGTGAGAATACACATTATAATTGGACCATGTTAAGAGCACTTAAAACTTGAATAATTGTACATTAAGTCTTGTTAATAAGTTCTAAGTGCCTTTTAGTGCCCCCTAAATCACCTCCTCCACTCCCAGATCACTCCCTTACCACCGCAATTGCCCCTACTGTCCCCCATCAGCACTTCCATCCCTGGAACACTGCGCGCCACCTCAATCAGCCCTAGAGTGGTGGAAGTGCTGGTGGGGGGATGGGTTCACCTTCCCTGCCTGCTCCTGGGGTTCCTGCAGACCACACTGCTGCCACTGCTCTCAGGCTGATTGGGGTGGCAAGACAGTCACCCAGGGATGGAAGGGGGAACTGGGGGCCAACAGGGAACAGCAAGCAATTTGGGAGACAGAGAGGGTGATCCAAGCAACATGAGGGATTCCCTTCCCCCCAGCCTATACTGTGGCTAGAGAGTTGGCAAGCAGGGCAGGTATGAAACACTCTTGCAGCCCCCAGACAGACTACTGCTTGCCAACCCTCTAGTGGCAGGTCTGAGTACTGCACATTAGAGAGAGTATTTACCCCAAACACTAGCACTTGTTAACCTTAACACAGACTAGCACCTGCTAACTCTAATGTGTAATCGCACCCTTACAACATAAGAGTTGATGGGACCTGCTAGCAGCAGCTCTCCTTCTTAGTTTGATAGTTTATAGACACACAAATAACTGCCCGATAATCCAAACAGAATGGTGCAAGTGGGATGAAAGCTTCATTTTGTGGCATGCTGAGCAACTAATAGCCTGGTTACCTACTTCACTTTGCAGGACCTGGAACCCAGACCAAAGGTTTCCAATAGGAATGTGTTACGCTTCAGTTAAATTATTTTGTAGGGCACATCTCTGAACACCAGGGGAGGGTGGGGGGGGCAGCAGAGATGATTGTTTAGGGAGCCCTCAATGAAGGACAAAGATAATGAACTCCAAAGTACCATACCACATACCACAAAGCATTCTGGACAAAAGGCACTGAAACTAAAGTTCCAGTTCATAGGAACAATGAATTAAAGAACTCATGGCATTTTCTGAAACCCTTGACCAGGTTTTTCTCCCCCTTACCACAACACAAAGTAATCCTTTAATATGAAAACAAAGCTATTGAGACATGAGATTTCTCTCATTTCAAAAGAATTCAAAGAGCAAAAAGTATCTTTATTAATTCTACTGATTCTAGATTTGTTAAATCAAAACAATTAACAGTTTAGAAGTGATTTCAACAGTCCTTTGAGAGAGCGAGAGTGAGCGAGAGCAAGAGCGCGCACACACGCGCGAGCTGTTCATGCTTCCCCCTCCCCCCGAAAACCAATTCTTCCATAAGCTTTTGTAAGTCCTATCACAAAGTCAAACTATCCTTATTTAAGATAATTTTATTAAGTTTAAAATAAAGGTCTTTCAACATCAGGCAGTTAGATGAATGCCCGAGATGGAAAAATCCTACTTCTAATCTTTGCATGCATATGGGTAGAATTCCAGGATGCTATGGCTGCTTTGCTACCCACATACAGCAAAATGCTGCAAAGGGAAACACTGCGTTGTCACAAAGCTGACATAAGCAGAAGAGCCAGTTCTTCTACCAGTCTCTACACACTTCAGTGTAAGAGAGCTATGGGACAGAGAAGTGTTCAACTACATCGCATCTGACTCCACTGGTATAACGTTACTAAGAGGATTTTATATCAGGGAATCAATACAGTCCTTCTTAGTATCGCTAACGTAAGTCAGGGTTGGATGCAATACATTTAGAAGCTGCATCTGACCCTTAAGAGCGCCTTTCTGGCCTCTATATCCAGGCAGAAATTGGGAACAGTTGAGAATGCAGCCCAACATATCTTTAATTAGAAAGAGAAAAAACCCCTTAGGTTAAGGTCTGTCAGAGGTTACAGGTTATGAGTTCTAGTCATTCCCTAAAAGAAAACTTCACAGCTAGGAAACTTGTTCAGTTTCAAATCAAGCTGTTTAAAACAAATCTGGTAGGCTCAGGAGGCCCTGTGAATGCAACCTGCATATTTTAAGACTGATGAAAACACTTCCCTGTAAAGTTCCTGAACACAGTTTGGATGAATCCATGCTAAATAATTCACCATGATGTCTAGTTCAGATACTCATCAGGGACTATTAAGATTGCTGAGGTTTGCACCAAAGAGATGTATTGGAGAATTATAACTTTCCCTCCTCAACATTTGAGAGTATCCTTAAAAATTCCAGTTGTCAGTAAGGAATAATTGAACCGTATCAAGTTTAAATCACTGCAGCAGCTCTTAGTAATTCAGAGTGATCTCTAGATTGTTCCCTAAAATGGGGCATCACCCTCCTGGAAATAGGAATATAAAGTAATATGTGAAAGACTGGCTCAAGGTGTGTGTGAAATTTATGAATTAAGATGGTTAAGCCTCCAGAAGGTTATGGTGCAAGTGAAGCAGGGTATTAACTTTAGTTTACATGAAAGGAGATTCAGCATTTGAAAGTATGGTAGAAACTACTCTAGACTATGTCAAAAGACCCTATTTGTTCAGTCATCTAGTCAGGTAGGTAAAATACACAACAGTCAAACTTGATACAACTGAAACCAAAAATGTCCAAAAATTAACAATTGTCAACCTATATCATTAAGATATCTGCCCAGTAACCTGAGTTGTGTGTGTTTTAAGAGTTTCCAAGATCTTGAATACATAACTAGGTTTTTTGATTCTAGAAAAATTATCTATCATAATTCTTGACACACTGAAGTGCAATATAGGACTCCTGAATTAATGAAAGGATCCCGATTGTGTCTCCCTAGTCTGTATCCTCCAATAAAATTAATATTAAAAGTTCCAAAAAAGTAATCCTTAAAGTGGTTGGTATTGGGGGAAAAACATTATTTGCAAATAACTATATAGTTTATCTGAATATCATAATCCTTTTCCTATGAAACTTCTCCTTTTCTATAGGACAGGGATTAACTATGATGCCTCTTAGTTAATGTTAACTTAAAAAATGCATTTACTCTGTATACCACATATATTAGAATGGCATGCAAGAACTTTGTAAAGGGAGCAATGCCAGGATTTTCTTTAAGAACATAAGATGATAACCTTTCCTCTCCCCAAAAAACACCACAAAACAAAACAGTACAATATTTTATGGCTCAGTCAGGTGACCCATATCCAAACTAGAAGCACTGTCAGTAATACTAAAAGCAGAGATGTGGAGCAGATCCAGTGCTTTATTTTTCTGTGGGAAATTTTCCCTTTCTAAAAATTAATTTTTTCATAAAATTCATTAGTGGCAATGAATGGATGCCAATACAATATTAGGCAAACTTGGCAGTTTCAAAATTGCAATTAATGTTTTTCAGGTGATTATTCCTAGGAAGCGTGTGAGAGAATATATACATGTTTTATTGATTTGTGAACAGGAGGGTAAATACACTCACATAATCCAAACAAAAAATCAAGTTATGAATTCACCTAATTGGCTGTGCAGGTCAAATCAAAACCAAAGCTAAAATTCTTATTTCAGCTCAGACTGCAAGCGAAAGTAAAACCAGAACTAAAACTGAGATTAATTTTTGTTTTACTTTCAATTCAGCAAACACACAGAGCAATGTCTCATTTCTTTTCTCGAGTTGGGGAAGTTGGAAGTGTTTGCATAAGATCTGTTAGTTTTTTAGTGCTTTTGCTTTTAAGTGGTCATAATAATGCCTAATCAGAAAAAAAAAACTTGCGTGTGGCATTATTAGAGTGAAGTTCAAGCCACTGAAGGAAGGAAGAAAGTTGGTAGATGTAAATATTGTGGGCAGGAGTATGCTAACAACGCAACAAGAATGAAGAAACATTTAATAACATGTAGAAACTGCCCTGAAAGTGTACAAGCCATATACAGAAAGCTAATACAATGAAGGGGTGGAACAACATCATCTGAGAAAAATCTACTTCAGGAATCCTATGCAAGTAAACAAATTAAGGTGTTAAACATCACACAGTATAAACTAGTATCTATATTGTTTTAAAACATTATATTTTTTAAAGTTGCCAATGCAACTCTGGACTATTATTTATTTATTTAAAATATTGGTATCCTGCTTTTCTGCTTGCACTAAGTACCCAAAGTGGCTTAGGCTTAACAATATATATTTTTTAATTACATAATAGTTAACTATTTATCTATTTCAACTCAGCAAAGCAAGCTTAGTCCTCTGGCCAAGGCCAGACCATACTTCCCTTTGGCTCTGCAGTGCCAGGGCAACTGAGCAGCAAGTTGAGCAGCAGTGTTCTTTCGGGTGGGGCGGGGGGAAGGGGGGAGAAAGCTCCATTGCGTTTCTCCTTTTGATGGATGTGGCCAGACTAAAATAAGCTAAAAATAAAAATCTTTTCCCCCTTTTGCTGCAGGAACTTTTTCGTTCAAGTGAAATAACAGATTTGCAAAAAATGGAAAATGAAAGTGTTTAGCTGCCAGGTCTGGGGAAGCAGCAGCAGCAGGATCCTCACTTTCAAGATCACCGTCACCAGATATGCGATCCACCATGAGTAACTGTTCAAGGCAGTTGAGCATTTTATCAAGCTTTGCAGACAAAATGTCAAAAGAAGATCAAGAAAAAGCAGATGAGACATTAGCTCGAGCTATATTTGCAAGTGGCACACCTCTTTCCATAACTGAAAATCAATACTGGAAGGAACATTACAAACTCATTTGCCCAACATATAAGTTACCGTCATGTTACTGCTTATCATATTC
This sequence comes from Alligator mississippiensis, assembly GCF_030867095.1. Taxonomy (NCBI): domain Eukaryota; kingdom Metazoa; phylum Chordata; order Crocodylia; family Alligatoridae; genus Alligator; species Alligator mississippiensis. The sequence goes on from NC_081826.1 coordinate 257,597,078, forward strand.
TCACCTAGATAGAGAGTATGACAGAGTTCAACCAATGGTTATTCAAAGTATTGGTCAAGCAGAATCACTGACTCTGCTGTCAGATGGATGGACTGATATACAAGGAAATCCTTTATTGAACATTATGTTAGCAACACATGAACCAATACTCCTGAAAGCAATTGCTACTCAATCTTCTTGTCATACAGGTGAATACATAATCAAATTACTGAGTGAAGAGATTGAAAGTGCAGGTCCCTCCAGGGTATAAGCCCTTTTAACTGATAATGCGAGTAACATGAAAGCTGCATGGCAAATATTCAAGGCAAAGTATCTTCATTTAATAGTATTTGGCTGTCTTGCTCATGGGTTGAATCTTTTGGCAAAAGGACATAGTAAGTGTAAATACAATGAAGACAATATTGGCAAACTGCAAAGCGATGGTGATGGTATTCAACAATCATCATATTGCTAATCAGACTTCGAAGAAATTACAGAAAGATAAGCAGGGGAAGAAAAGTGCACTTTATTGCCATGTGAAACTAGATGGGGCTCAGCTACAAAGTGTTTACATAGTTTGCTGCATACAACGAACTGTTTGTAATGTGCTTCAATAGATGACACAGTATCCCAGATTATTCCCGTAAACATTTGGAAGCAGATTCTCTACAACAATGTGTTCTGGGTTCGAGTTCAAGGAGCATTCAATTTGTTACTACCAGTTTCAGAGGCTATCAAGAAACTTGAAGAAGATACACAAGCCTTTCAAATATTCCAGAGATATTCAGACAATTGAATTAAAATCTACTTGAGCTTTTGCCTTCTTCACCTCTATCCAAAAAGAGTAGTAGTAGTAGTAGTAGTAGTAGTAGTAAAACAAATGTTTACTAAGAGATCTGAGTTTTGCTCTCATCCAGTTCATCTGGCAGCAAACCTTTTGCATCCTCAACACAGAGGACAACATTTATCAGAAGATGAATGATCTCCTGCTATCAATACAATTATGGAAGTAGCTAAGAATGTCCCCAGCATGAACAAAATAGCTGTGATGACAGACATTGCAGAGTACTGCGCAGAAGAAAAACTTTGGTGCAAGGACATCATTTGGCAGGCAGCAGAGACCGTCTCCTCTCACATGGTGGACGGGACACTGTAACACCCAACTGTTGTCCAGGATTGCTCTAAGGATACTAAGCATTCCACCAACAGCAGCTTCTTGTGAACGGAACTGGAAGGCTTTCAGCTCAATCAAGACAAAAAAAGAGGAACAGACTAAGAAATGAACAGCCCGCTAAGTTGTTTCTATTTCTCAAAATCTCTTGCTTCTGGAGCACAATTAGTGAAGAAGATGCAGTGTGATAAGTCGCCCTTGCCCATAGACCTATTGGTAAAACCATTCTTTAGCGAAAGAGAATGTGGCTCAAGTAGTTCTGAATCAGATTTGCCTCGATCTGATTCTGAAATGGAACTAATTAGTGCAAGTGATTCTACAGATAGTGACAGTGAAACTGGAGGTGCCACAATGACCTCAGTGGAAGACAGTCAAACTCTGTTGAAGTAGATGAGTGGACAACCACACCATATCATTCACAGTTCTTTGGGTGTGCTCAAATTAGTGTCAACAGTTTTCAGTACCTTCTTTTTTTCCCCTTAAATTTAAGCAAACAATGTAAGGGAAGTATATGCTATTGTGTATCATCTTTACATTTTTACAAGTATTCCAATAAAAATAATTTATTTCCACATAAAGCTTTGAATTTGTTTGAATATAACATTTAAACCACATTAAGTGTGCTGCATTTAATGTTAGTCCTAATCAAATATTTCAGTTCAAATACTTGTGGCTCTTAGGACATAATATTAACACGGGGGTACTTTTTTTAGTTTTGTTTACTAAACAAGTCAAATAAACATGGTAAATCAGATCACGCTCTATTTAGGGCCTTGGAAATTTTTCTGGAAAACCCGCATCCAACTAAAAGACAATATATTCCAGTGGTGGATACTCACAGTAAAGCAAATCTATGTATTGTACTCATGCCTATTTAATTAAAATGTACTTGAAACACAGATATATTAAAGGACTGTGAGATCTCATAACTAAACAGCAACTTAAGGAAACTGCAAAGGGAACATTTTCAAATAGAGGCATAAGATAGCAATATGCATTCTTTGTTTTCCAAGACAAATTTTCACTGCTGTAACACTGTACATCTAGGGAACTACTGGTGCTCCTAGTATAAAGAAGGGTGGATTTGGTTCAAATCAAATCGATTTATATCACTGGTCAGGAAGCATCAATTTAATCTTTTTTTTCTTCCAAAAATGCCTTCTTGTTGTTTGATATCCTTTATTCATTTAACTTCTTGAAACTTTGCACTTTTAGTGAAAGGTAAGGACTTGACTCTGTATACACAAGCTTGCAGAGAGACAAGAGGACTGATGGGTAGGCAATCAGGTCTGTTCTCTCTCATCTCAATATATTGCTGTTAACAAGGGTGTGACCTCTGGAGACAAATCCAGTCTGAGAACCGAAAGTAAGCATCACAGAGATGCTTCATGGGAACTTCTAGACTAAGCACAGAGTCCCACTGGGTAGCGTGTTTTTGTTTTTTTATCTTTACTAATCTATAGAGCAGCCTCTGGGAGCCCCATAAGATTGGGCCCCTAATATAAGCTATGGCCTGTTGTGACCTATTTCTAAAAAGGTTACATGAATATATCGTCTCAAACATTATATAAATTAGAAGTTTTAATCCCTATTCCATGATATCTTTGAGCTTTAACATATGTTAAAATTACAACCATCTTTATAAAGGTGTTTTGTTTTTTTTCCTTACAAAGCATCTTAACAAAAACATAAACAAATAAAATAAAAGTTTAAAAAATCTGATTTAAAATAAAAGATCTGACTTTTTTTTTTTTTTTTTCAAAAGTCACTGATTTTTATCCATCCTGGTATAAAGGGTTGAAATGTTCTCCCTCAGGTACTCTCCCTTGAATTACGAGCTACCAATTTTTAAAGTGTAAAATTGCTCTTTTCCAAGATCTTTGTCCAGAAAGCAGTCCTTGATATGGGCTCTGAGGAGTGCCTGGTCAGATACCTGTCATCTCATAAACTTGAGGAAGGAGTAAATGGCAGAAGGCGTTTTAAGTAAATAAATAAATAAATAAATACACACACACATATATATAAAAATCTAATAAGACAAGTGGATCGTTGACTATTCTTAACCTGTGAATGTAGCTGCTTTCTACAATACAGTTTCTCTCCCTTCAGTAAGCAAGTTAATACCACCATGATATCTTTTAGACTTATAACAACACTCCCATTAGAATGGGCCCTGAGCTCAAAAGGACATTGTGTTGCTTAAAGAATAAGATTTTAAATAAACAGAGCAAAGAGGGAAATAAGGCCGAGTTATGAAGAGCAGGAATTGGAGATGAACAGATAAAGAGACAAACTGTCATGCACATTCTGGGAATGGGGCAGAGGAACACCACATACAAGGGGAAAAACAACCCACAAGCCAACAGACTACATAGAAAGAAGCTGGAAATGGGGGGAAAAAAAAACTTGTATCAAAAATGTTTTATTTGGCATAGCAAAATCAGTTCTATATAATCTCTGTGAGGCATGAAACTGCTCCCTAGAATACTGATGACATTACATGCAGTAGCAACCAAAGGCTCTTTCATAGTCAAATATTAATTTTCCAGTTTATTTAAAAGATAAAGCGTAAGTACATAAGCCTGTTATGATCATGTAAATCTGAAGTTAGTAACGTATCAATATGTAATGGTAAAAGGTAAGAAGTAGTTTATTATTATTTTGTGTGTGCATGTATACAGTAATAATATCAGTTTTCCACATAAATTACCTGAAAGCTGCTCTGGGGCTTACTTCACAAGAATTTTAGATACTGATGCACTGACCCTGTAGAACACTTGATGGAGGTTTTTTGATGCACTGTATTTTAGAGCTGCACATACTACCTTGGCCAGTCAGATCACCAAAAATTACCCAGATGTGTTTATTTTCTATATATTCACAGGAAGTCAAAGCCAAACCCCAAATGAACTCAAGACTGCCAGCTGAGACTTATGATCATCTACATCTTGACTCTTATTTGGTTTTAAAAAACATTGCCTCTCTTTAAATGCATTTAAAGGAACACTGTATCTACTACCCGCAATTTTTTCTTGTAGTATATTGCACTTGTAGCCAACTGCTAAATTGTATTTTGGATAGATCTGTTTTGGAAAGGAAGAATCTGAGTACTGACAGAGTACGATGTTAACAAGCAGAATCATACCTGGAACATAGGCTGCAGTTAGGGAAGTCTTATTACAAATGCTCAGAGTCTAAACCTGTAAGCATTTCCCCATCACAGAGTGAGGAATGAACATGTCCTTTTTCCATATTAAAAGCTACCACTACTTGATCTTCTTGATGAACAGTATTATGTGCCTCACTCCTAATGATAACTAAGTGCTATGAACTTTAGCTAGGACTCCAAAAGGGCTAGCTATTTTGGCCATGAAGTTACAAGCTTCCCTAGCCAACTGGAATGCAACTTGATTACCATGTTATGATTAATTAAACTAGCTTGAGATGGTTAAACACACACAGAGCCCATTAGTTTCCATAAAAATCCCCTGATCATCACAGATTACAAACAGATATTGTATTTGCCCCAGGATAATCCATTTTATCCCAGGACAAAATACAAATATTCAGCTGTCCATGTGCATTGTCCTGCAATAAATCTTAAAAAGGCTCACATGATAAGAAGCACTAACAATTTATCCTGGGACATCACAAAGGGCATTGAAATGGTAATCCTGGGACTGCATCACTGAATCAATGGTAAAAAAGGCATCAATACATTCAGCTACTTACTCAACCTTGATTAGAAGGGTGATGTGTGTACACAAGAATCCTGGGATTTTTCTGTTCCAAGACAAACACAGGCACAAATTGTCCAGGGCGGGACAAACGCAACATCTGTTCCTAGCCACAAATACTTTCAGGGCTATCACAATCAACATCTTTATTACAGGTTTTCCCTAGGTCCTGTAGACCTTTTCCTTGGGTTAGTTTTTTGTTAGCAGTAAAGTTCTCTGTGGATTTTGGGGGACGATCTTTGATGAAGTACATATGAAAGTTTCACATTCATATACAATAAAGAGGCCACAAACCTACATGAAATTTGCAGTTTCAGAAAATACTGAGAAGTAAAATTCCTCTTGCTGTTTTCTTTGGTAACTTAAGAAATAACATTTCTACCAAGAACATGACTACCTCCTGGCTAAAAGGGCTTAATTTTGTCTGGCCTTTCTTGAAGATTGCTTATTAGGAATGACTATTTATTTGGTATTTTTTCTCTGTGACTTAAGATAGCAATGGAAAACTCAGGAAAAACTCCTTCACCATAAGAACAGTGGGATAAGGGAACCTGCTGCCTAGGGAAGTCATAGAATTCCATCCCTGAAGCTTTTCAGGAAGAGGAGGCTGGATAAGCAAGCATCTATCTGAGATGGTTTAGAAAGAGTAAGTCCTGTATCAATATGGAGTTGGACTAGATAATCCTTGAGGTCATCACTTCAGTGGAAGTTATCAGAGCCACAGAAATTATTTTTGTTGAATGAAAAGACATCAGTTTGATATTCTTAATTCAGTAGCAGTAAGATCTAGCATTCAGTTTAAACCTACTTTTTGACTTAAAGGTGTTTTCAGGAGAATTTTCTAGGATTCTTCAAGCTATGCCAAAGTAGTTAAAAGATGGAAATGAGAGCTAACAGACCACAAGGGAAGGACTATCTTTCATATAGGGATTTGCTAAAACCCTATTTTTTCTAGAGATTTCTTCGCTGAAGGGAAAACAGTAGAACTAATCCTAAAACACAGGATTCCTGCAATTATTGTAACCTGGAGGTATATTCTTATATCATTCCAGACCAAGTACTCTCACAGAAAGAGTGCCCATGGTTGTGATACCCAACACAAACCAACAACATATAACTAAAATAAACATACTCCATTCATTGACTTCTACTAGAAATAACTGCAAATAGTAATCAACAAGTAGTCACGTTCTAGCCAACTTCCACCTTCAGCAAAATTTTACTGGGACAAAGTTCTTTGACTAATGCCCAAGAAGGATAAGAAATTGATTGTTGTATGTACATGTGGCATTAAAGAAGTAGCAAGCTTATAAAATTTGTTACCTTGAAAAATGCCTGAAGCAATTACCATGGTTATGCTTTCAAGCAGATATCTTAAACAAGTTTAGAACTCTGAATCAGATTCCTTGTTGTTAGGTACCAATGGATACATAATCCACATTTGTACATCTATAAAATTTAGCATTAGAAAAATATTTTTAATATACAATGTTTGTTTTTAAAAGGTTTGGCTCTAGAATGTCTAAAAGGATATAGACAATATGGTCATTAATCATGAAGGTCACTCCTTAAGCAATCCACCTTCATCTGTTTTTTAACTTGTTAGTAGCTTAGTGCAATTCTTGTGAACATAGTCAATGGAGGGAGGAGGGGGAAAAAATGTATGGCAAGCTGTATGAAATTCTCTTCTGTAAACTACATAAAGATTGGCTTGCTTCTTTAAAAATAGACCTGGCAAATATTTATACTAGAAGCATGAACTTATTTTTCACTAAGGCTGCTTGCAAACATAGAAAAACCAAAAAACCAAAAACGCAAAACAGCGCTTTAAAACATGGCATGCTCTTGTGCCGAGTCCAGTGCATGCCCCAAAGAGACAGTGCATTAGCTGCACCCAGTTTTCCCAATGTCTGTAGAGATTGGGGGGCTTTAGCGGGACTTTTTGGTGCTTTTATCTAATAGTTGACTGAGTCAGCTTTAGATAAAAATGCTAAAAAACCCCACTTAAGTGCCCGAGCTATACAGGTGCTGCAGCGCTCGCTCAACCCAACACTGCTGCTTTCGGTAAAGTGTAGGTTTTTTTTCCATATGTCTGTCAGCACCATAAGTATTTAACTTAAATGTTCCTGACTTTATGGATGTAGTCAACCCCTTCCTAGTTCTCTTAAAATCAGTTCTACCCAATGCAGATTTCATCCCTGTATATGCCTATGCCCACACCTCTGACAGTACATAAGTCCTCTTCCCTCCTACAACCTACAGTTGAGTATTTCTAAGAAAATTACAATGGTAAATGTCTGAAAGATCTCTGTTAGAAAAATAGAATAAATTCTTGTTTTAGATGTCTTCATAGGCTTTACTATGTATTCCATAAATTCCTTAGGAGTTCCTGGAACTGTCACAGTGAGGAATGCCCTCAAAAGAAATTTAAAAACTTGGACTAAATGAAACAAGTTAAGGTTGGCTAATATTTTTCTTTCAAATAAATAACTTCAACAGCAAAAATTATTCTCATTATTTTTATTTTGGATTAATAGCATACTTCAGCCTAAATTCGGGAAATCCACAAAAGAGTACAGTTAAACCAGCAGGGTTTGGGGTGAGGAGTAGAAAGAAGCAGGAAGCCTTTCCCCCTCTCTCTTCCCCCCACAGTTGTTAAAAAGGGAAGAGATGGGAAAGGAAAGCACAACCAGGTGCTCCACAACACAAGAGACACGCCAGCCAATGTGAAGCCAAACTCCCCTGCTGTACTCCTACACTAGTCAGTGTATGCTAGCAGGGTGCAGCATGCCTCCAGGAATTCTTCACTACTCATAAGAAAATAATTGAATATTAGAATTCTTCAGAGGTGGGGGTAACATTTTGGAGCATTTTAGGTTAATGCCACACCATCTGAGGACAGATGAATTATTATATAAAAACACTTTAAAAAAAAATCTAGCTATTGTTGAACCACAAAAAAATATATATATATTAGCTGAATTTAATCCATGCATCTAAAAAAGCAGGTTAATGGTGCTAAAAAGCCCCAAAAGCACACAAATAACAATATGAAGCGAATATATATCATGATAGTCCAATATACATTATGGTCTTATGCCTTAAGTTAGTCGATACAGTTATTTAAAACTCAAAGCATTTCTTTTGAAACCCAAATTTAGGAAGAATTCACTATAACCCACAAAATAGTTTTTATGACAATCTAATACTAAAGTCAACTTCTTAAGTTTTCAGAAAAAGTGCAGTTTCGATGAAAAATGACAAACTGATCTACTAAACAGATTTCTGCATACAAACTTTTAATGAAAACCCATTAAAGAAACATGGAGTAGTAGCAAGATTTTTTTTTTGTTACAGCATTGGATATACATGCAGCATTGTCAAATAGTATGCAGACTAGACAATAAAAATCTAAGATATAACCATAATTTGTAATAAATGCCTACTTTTCACTAAGGCAATGAATCAAAGTTCCATATTAAAATCTATTTGAATACAAAAATAAGTATTATTTTAACAAACAGGCAATGTATATATTTTCTAGCAAATTTGTTCTTTACTATCAAACCATTATGTAATAATATATAGTCCAAGGTTTGTTAAAATGGCACATCACAAATTTATTATACTGAAATATATTTAAAAGCTTATAATACATTAAACATGAGGTAACAGGTTCAAGTTCTGGTCGACAAGATAGTTTAAGACTTTCAAGATCTGTCAAAACTATAAAGTCTTCATATATTTACTCAAGCTTTTGAAAGCTTAAGTTCTATTCAACTGTTCTATAAGGTATTGAGAAATGGAATAAAGCCAACACAAACATATTATGGGGGGCAGGGGGAGGGGGGCAGGAAGAGACCACATGTTTTAAAAACAGAGACTGGGAAAAGTCAAAACAACACTTGAGATCACCAACCTGCCTATTCAATTATAATCTTTGCTCCATTTTTCTAAGACTGAATAAGCAGCATTTCTTTGATTATTCACAAAGAACTGTGTGCTATTATTCACAAATGCAATGAAAAGCTACCTTTAAAATACTAGGTGCAGTCATGTCAGACTTATGAATATTTTTTTCTCTTAAATTTTTGTAATTCTTAATTTCCGTACCCCCAACTCCAGTAGTGAAACCCCAGTTTTGGATTTTGAGGGTGTGGAAAATAATAAACAAAAATTAAAAATGAGGACTAAAATTTTAAAGTTTTTTGCCTGCATCAAGTTCTGGGAGCAGTTTTCTTTACTGTACATTACACATCAGCTTTGATTCATCCGTATGTTCCTGAAAATTTGTTTGCACCTGCATTACAAACCGTCTCGATAGAATTAAGTAGTAAAGGGTCAGGGAAATGTATTCATGACAATTTAAAAATGCTAATGATTATAGTTTAGACTATATTTCAGTTTGCTTTATATCCCAATTTCCAGCCACATTAATGGTGTGTACTAGACTGACTAGGAAAGGACGACACTGAACTGCTAAATAGTATTACACAATAATTCAGTGCTAACTACAGAAGTTACTTAAATATATACATTAGACAGGAAATGTAATTGTACAAGTTTATCTTTGTGAGTAAAGGTTGCATATTCTTTAGTATTAATCTCCCTAAAATGCATGACTGCAGTCATATTGCTTAGGAACAATTTTATTAATACTTTTCCACCAAGGATGAACTGCCAAGAAGTATTACTCAATAATTCAATGCTAACTACCAAGCTACCTCCAACATGTATATTAGGCAGAAGATGTAATTGCATGTGTTTATCTTTCTGTGTAAAGCTGGCACACTGTTTAATATCAATCTCCCTAACATTTTTACCTCAGTCATACTGCTTATGGACAGTTTTTAATATTTTTCAACTAAGGATAATCTGATATGACTGGACTAAATTCTAGTTGATTGAGCTCATGGGACATGAATGGAATTGCATACATATAATAAAAGTGGAATTTGTCTCAATATTTCAAATAATTCAACTAAAGATATGAAAAAGTTAAAGTTCACCTAACAGCATAAACTATGCATTGATATTGAGGCTGGCAGTCAGACTTTGGGTACAATGCACACAGAAAGTAACTAAATAGGAAAGCAGTCCAATGTTATGCTGCTGAAATATTTAGCAAGTAGGCAAAATAAAATCTCTCTACTGCCTATGCAAAGAAAGTAGAGAGAGGAAAGGTTATGCCTGCAAGTGGGAACATAGCTGCAAATGGGAACTTATTTTGCAGATGTGCAAACTGACTGAACACAACTAATAGCAAAGTTTCAAACTAAAACACCATATCAAGGTCTAGGTAACCCCCACCTCCAAATCATGCAAAAAGCCACAAAAACCCTCTTCTATTAGCAAACCCTTCAAACAGCTCTACCACGAGCACATCAAATTCGAGATTCTTGTTAAACTGCTTCATAGTCCTTCATGACTCTACTCCTCCCTTACTTAACTGCATTGGCTGCCCCACTTCCTCTGCCCGGTCACTGAATCGAGGCTTATTTTCCTATTTGTCAGCTTCTTTCACACCAGTCCTGTGCCTGTTTCCCACAGCCCTGTGCATGTGCTACCACTACACCCACTCTTTGTATTCAAGTCTTTTAAAGTCCCACAACTACTGGAATAACTGTAGGGAAATGTGTTATATTGTCAACTCTGAGAAGTAACTGAGAGTAACGTATATATTCTGTTTGTTGAAAGAAATAGACTAGATAAGCTAATTTTACCAAAATATAGACAATCACTATCTGTAGTTAACTATTATGTTGTACTGTCTTCTCTCACCTTACCCTCTTTGTGCTCTACTTAGAAGTTGGGCTAGGCCTTCTTTGCTGTTTGAAAAGCACTAACAAGTTGTTTACACCTCTGGAAATAACACAACCACTCCGACATACAGAAAAGAACGCTCACATGCACTTTATTGTGCTAGAAATTATCTTTGTCAGGCAAAACAGATATCAAAACATCAGCTTTGTCAGTTCACATTTGCAAACGAAAGAGCCCTGTATTTGACAATTCCAGAGCAGCAGTAATTCTAGAAGTGCACTATTGTGACAATAGGAAGGTATACCTGCTTTGTTCTATGTAGTTGTGCTATGTTCGTAACCCACCAGTGGTTATCAAGGCATCAGGAGAAACAAAGCAGTGGCAGGTAAAATGACCCAGAGATCTACCCCATAGTGCCATTGAAATAAGGCAGGCACTACTGGGCAGAAGGAATGTAGGAAGGAATGTGATCCCTTATCTATATCCCTTATCTATCCCTTATCTATCTTAGCTCTTGTTGAAATGCCTGGTTAATCTGAAATATTTAGCATACGTTGTAGCATGTAAGTGATTTTCTTATGGACATCTGAAATTAAACTACAGAGAACTATCAGCATACAGCACTACACCAACTGGCACTACATCTGTCTTATTTGCCTGTTCAATGCTGCAAAAATCCCACCTCAGATCCACACTTAACCTGCTAACTTACTTCTGCAGTCTAATTTCAAATCTGTTCTGTGCATGCACTCAGGATTTGGTCCATTGAGTTTCATTAAATCTAATGACAAACAACTGCATAGCATCAAGGCAAATCGATTTAACTAATTTTGCCATAAGTAAAATCTATTTTCCAACTTAATATAGCTGTTCTTAGAAAACGTCATTATCTATCTATAAAAATCAGAAAAATACTTAATTCCAATATATTAAAGATTGCATTCTATTAATCATCCTCCATCAAAAAAATAACGACAAACTTTCAAATGAAGTGTTTTTGGAAAGAACTGTTTAAAGACAAAACAAACAAACAAAGTACTCACTCTCTCTCAATGTGAAAAACCGGTATGTAAATAAATAGCCACATAGGGGCCTTTCAGTAGAAATAAAAGTTATAGCCTACTGCAATCTTTATTTAACTATAGGTGTAAACTATCTAAATTCAGCATAAACTAACTTCACAAGGTCACTTCCTTTGCATTTTCCTTTTCACATTTCTCAGAAACATGAATGGCACACTGGCCAACTTGTAAGAAGCCTTAGCAAAAGAAACGCTGGTCTTGTGAAAATCATCGCCATAATAAATGACCCTCACATACAGAGAGTCAATATCGGAAGACCAATACTAGCTAGTGAAGCCAAACAGTACAATAGAATATCAAGAACAGAAAACTCACAATACATACATGAAGATTTGCAGGACAAGTTATGCAACTGCTGTCATAGAATTTCAAAAAGTTACAAGTAATATTACATATGCTTAGTTTAAAAAAACATCAAAAAATAATATGTTCAGTCATGCTCAGTGTAGATGTAGGTTCAATTGATATATCAGAAATAACTATTTACAGTAACTGTAATAGAAGGCAGTTCATATAATGTTCCCAGTTTGTTTTCTTTTTAAATACCATAACTGGCGTTGTATTTTACTGCTTCTTCTTTTCACACAGAAATACTTGTAGAAAATTCAAGCACATCTATAACAAGTTTAAATAAATCCATTATACAGAACAGATTTATGATATTCCTTCCTCATGCACATAGCAATGTCTCTTACAAAGCACCATTTTTTCTACATACACGCACACACACATTGTAAATGCATTGGTAACAGTTCAAGTATAAAAAAATAACACAATCACTCTCTACTTTAAAATGTAATTTTTCTTAGTGCAAAATTATCACTATTGTAGCATTCGAAAATATAAGGCGAGGGTTTTTTTAGACAGTGGTAAACACATTCTTTATAAGGGACAAAACTGAATTTTTGAACAATTTGAACAAATTAAACGCCGTGTCTGCTCTCAGAAAAAAAAAATCCTGATTTTTTTTTCTGTGCTTATTTCTCAAGATTCTGCTGTCTTCCTATCTTTGGTACCATGCAAGAGTTTTAAAACTTTTGGAAGAATTTCTCTGGGAGAGTCAAATCCATAAATTTCTGAAATATCTAATACTTCAAATGCCGCTGTAATGTTTATTAACTATGTAACACTTTCCCTTGTTCTCAGTATCTTCTGCTTAGACCAGTTGTCCAAATATTTATGATCATTTCTAAGGGTGCCTGTACACAGTAAGGAGGCTACTCCCATGCTCTGTAATTACAGCAAGTCAGAGTAGACTCTATTAATCTGGTCTGCTGGAGTGTGGTAATTTCTGTGCTCCAGCAGCCTCCTGAACCTCGTGTATCGGCATCCCTGTGCTTAAAAATGGCCATGGGGGTGCTTGACCTAAAGCTCATTCAGCTAGTTCATGTGCCCCCACGGCCATTTTTAAGCTCAGGGACACTGATACATGAGACACTGCAGTGCTTTAATTGGAGCAGCTCCAATTAAAGCACCCGCCCCACCCCTGCTGCTGAAGCATGTGTAAAAGTGCCCCAAGATGCTAGTTAGATCTAATTTAGCTCAAGACTTTCAACTTCAAATAAAAAATTGCCCCAACTTTTCTAAGGGGCTGTGAAGCAAAGCATGCTCAGTGGCATTCCTTCTTAGAGTACAGCTATAACTTTCTTTTATACTTTCTGGCGGAAAACCCAGATGAAGAATATCTAACTGTCAGAAAGATGTTTAATTAGGAGGTTGCTTTAAATCTATAATACTTCAGAATTAAGTAAGACCTCATTTTCCAGCAACTTATCATCAAAAGCCCAATGTCTAATTTGAAACAATTAATTTTGCTAAGCTCTTAGGCATTAAGTATTGATTCCTGTTAAAGGGACACACCTTGTGCTCAGGAATTAAAATGCTTGTAAAATAATGTAAGAGAAAATCTACAAATATCAAAACACAGCAGATTTTTCAATATCATTTTTCTGTGGGGAGGAAATAACCCCACAAACCTACAGCAAGCCTAAAGTCAAGTCCCATTCTTTTTTCTTTTTTTTTTAATTAGATTCTTTAATTTATAACTGTTGTACTTGGGAGTCATCTGAAGGGAAAAAAAAAGATCCACTTAACAACAAAAACAAACATGTATTACTTAATCAGGATGTGTGAATTGAATCTGTACCTATGTGTAAATGGCAATGCATTCTGGGTTGGTTCAGCCCTTGGTTCTGAGTTTTGTGTCACTTCTGGAGTTGTTCTTTCATCATCTGTTCCATTAATACTTTCTGGTGTTAAAGGAGACTGAATATCCCCTCCTGCTGATTCCTTAAGAAAAAAAAAATAGAATTATACATTGAACTTATTTCACAATGTGCACACAGAAACTAACTAAATTAATGTAAGTGAATGGTTATTAATTTTAAGGTGATGTTAAGGTGAGGCTCCCCAAAACTATCCATCTTTTTCTATAAAGCCCTATGGTTTATACACAGAGTATGCATTAACATGCAACACACAGTCTCCTGCTTATTGTTTTTCAGGAACTCTTTTTCTGCCCTTGTTTTCTCTTTAAAGTTGGTACAGACTTAGCTGCTGGCATGCCCACGACTACAACTGTTACCTTTTATTTTATATTCTAGCAGTATGTCAAATTGCCTCACTTGAGGCATCTCACTACAAATGAAACTGAAAAGGTGGAAGCATCATTGTTGGTACAATCGCATCTTTGCCTGCACAATGAAATTAGAGCTTCACGTGAGCTTACCTGCAGTCCTTCCTCAGCCCGAGTTGCCTACCCTAACTCATACTGGTTAAGACACCTTGATTACATAGGAGCTCACTTAATTCCCCCAGGAAGGTTCCATTAGTGTTAGGTTCCTGGATTCTTGACCATGCTTAAAACTTATCTTCTAGGAAAGTGAACTGGTACTATTTGCATCATGCTGGACTATACCATTGAGAGCATTTCTGTTCTCCTGCAAGCAAATAGTACTTGCTTCTCTCTTTTGTCTGGGTGAGAAGCAGCAGTACATATTATTTAAGCCCCTGGGATGAAGTAGAAGATCTGGAGATGCTTCCCCATAGACCACATCCAGACAAGCAGGGACGTGCAGTATGCAGTGCCACAGACCCATCTACAGCGCCACACAGCATATGCAGGAGGCGTTCCCTGCACTACTACCTTGCAGCATCAGTTGTTTTTTTTTACCCTGGGAAATACAATGTGCCTTTTATGGCTGTGTCCACATGAGCACAAATGTTTGTTTCCCTGGGCACAAGGTGTGCTGCTGCTACTTGTCCCCAGGGAAACAAACGCCTGTGCTCGTGTGGATGCGGCCATAAAAAGAAAATTTCTATCTTCCACTTCCACTCAGTGTTCCGTACAAAACTGAGTTAAATTGATCTTAATGGGAATCAAAGTGATAACCTTAAAGAAACCTTGAAACAACTATTTTAAATACGAGTCTTTTTGAGCTGCTACTTTTGAATCCAAGATACTCAATTTCAGGTTTTGAGACTTGAATCAGACAAAAAAAAAAAAAAAAAAAATGCTCCCACACCATTGTCTTTAATAAAACTAAAAGGGATATTTTCCTTCCCCACAGGGAAGATATTATTTATATCAAACCCTCAAGGTCAGAACTGTACTTTGCTGTCAACTTTTACTTTATTGCAGGGCCAACAGTATAGTAAAGTATTTAATCATTTTTGATTTACATACATAGTGTTCTCCTTTTATTCACTGATTTGCATTAGTGGAGTGATATGGACGAATTTTAAAAGATAAATTTAGAAACATTTGCCTCATGTTTATGTTCTGTTACATGGTTGCAAAGTGACAAAAACATATATAGAAGGAGGGCCAGTCCGCCTAGTGGTTGAACTACGTGGTTGCCTAGGATGCCAAAATTAAATGCAGAACAAAAAAAACAGGAATATCATTCTAAATAACAGCCCTAGCTGGCTACAGCTCCACCTTGGGCTAAGACCTTTGGTTCGGTAAGGGGAGAAAGCCCTCTGAAAAGATCTCAGAGGAAAGATCACTAGAAGATGAACCCCTACTCCTATATCATCTTAAAGCTTTATTTTCGGCTATATTGGAAGTGGTGGGGGTGCCAAGGTACATAGTTCGCCTAGGTCGCCAATTACCCTTGGATCAGTCCTGCATAGAAGTCTCTCTCTTACTCCATCATACCCAAATCCAGAATGGAAGATAATTGGATCATATTATAGGAAATAACTGCTAGTTTCTTTCAATGCTAATCTTAAAATTTTGTAATCCAAACTATATTGTTTATACTCTAAGGCCAGGTACAGACATTACACAAATTGGCATAAATGACCAAAAATGGTCCTCACCCATAAAAACAGAAGTTTGGGGCTGATAGACTGGTTTAAAAATGGCAGAATCTAGTTTAAGATAGACCTAGATCAATGAGGTATCAGACTTAAATTGGTTTACGCTAGACTGGCCTATCAAACTTCTGTACCAGATCCCTTATCGATTCATGTTAGGTCACTGTCCTCTGACATCCCAAGCACCTTTATGGCCCCCTCCTCCCACTAACCTTCCCTCATGGAGATGCACTGGCACTTGCTGGGTACTCAGCTGCTCCGGGCTGTCACAGACCTGAGTCAGCACAAACACAGGCAGTCAGGGGTGCGGGGGGGAGGAGATGGGGGAAGGGAGACTTGCAACAGCAACAGGGGCACTCCACAGAAGGAAGGATTGGGCCCTTGAAGCTCAGCACCAAAGATAGCCAAGAGGCCTGATCCTTCCTTCTACGGAATGCCACCATCTGTGCTACCTTGTACAAGCTCCCAAGGCTATTGGGTGCATCCTGCTAGAGCTCAGCACCAGTGGCAGACAGCAGGATGCACCCAGGAGGCTTAAGCCAGACAGTGCAGATAGGCATTCAAAAGAAGGTAGGATTAGGCACCTTGAAGCTTAGCACCAGCAGCAGCTGGCAGGATGTGCTTGGCAGCCTAGGAAGCTTGGCTGAACTGGGGCTCCATAGAAAAATGTATCAGGCCCCTTGGAGCTTGGCACCAGCAGCAGCCCTTGTATGGAGTGCCTGGGGCACCCCTGACTAGCTGCCAGGCACATGCCTCCAATCCCCTGCCTTCACTATGGACCTTCCCCCCCCTCCACATACAGCCCTAAACTTCCAGTAGATTACCATGGCTCACTTCCCTCCACTGCCAGTAGTTGAGCTGCCAGGTATGCCACCATGACCTGCTCTGGGGTTCTCCTGGAAGCCTAAGGTTGGGCATGGGGGAGGGTCTACAGTGATGGCAGGGGGTTGGGAGGCATGTGCCTGGCAGCCAATCCAGAGTGGCCCCCACTTAGCTGTGCTCAGCAGTCCCCAGCATGCTAGGAGGCATGCAGGAGTGCCTCCAACCTGCTGGCCTTGGCCAATACACCACCTCCTTCAAAGGGGAACATGTGTTCTGCTTGCTCCCAATCCAACCTATACAATTTAGAGAAACACATGTAGGTTTGATGGATTCCATCTTGGCTTTTTTGAATGTCTGTACCTAGCCCAATTTTCACAATGGTAAAACTAATTTCTGAGTTTCCGTACTTGGAGAACTGCCTCAAGTGAGAGAAAACTAGTGAAACGTGTATACAGGCACATATTATTTGGGACCTACTGAAATCGTGTTTTTTTGTGGATTTTGCAGAAAAGTACCTTAAAAGTGACTTAAAGTAATCTTCAAACTTTCAGCTAGAACTAGTTTAGGACTTGTTTTGGAATAAAACACATTGGGCGCATATACACATACCATTTAAGATACTTTAGCCCAATTTAAGCTGTATTAAGGGCACGTGTCTACACATGTGTGCCCTTAATGCACCTTAAAAATGGCAATTTTAGGCTATTCATGCCTAAATTTGATACCAGCAAAAACAGGTATCAAATTTAAGTTTGAATACCTAAAATGCATTAAGCAGACAAAGTTCCTTGGGTGAATCTGATATCTTTTATTAGACCAACCCAAATAGTTGGAGAATAGTTATTAAGCAAGCTTTCGGGGTCAAAAACCCTTCATCAGGCTAAGGAAGTTTCAGCAGTTGGTGTGTGCTCTTCCTGGATGGAATGAAGAAGAAGAGCGCACACTAACTGCTGCTGAAACTTTCTTAGCCTGACGAAGGGTTTTTGAACCTGAAAGCTTGCTTAATAACTATTCTCCAACTATTTGGGTTGGTCTAATAAAAGAAATCAGATTCACCCAAGGAACCTTGTCTGCCTATGTCCTTAGACCAACATGGCTGCACCCCTGTAAAATGCATTAACGCACATGTAGATGCATTAAGGAGTATTATCACTGTGTATGGACTGACTTGAGACTAGCTTTAGTCCCATGGCAGTCTGTACACATGGTGTTAATGTACTTTAACATGTGAACGTGTAGACATGAGCCTAAATCACCTTAATACACATTAAGCTAATGTGCATTAAATTTAGGCATGCCTAAACGCACATGTAGACACATCCATTAAGACAAAAATCTATTATGGTAGAGCAAACTCGTGTTGACAAATTAATATAAACAAGCCTCCTTTTGATTGGTGCAGCCATACCATCATTGCACATGAATCCATGACAGAATACTGATAGACTGAATGATAAGATCAGATCCTACTGGGTATTCCTCTACCCTGTAGGCTATAAAATACAAAAATCTGTGCTCCCACATAGGTAGAACCACCATTAACTTTAATTCTTTACCTGAAGGTAACTTTACTGAAAAGATGAGAAATTCTTTCTTGCCTTTGGAAGCAAAGAACATTTCTAAGATGACTTCTAAAATTCCTACCTCTTTAATTAGTAGCCACTCTAATTAAAGGCCCCCCTCATACTCCCCGGAGCATGTATAAAAGTGTCCCATGAAGGCAAGTCAAATTGCCACGTACAGGACTGACTTTTGGAAAGTATAATTAATATAATGTGATCAGTAAAATATTCTACTGGAGAAGAAATATTTAAAAATTTAATATAAAATCCAAATATATTGTATACAAAGAATACATAGAATAATGGTATGAAGGCTTTATTGGTCCTTGTTTGTATACTCGCACCACAAAAATAAAAATTTCTACTGAATGCTTCCACAGTGTTTTTTTCCCAAAAGAATGAGGACTTTATTTTACTTAACTGACCTCATACAGAAAAAAGAAAAAAATATTTTTTTTAGTTTGCTTTTTTTTTTAGACAACTATAAAATTATTTAAGATTTCTACAAATCATGTTATACTTTAAAGGCTGCAGGCGGGTGAATACTAAAAATAAGGGGGGAAAATCATGTAACAGAGTAGGAAACATTCTCAGCTCCCCAGTGGTATAAAACACTATTTTCCAGTAACAATAGCTTGGAGTATACTGGACCTTAAACTCACTAGTCCAGGACTTAATGCTGTTTCTCAGCTCATGCCACATGCAAGTTTCCAGGAATGCTTAAAAGAAGCAGCATCAGAAATGGCCCTAATAAAGATAATTAACGGGTAGAGAGAAAATGCTGCTATCAAAAGTGTATAGCAAGGACAATTTATTATCAATATAACCAATATACAACTGGTATAAATATACATACTAAAAACATAATTGTTGGACTTCAAAATTTTTGGTATAATATAAGCATAATAAGCTTCACACAATACTATTTACCATCTGCTTATATTTAGTACATCTGTTGAAAGTGAAAAATACTTGACTGACAGGATAATAGAATTTCATGTTACTTTGCTTAAAAAAAAAAAAAATTAAAAAAAATCCTATGCAACTTTATATATAAAAACACTATGCAAGATATCTGTATTTACTCAACTACAGCATGAGACTTTCCCCCCCTAATCAGCACGGGAACAAAAGTCTCTTGTATTCATATACCAGCAATCCTCCCTCCATTAAGTACATTTATCGTTAAACTACTACTAGAAGAATCATGTGCTCACTCATGGAAACCAACTAGAAAGTTCACCAAGTGCAACCCATGCTGAGCATGCTCATAAAACACCTGGCCCACACTGGGCAAAAATGCTGATGGAAAACATTTTTTTTTGGCCCTTAAAAAAACCCCGAAACCCCCCAAACCACAGGTGAGTGTTCCCTCCAAAAGGAACTGGCACTGGGTCTGGAGGTATTGCAATACCAGACCAGCTGGGAGGGCCAAAGCCAGCCCTGACACTCTCCCCTTGGTACCAAAAATGCTACATCTGATCAAAATACAGTATACTGCCCATTGTTCTCAGGCCTCCTCAGCACCAACTCTTTCAAGTCATGGTGAACCATTACATGAAATACCTCTCTTTCCCATTTCCAATGATTCTTGTTTCTTCAGAAGCCTTAAAATTTCTGGCAAACATTACCAAACTTTGATGTAGTCAAGAGGCTCCATTGCCCCCTCTGTCAGCCTGTCACATGCGATTAGCAGGGATCCTGGTTTTCTGTTTCCCACAGAAAAACAGAAAAAACCCACAGATTTTCCTATTTTATCAGAGGAAAAAACAGATTTTCTCTTTTAGCAGAGAAACCTGTGGGTTTCCCACTTTTGCAAAGAGCTCTGCAGCCTGGCTGAGTTCCAGCCTGCAAGAGCTAATTGCAAAAAGGGCAGGAAACCCCCAGCCCTGACCACAGAGCGAGGGAGAGGGGGAAAAGGGCAGGCCCAGAGACTCTTCGACACCCAAGGCTTGGCTCAGGCTCTCTCTCCTTCCTGGAGCCTGGGAGGTAAGTGGGGCTTGCAGGGGGCTGGGGGGTTGTGGAAAAGTATTGGAGAATGATATGGAGTGCCCACTCAGCCAGCAGCACATGGACTACAAGCAGTGCGCTATTGGCCAGAGCGGGCTCCATGCCTCCATGTGTGGCTTCCCTGAAGGGCCAATACTTCATCACTCCAGGTTCACATGCCGCCAGTGGGCAGGCACTCCTGCGGGAAGCTGGCTGAGGGAGCAGGGAGGTGTTGGGGAAAGACACGGAGTGTCCACTCAGCTGGCAGCACATGGACCCAGAGCAGCACGGTATCATCCCAAACAGGCTCTGTAGCTCTGTGCGCGGTTTCCCTGAAGGGCTGACAGCATGCTGCTATGGATCCATGTGCTGCTGGCTGGCCAGGCACTCCTGTGGGAAGCTGGCTGGGGTCTGAGGGAGCCAGGAGGTGTTGGGGAGAGATATGGAGTGCTCGCCCAGTTGGCAGCGCATGGACCCAGTGTTGTGGGTGGGGGCTGTTGTGGGAGACCTTTAATTTTAATAATGGATTTTAGGGTTTTTAAAAATTTGAGAATCTGTGATTTTTTATCAGAGAATCCCTAGCGATTAGTATGGCCCCGTCCTGTACAGGGTGGAGACAAACTAGGCAGCCCTGCGCCTCATCTGCATATAAATTTTTGGAGGGTCCCAGGACTTGCAACAAGAACCCCTGGTTGCAGGTCATGAGTGGGGGGCATATGGCACCTTTTGGGGGCAGGGTGGTATCTGGAATACACGCACACACAGAGCAGTGCGGGGCTGTCAGGTCACTATGGCTTGAAATGCTGTGGACTCTGCTGGAGCCCAGCCCAATGAACTGTGTGATAAGTCATGAGGCTCTGGACTAATGTGATAGTTTGTACTATATATAAATAAGTACAAAAATGTTGCTCAAGAATCAGACCCACAGAACTCTCCTGCCCTCCTCTGTTAATGCTCTGCAGCTTCTGCCCTCTCCTCTGTCCTTTTTGCCCCCTTACTGACATGGGCAACTCACTTCCACGTTGTGCTTGGGGAGGAAACAGGGCCCAAGCAAGATCTAACAGTAAAGGGGGGGGGGGGGCAGAGGGCAAGGGAACCAACTGACCCCTCCAGCCACTTTTTTCCCTGCTGTAGCAGTGGGAAGGGGATGAATTATACACCTGAAAATTATAACACATTTATACATTTTCTACATATAGAATCTAATTATTAGGGGATCATCTTATATTCAGGCTCATCTTATATTCAAGTAAATATGATACCTATCTATAGAGCCAGTTTCACACGCACATTAAAATTATCTATTAAGATACCTAAAGGATAAGGAATCTAAAAGGAACCCATTTTAAAATCCTGGCTCAACCCAATTGAAAAACCCAATTTCCAGTTTTTATGTTGCTTTATTATTAAGCACTTGATAAACGTATCCCTACTTGTCATCTTTTACTTCGCTTTCCTGTCCAATATTGATTAGCATAAAGCTGACAGCTATGAGAATAGACTGCAGAATCTGCATGAAGCATTAGCTTCCATATAAATTAATATGCTATGAAGTTATTTTTGTTGGGCAGGATTTTCCCAGTAAAAATCCACAGAGGCCTTAAACAGAAGACTATTCTTCCCTTTCAATCCACACTGACACCCTGCAGCACCCATCCACAAATGCACAATGCAGCTGGAAACCTGGGGGTAAGCTAGTGCTCCTCAGATTCCTCAAATGAGAAATGTTACATGGTAGAGATAAGGGGTGTTTGAAAACACTGGAGGTTACACAAGAACAGCTCAGGACTGATTCTAGCCTACCAAACCTTTATTATTCATGAGGATTCATGATAAGGAAAGAACTGATCCTGAAATTCCAGGTTGTTAGAAGGATTGGCAGGTGTAAAAAAAATCTGTTTACTTGTAAACAGCAAAAATTTAGTAAGAAATGAACATGTCACCAATACTGCCACTTGACAAAATCATTATTAAGGCTAGAAACTTGTTGTAAGGCTCAAGCACTACAGCTCAAAGTGGTGGTATTTGAACTCCCAGGTACATCTCTAAGTGAAAGTATGACAGAAGTGACCTTACTTCAGATTTGGGATTTCATGAAAAAGGAAACACCTTAGATTCAAAGGAGGGCAGACTAATATTATAGGGCTAAATTTTATATTTTTTTCATATAAAGGAATAAGCTGCTCCCAAAGATTTACTGGGTTTGGATTAAATGGACACAACGTGGTGACAGGTATCTTAAAGGTACCAAAACGAGGCAATTTCTTTCTAGGCCACCATAAATTTCTGAAGCCTCCAAATAGATAAGATAGAAAAGGGGAGGTGGGTGCACATTATAAAACATACTTAAAACAGTCATACGTAGAAAACACAGAATCATGTTTTTCTATTTATTGAAAAAGCCACAGTGCTCTCTGCTGGCATTTGGTGAATACATAATAGTAATTTGCTCATAATATATTCCTTTGTTCTTTGTTTAGTGGTGGCTCAACCTTTTGGCTCTCTGGGCCAGACAAGTGACATGGGGCTGGTCCACAGGACAGATCAGCCCTGTGTCACCTCCACCCACCTCTGTGCTGCCCAGCACTCCTCAACTAGCGTGCAAGGCCATGGCCCACAAGGCCCCCATCAGACTCGCATGACATGTGCCAGGGTCTGAATATGGCCCGTAGACTGGGGGCTGAGCACCTACTATACATCTGAAGGGCAATAACAAAGTAATTCTCTATTATACCTTTTGGAGTTAAGGCAACTAAATCTTAAATATTTATCTGATGTTGCAGAGTTCTTTCAAACACCACAATGAAACAAAAACTCTACTAGAAATTTAAAAAAATAGCAGCAGTGTAGAAACAATGTAAAATAGAGACCACTAAATTTAACAGCAGATTGTTCAGGAGAAAGTGAACTACTGATTATGCAAATAGTTACTAATTGTGCTATATACTGTTTTCTCTGTACCACAGGATCCAACATAGGAAAACCACAGATATACTATTAGAGAAACAGCTTATCCAAAAGATACATACCTATAGTAGCGTTTCCCAACCCATGTGCCATGAAGCATGTCCAGGTGTGCTGCAGAATTTTGGGCTGGAGCCACACCCCCCACCTGCTGCCGCCATGGACACAGGCAGCAGGGGGCATGGCTCCAGCCAGTGATTTTCATCTGTGTGCTTTGTTAAGTGGTGCCACCCTGGCCCTCCTCCCCTCCGCCCCCTGCTCCGTGCCCTGCTGCTCAACCCCCCTCCCACCCCCTACTCTGCATGTGGCCAGTGAGCTGCAGGATGGGAGAGGCCCAGTAAGTGTGCTGCTGAAACCAAAAGGTTGGAAAATACTGACCTATAGAAATGACAGCATTTCCTGCTCCTGCTAAGGAGTTCTACTTCAGTGGAAGCCAAATCTATTTTCTGTGGCTTAACTAGTCTCAATGGCCTACAGAATCCCACTGACTTCAATAGGCTTTAAATCAGACTCTACACATGTTTTTAACACTGGTATTTTGGAAAGAAAATTTAAGACATTATTGACCTGGATGTCTAGCTTGTGCCATTTAATGTTTTTGTCCCTTGACAGTTTTCTGACTTTCAAGACAAAGGCCATGTGCAGACATTTAGTTTCTTCTAAGAGAATCTCTGCAAGCAGACAGATGTTTAGGATTTTTCTCCCAAAGCAAAAATGGTTGCTCCAAGAGGAAAATAACCTGGGAACAACCAGGATTAAATTGTGTCCAGGAGAGAGTTTCTCCTGGAAGAATGAATATCTGTATACATTATCTTCTGCAAAAAGCACAGCATAGTCCTTCAACACCCCAGTGGGCTTTGCTCCCAACTCCCCCTTACTCTCTCTCCAGGAGACAGTGTGTTGCTCACTAGACTTTGCTGCTCAAGCTGAGCAAGGAGAAGTACATGCCTTGTTCAAAATATTCGCATTGTGTTGCAGGCAAACATAGGCTGACACTGATCAGTTTGGATCAATCAGTGCTGCCCTGGGCACTGCTGCCATCTGTCTCCAGGCAGACTGAGGGATTCCACTGAGATGTATACCCAGGGGCCCTCTGGCCATGCAGTCTCAGCACTACAAATTCTGCAACAGCTCAGCATTCAAATGTCTGTTCAAGTATCCCCAAGTAAGTTTTTCTGCCAGAAAAACAAACCTGGGAGAATTCTCCCAGATCATCTGAATTAGTACAAATATGATCCAAAGGTAAGAATTAGAAGTAACAAAAATGCTAAAGATACCTGAAAACTGCAACTAACATGAAAAGCAAATGATATTTGAAAGATTTTATTTAAAACACATTTAAAATTCACTATGTACCACAATAATTTAAATTAAATGCAATTATTTAGAATATATCGAATGCTCCAGCAGCTGAGTCCCTACATGCCCTTTATGACCAGAAGTCTTTGCTGAACGGTGTTTGAGCGTCTTTGTCCCAAGGTCATGCAGTTAAAGTATCCAACAGTTATTTTGGCATCAACTTCAAGCTGATTTTTTTTTTAATCTTTTAGGGAAAGAGCAAGCGAAATAATTTATTTTCTATGTCTCTTGCATTTGAAAACTTTAACTGCCAGTAGGTAACTATTATGAGCCAAAGATGAATTTCATGAAGCACAGTTAGTTCCAGCTCAGATAAGCAGAGAGTCTGGCTGTTTGTCAAGAACTAGGGAACTGTCACCGAGGTTAACTGCTCCTCGAGATCTTCCCTGTCATTTAGCAGCAAGGCTTCCTCTAAAACAATGTTCCCAAGTACTCTGCCTAGCAGCTGCTTGCTCCCTGTCCCTTCAAGGGATGAGATTAGCATTTAGAGGTGAAAGACCAATTGTAAAAGTGAGCTCAACAGGGAAGGCTACCTTACTGTAACCAATCCCAGGGAAATAAGCAAGGGTAATGGAGATGACAGGAGACATCTGTCTAAATTCCCCTGACTCCCTGCCACCCAAAAGATATTTTCTTCCAACTTGCATGGTCCTACTGCCTTGGCATACTTGTATACAGGCTTTCACTTGAAATAAGGCAACACGCCATCGAGTCACAGCTCCCATATCACATGTCCTTAATTTAATTCCCTTCCGTCTGTGAACCTGGTAAGAGCCATTAAGAATGTAAAAAAAGACTAATATGCTGCTGTATCAGCACTTGTACTAACTGTATCTGGTAGACCTTAAAATACTTTAGCTGATCAAAAAGCTAAAAGATGACAGGTTAGGTCTGCATATTATATTATTCATAAGCATAAAGTAATTGAATTGCAGCTTTCAACATGCATTATAAAATAGCTCAAAGAAATACACCTACAGCTGCCTGCAGAACGAAATGTTAGACTTCAAGATTAGTTAGAAAGAAAGAAAACCTGCATGAGAAGATGAATGCATACACGAATACCTCACTTGTTTTAATGTCTGCCCAGGTTAAGCTTGCTTTCTTAATGAAAAGTACCCTCCATCACTCGGAGAACAGTTCACATTAAAATACAACCAATATAAAATAAAATCAGCACACTTTGTAAACAATTTGAAAATAAAGATTCAATTGATAAATTATAACCAAATTACAGCCACTATATCAAAACAGAAAGAAAATGTAATTATTTATAATTTGGAGTAACTATGGATACTCAGATTAAATGCTATTTTTTACAAAGCTATTTAGAAAGAATTCATATGATGGATTATAATGGAAATTGGCATTTTAGTACTCTCAGACCGACATCTTAAAAGAAACATGTTTTGGTAGTAAATATAATTAAATGAGCTCAAGGAAAATTGATGAGATGTAATGGAAAAAATGGAACAATACAGGGAAGCAAAGTAATTTCCCTCCACTACAGACTAAAAAGTGGCATAAACAACATGCATATCATGAAAAGAAACACGGGCAGTTTAAATTTGCACTGGTTACACTGGCTTCTCCCTGCAGAAGCCATGATACAGCCCCATGGCGGCTGCAAATCTACCTTGTATGAGCTCACACTGGAACAAGCTGTCTGCCACTTCTGTTTCACAAGAAGCCTGGAGCACATTGCAATGTATCTGAGAAATGTGACGATTCAGTGCATCATCCAGAAAAAGACTCTGCTAACTTTAAACCTATGGAGTCCCTGATAGAGTTTAAAGGTGCTCTCTTTAAGGGTGGGAAGAATGACAGTACCACAACTTGTCTTCCTCTAGGTTTGAAGTCTTTATTTTGCCTAATCTATATAGCTATATCTATATAGGGGAGGGGAGTTTGTACGCAGCAGTGATTGCCAACACCTAGTGGCATGCAACATGCCCCTCCTCCCTGCTTCTCCTCCTCCTCTGCCAGCTACTGTCAGGGCCAGGCAGCAGTGGTGGCAGCAGGGGGAGGGCACAGCAGTGGCAGAGTGGGTTGCTGCCACCAGAACCCACCCCCATTTTCCCCTTCCTACTCCTATCCCTTCCTTCCTTCTTCCCTGCCACCTCTCCCTCCCTGCCAGCTGTTGCTGGGGGCAGTGGGGAAGGCGCAGCAGCTCCTTTGCTCCCTCTGTCCATAATGCTCTGGGCCCTCACAGCCAAATCAGCATGTCCCCCACTCTTGGCAGTGCATGCGCAGTTGGCTCGAAGCATTACAGACAAACGCTGTCTGTCTGTCATGCTCTTTAAATGAGACTAGCTTGAAAACTGTAAGAGATAGAACATTTGTGTCTTCAGATAAATGTCTTTGTTGAACCTTAGCATTTGTTTTGTGACCAAGACAGGATGATCCCAACTTCCAGAACTGGGGAGAAAAAAAAAAAAAAGTCAGGGGCTAGGGCTGTTTCTACTGAGCTCTTCCCAAGAGTGTGCCAGGAGCCTGGTGCAGTGGGGAAGACAAAGGGTGGGACCAGCTGAGGGACAACAGGAGCCAGGCAGAGGCATGAGGCAGTGGGCGAGCAGCAGCGGCCCCATCCAAAGCCCCAAGCAGGGAAGGAGGCACCTGGGGGCAGCGCGGAGGAAGCCCCGGGGTGTGGACAGCTGTTGCGAGGCACAGAGCTCATCTGTCTTTGCCCAGAAAAGAGGCACGCAGCCGGCGGCTGGGTGGCAGCATGTGCAGATGTGCCTCCAGCCCACTGGACGAGAATAAGCACAGGAAGGGAGTGGCATCTTCAAATGTTCAGCCTAGTTGTATTTAAGTTTTATAAATATTTAATTTAATAAATATAAAAATTAAAATGTTTGTTTTTGTTATTTGAAATTCATCTGTCATTCTTGACTGGCAATTTGCAAATAATCATGATAGTAGTAGTAGTATTAGTAGTAACAACAACATAGTTCCCTAAAGAGCCAGGAATCCAAGGCCAGAGAGAAAGCAATTTTAGGTATGTTTTTAGAAGGGCAGAAAAATAAGATATCAGTAAATTATATTATAAATAATTTGCAACACAGACGTAACAATGAATGATACTATATTCATTTGCAAATACACTAGTGTCTCACTGGGTTAGGCCTAAATTAACTTAACTTACATAAGAGTTTTTCCTTAGAAACTTTTTTTGCACAGTAACATACTAACTATATAATATATTCCAATAGATGAGCTGTGTCTGGCCACCTAGTGCAATTCATTTA
Organism: Alligator mississippiensis; assembly: GCF_030867095.1. NCBI lineage: Eukaryota > Metazoa > Chordata > Crocodylia > Alligatoridae > Alligator > Alligator mississippiensis. The sequence continues at coordinate 257,625,074 of NC_081826.1, forward strand.
AGGGTGAAATACTACAGAGTAAGAAATAAAAATGTTTGCTGTTTTGCCACCAAAAGACACTTACGAAATTTCTTTCTAATGTCTACAAACAAGACAGGAGGAGTTTCTGCAATTCATTTTGTGAACTGATAGAATATCAGACCCATATATAGGAAATGTGCAGTTCTCTTTGAAAAAGTGAAAATACAGTTTGCACAAATAAGATCCTTAATGACCTATTTGCTTACATGGTCATTCATCTCCTCTGCCAGTACTGAATGTTCTAGGGAACTTCAAATTGGAGTAGAATCATAGGCAAAAAGACAACCTAAATTCAGATTTACACTAAGGCCTTTTCACACTGCTCTAGCATGTTACACCTACTTTTAAGTTTCTTTTTAGTCCTAGCTCAATGCAAAGAGACTTTTTGGTAACAGAAGTGCATCTTTAATTGCTACTTTCATTATTGTGGCGTGGCTGCAAAAAATAAAGCTATTTCAAAAAATAGATTTTACTTCCAGATTTGCTGAAGTCATTCTTAAAACAGTAAGCAGAACACAGTATGAAGTTGTAAATTGAGACTAGAAACTAAATCCCACCTGTGAAGGTGTACTTGTTAGCTCCATCTTTTCTTGGGATTTCTCCTTTGCTAATCGTGCAGCTTCTTTGAATTCCTGAAATTTCTCTGCAAACTGAAGAGACAAGTTAAAAAAAGGAAAAGATATGAAGTAATTACAATTCACCTATAAAATAGAATTGTTCCATAGAACATATTGCAATATATGTTACCATTTTACATTCAGTTAGTGGAATTTTTTTCCTTACTAGGTGATCATTTAAATTACTTGCACTGTATTAATAGTAAATGATTGTGAATATGCAAAAAAATACATTTGTATGTGGACAACACATACAAACCCTAGAACCAAGAGTAACAATTCCATTCAAACTATATTAAAATCCTGATCTACCAACAACATAAAATAGATTAACATAACCAGCATCAAATCAAACATGGATATTAAAGAACACTAGGTGGCCTTAATAAGTTTCTTTGAAATTTGTAATCTATTTTCCTCCTTATTAATCTTGGGCCTAGTTTAAAATCCACTAGAGTAAAAATAAATAAATAAATAAATAAATTCCATAATCTTTAGAGGTTTCGCATTTGGGAAAATACTGATTTCTTCCAATATTTTGACTATAACTGAAATTCCAACTTAATTATTATGGAAGTGTTTTAAAAGAAAACCACCACAAGTTACATACTTTATAATCAAGCTGAGCCAAATTAATCTCTGATTTACTTCCACTGACTTCAGTAAATTAACCAAGGAATGAACTGGTTTCATCAATATAAAATGATTCGCTCAAATTAATTTTAAGGATTACTTTTTTATATTTGGTTTCCAGAATTTTCAAACAAACATTGGTATTTCTTGGCACAGTCACCCCTTTTTTTCTTCCAAAAACAGCTAAAGCAGCTAGACTAGAAATTCAAAAATGCATATTTTCTTAAACGAATGACTGAAATAAGTTTTTGAGCAATTCTACTTAAGTAAATGGAATTACATTAATGTATTAAATCTGGCCTGATGTGCCTGATTAAGTTTTACAACACACTGATTACTGTGGCATCCAAGTGTCTGGTTTTGTTTACCGCTGTTTATTGGTATTATAATCGTGTTCCTGAGAGCAACTGGTTTTGCATGAACATTTGATGGAAAAAAGTTGGCAGAAAACTTTTAACCTACTACAGTATATTAAGCATCCTTTTGCACTGAGTGCTATCACATGGATCTGAAGGAAAATGAAAGCTGCTATTGTATCACACAGACTCCTCATGCATTTTCCAAGAAAAGATGACCAGCTAGGTTTTCTAAATGTTAGATAATCTTTAGATCTCTTCTACACAGAATTTGGAAGAATGCCTTATTTTCTCATCAAAATCCTACTGCATCGCCTCAAGTAATGCCAGGGGATGCGTCTCCCTGGAACTGTATGGCAGCATCCAGAGTGACGTGAGGGAGGGAGTCAGGTGAGTTTTCAGAATTAGGCCTCTGCCAAAACACACAGATATTCCTAATAGAAATATAATAGCAACAAGGATTTCTGAGAGGAAAATTAAACCAATTAAATCTACATTACTCAAATCTTCCAGATATTAGACTATTTTGGAGTAATTTTTCAAAAATAGCATAAATTTAATAAACAAGCAACAAACCCCCCAAATAAATCAGGACTTTTAACATTTGGAGAGCTTATTTTTTCTCACTTCGTCCACTGTTAATTTGATGGAAATACCAAAAAAAAAATAAACTTCTTCAAGAAGTTGAATTCCACAATGAGGAGCCTGGATGTGAAACAAAAAGATACTCTGAGGTCAGCCATCTCCTGGTTGACAGCTCCTTGACAGATGGAACGGTGTGTGTCAAGTTTCTTGAAGAGGGTCAGCAGCATCCATTGAGGTGCCTCACTGCCTTGAAATGTTATAGCAATTTCAGAATCCCTCAGTGTGCAACACTAAATACATACTTTTGCACTAAATGAACTCAACCTTACCAGGACTACGATTTTCTGTAAATGACAAAACAAGCAATCCTATCAAAGAACCTGTTTATTCTGTAAAACAGCTGCACTTTGCTTTTGAGAAGGCAAAAGAACAGGCCAAGTGTTTACATAATTCATACTTGAAAGATCAAGTTTCTTATTCATTCCATTTCCTTGTGCTTGTCACCTGAAGATTATAGGCTACATCCAGAACATGAGATCTCCCTGACTGTACATACACAGTCGTCATTTACACTTGTGCAGACAATGCAAACTGAGGGTAGTCAGATATGGTAGCACCTTACACACATTTTACTCTAGACCTAAAGACAACACACAATGCAAAGCAGTGAAGTAGGTCAAGAAAAGTTGAAGCTGAACATTCAAACTACCCCTTTAGAAGTCAAGTCATTCTTGGCTCCTTTAAACAGTATAACAGGGAGCAACTACAGCAGCTGGAGTCCAGGCAGCTAAACAGAGGCCAGCTCTGAGAAGGAAGGCAGCAAAGAGACACTGCTGCCTAGGCAGTAAGTGGCCCATCAAAGTAAAGGGTACACCTGCAGCCAGTCTGAGGAAGTGCTGAGTGGAAATTATCAGAACTTATGGAGCATAAGTCCAGGTCTGAGCCTAGGCAGTCAGTTTGCCCGAGAAGCTGCTGAGGAAAGAGCTCTGGGGCAGGAGGGTTGCAGAGGAGCTGATGGCTAACACCTGGACTGCCCTGGCTGTAACATGGGTAGAAGCAGCTGACTTGCAAGGAATACAAAATGTGGTAGGGGGAAGCCCAGTGGTACAGCCAGCAACCTGGGGTTATGCTTGAACCCTGTGCAGGGCTAGTTTGTGTTATAGCTAGTGAGTGGGTTTATGTTTTGTGACAGTTTATAATGGAAGTCTGGGTTCAGACTATAAAAAGGGGTGGCAGTCTCCTGCCTCAGGGCACTGCTGAATGAGACAGAACCAGGGAGCCCAGTGACCGGAGCAGGGCAGACAGGGGACAAGGCCATCAAGCCCAGGGCCCAGAGAAGGATGGAGATTGGGCCAGTGAGCCCAGAATCAAAGCAGGAGAGATGTGCCTGGAACAGGGTGGAAGCAAGGGCGGGTCCAACACAGTGGGGCTAGGCTAGAAGGCCCAGTGAGAGAAAAGGGGTGAAGGCTGAGAAGGCCAAAACCCCTATAAGGAAGGCTGATTGGGCAGTAACATTTGCAAGGCCTAGGCTTGGATGGAGGGGAGGTTGGAGGCTATGAAATTAGCTTTTAAGGAGATTAGTGTGCTAGAGCACAGCCTGTTAGAGGGCGAGGGCTTGCTCTGGGACCCCTAGGGCAATGTCCCTTTTCCAAGTTAAATATTTATATCAATGTGTGGCAGGTGGGAAAAAGGAGAAGTAGCTTCCCCAGACAGCCAAAGGGAAGCAGGAGCTGCGTGGCCACCAGGGGGAGTCACAATCACCCCTGGGGCCCAGCACTTGCTACAACAGCTAACAAACCAGATGGAGTCCTTTCTACCCCCTAGAGCAGTGGTCCTCAATCAGGGTGTCATGGCACCCTGGGATTCCTTGAGATCCTTTGAAGGGTGCTGGGGAGGCCACACAATGTTAGCACTATTACACGTGCAAACATGACTCGCACGATAAAGCCAGAGATTTTAAATACAAATTCTTAGTGTAAAAACATTTTAACCCATTTTGGTCTTCCCGGGTTCTTTATAACAGAAAAAATTGTCTATTATTTTTCTGTAGCCAAAAAAAAAGTGAAAATTAAGACATGGCATTTTCTGAGGGGTTCCTCAAGTATATCTGGGGGTACCTCAAGGTTAAAATGGTGGAGAACTAAAACATGGCCTTATATCCTTGTTAAGAAACGGGTTCCCTCAACAGCCTTTTGGGAATATTAGATAAAGCTCCAGTCCTCCTACCCCAACATCACCAGGAATTCAGCCAAAGAAAGCCTTTATTTAGCCAAAGCCAAAGTCTTTGTTCAGTCAGATTTCTTTTTTTGCAATCTTTCACCTTAACTGGTAATCTATGCTTGCTTCTCTATAAACAATTCTTGAGGGGCATTCACAGTGCAGTTCACAGGATTCAGGAGAATTCTCAAGTAGAGGAGCAAATATTGCATAGAGATTCTTCTTTTCACCCTCACATCTTAAGATGATGATAAAGTTTTTTATCATTTTAAGGCTGCATATTTGTACATCCTGATGGTGCCTAGTTAGAGATTCTAGATGTCTTTTCAAGACCCTTAGCATTTCAGTATTTGCATTTAGGTAGGTGGTTATCTTTGAAGTCATGATTGCAACACTACTGTTTTGAGAAAGAAGCTATCTGTGTGATGCACTGCCCAATAATCAGTTTGGGAAGACAGTCAAACCAGATGAAAAGAAACCAGTCCATATAAATGGTAACTGTAATCTAAATTTTGGTATCTACCATCAACTTTGAGAAGATCTGACATCTGCAAAAGGAAAGGGCAACGGCTCGACAGATAATGAGGTGAGAAGACTGCTCATCATGAAAGAGATGCTTGTTTTAGTGTTGCCTTGGCCTGCCCAGTTCTGCTCACCTAGGTCTTCATTCTGTTGAGTCTTAGTCATTAAGGTAGTTAGTAATCAGAGACAGAGAGAGACTTTTTGCTACATTTGCATGGCAGTTAGTACACTGGAACTCTAAATACTTGATTAATCAAGTGCACATATGGAATCCTGAAGCAGAAGTTATAGCTAATGTATAGGAATAATTTGCTTCTGATGTTGCAGAAACAAGTGTTAATTCAATTATTAATTTCCAAAATCTCTCAAGCTGTGGATAGGAACTAAAGCTCCTTTGTGCTAGGCACCATACAAAATGCATAGAGGCTCTGCCTCCTCCAAATAAGTTTATGAACTAGAGTAGAAGGTAAATAGAAATGGAGATGAAGTGAATGGCTCATGACTCAAAGCCATACAAGTAAAGAGTTAGGTAAATGGGATTAGGCATTCATGGTCCCCTTGCCTCCTGTGCAGCATGCTAAGGTGTTGGTTTTGGGGGTGTTTTTAAATCTTGTTTCTGGCTGTAGTGTGCAAGATGGGTCAGAGCAGAAGTTTTTTGGAGAACCTTTTGAATAAAATTACTGCATTTGAATGCAGAGGCAGCTGGGGGTGGGGACAGGGAGGGTGTGGGAAGGGGAGAAAGCAGGGTGGATTCAGTGGCCTGAGAACCTGAGAAGTCTCTTCCCATCGTCCCTGGCAGAGTTGGGATTATGAATTGACTCTTCAAGTCATGATCCAGTGTTATAGCTACTAAATAAACCAGTACATACCCATATAAATGGCTGAACAGATTAAAGTGATTCTTTTCTCCTACTAAGAACTTTTCCAAACCTTTTTTTGCATTCAGATATCTATCTTTCTTTTTTTTTTTTTTTCCCCAAGTAATGCTTTCAGTTTAGCTGTATGAGTTTGTGGTCCTGAAGAAAGATTGGAAGATTAGATTGGAAAAGTGTACATTCAATAATTAAGGCATGACACTATAAAAATAGCATGCTGAACATGCACTGAATGTTAAATGCCACAAACTTTCAGAAAAGGACTGCAATACAAGATCTGTGGCATGTTAGAGAGTAACAGCCTTTTGGGTATATGCACCAATGCACACAAACAATACCTTCTTTTTGTGCAGTGGTATGCAGGTGAACAAAGAAGCATATCATTCATAATTTTCTTGGACTTTGTAGGAATTATTGTAATTTGATAATGAAAAGTAGAAATAATTTTACGTATGCATCTCAACGCTGTATGCATGGACCAGATATTTATCAGGAAACAGTTTAAAAGAGAAGCGGTCTGATGCAAGGGACTGGTTCAAGTCCGTGTATCCTAGCTTAACACCTGGGCAGGTGCCCCCCACATAATTCTTAGACCAGACTTTCGGTTGCTCTAAGAAAAGCAAAATTAGGGGTTTCCTGGAAGGGCCAAAGCTCTCCAGAAAACCCTTTTCAGGACTCTCTCATTTTAGCAAGTTCATTTAACTACTGCACATACCAGTGACAATCTGTAGACTATTGCTCGCACTGCAATGCTGACATACCAAATACAAATAAAGTATGTTAATCTGAGAACAGAAATCTTGATTTGTATAAGTGTTAACAACAGAAATACTACATTTAACCCCCCCACACACACACAATTAAAATACTGATACATTAGTACAGACACTTTTCCTGAGTTATAATGGATACAGTAAAAATTCAGCTAGAAAAAGAGAAACAAAAAACCCAAGGAAAAAGAAAAACTGAATTAAGCTCTTTTTTGTCCTTCCATGTTATAAGGGCTAGATTCAGAAAGTTTGTAAACAGTGCCTTGCTTTTACTGAGCACCAGGCCAAGAAAAGATCTGAATGTGGATCTAGCTATGTTAGTCTTCCCCTGCCTGGCCACAAAAATACTTTTGTCTATTACTCAGGTTTTATGGTTTACTTACTTTTGAAAGGTGATGTTCAGAGGAAAATCCCAAGCCATAGACAGTATTCGCCCTGCTGTCTGCCCACTGGCCAAACTTCTGGGATGTTTTAGTAAATGTCATGTTGGGGGTGATAGTGCTATTTATTATTGCCTGCAAAGATGTAATAATTATAAGAAAGAAGTGTTAAATTTTAAGTAGCATAACATCCATAAATGAGAATGCAGAGATCATGTGCGAATACCTGGTTACAGTAAAGTTTCAAGAGAAATTCTATAACACAGTCATAAACTGGAAACCATAATTTAAAGATTAAATAATTTTAATTCTGACTTTAAAAGTGTTTTAAGTTATAAAAAAAAACTGTCTGAATTCTAGAAGTTATCTCAGTTATACACACACACACACACACACACATAAATAAGTATAGATTTTATGGAAAGTAGGTTGTAGCATAATTCTAAAAAAATACAGCTAGGACAATGGTCATAACTGTACTAAAAGGAAAGCTCCACAATGAGTGTGTCCAAATACAATGTTATAGGTTTCTGTACTTTTAAGTACTTCAATATCCTTTGTCTATTTAAAAAAAAAAAAAAAAGTATGGCTAGCACTTTTGGGGGCTGTATATGCAAGGATAGAGAAACACATTGTTGCAAGTGTTGCAATATGGTACAGGAAGGTGCTTTTTGGTATATGCAGGATGTATCAGTTACAATATGTATAGAAAGCAGCAAATGTACACACATTCCTACCAGATATAGTACATTGAACTGGACATAAGATAACTACTGGGTCAAATCCTAGCTCCCCTGAAACTGGTGGTGGTTTTGCCATGAATTTTAATGGAGCTACAATTTCACATATTCTAGCCTTGGAGCTTATTCAGAACACAGACTAAAACTTGCAAAACAAAAGCTATTCAGCTGACTTTAAACATATGTGAGAAACAAAGCTTCACATAATGCCAAACTTTATTTGACTAACAGCTAAATGAACCAAGTTTTATTGTACAATATGTACCAATATGAATGCACCCTCCAATGCATTTTCATGTGTTAGAGTATTTCAAATGTATTCTATAGCACAAGAACAGTATCTTGTTTATGATAAATAAGCACTTCATCACACCAAAGTGAAAGGCAGAAAAACCTTTACAAGTAATTTATACAAGCAGCAAACAACAACTGTTGTAAATAGAGTAATTTAGAAAGAACAGTAATTGTGGTTCAAGATATTACAGCTAGTGTGAATCCTATTTGTAGCTAAGCATGTTTCATGGTCACGAGCTTGGAACCACTGAATAGTAGCATGTATTGGAGCCACACATTCATTGTATACCTCATGCTCCCATACCAGGGTATAAAAGGCCCAGCTGTCTTGAGCCTCACTTAGCTTCCTTACAATTCAAAGCCAGTATCTACTTATGACTTCTAAAGCAATAATAAAAAGATGGATCAAGGGATCCACAGTGACAATGGCATCTCTAAGCACCACAGTTACTTTAAGTTAAATAATGATTTTTCTTCAAGTGAATCCCAATTGTGAATTCCCACTGTGAATCCCAATATAGCAGAGTGGCATGTAGCACGTCCTCAGTAGAATGGGAATAATGAACATTAGCAACATAAGCTGAATAGGGGAATGGAGTCCTGCTCCCTTGAATCTGGCATCTGAGCTAGCAGGTAAATGGAGCAGTACACTCACTTTTGTCAAGCATTACATGCTGGACTTGAGTTACTTCACAGATCAGATGCTAGCGGGCTTTTTAGCTAGTGCAGGGCATGATTGAACAAGCATGGGAGCCATCATCTATCAATATATGCACAGTGTTGCAAAACATGGATAACCGCCAAACATACAAACTGAGTCTGTCGTCTCTGAGCTTACTGCATTTGTAGACAGTCAAGATAAGCTCACCACTGATCCTCAATATATTTGTGACTAATATCTGGTCAGGAACAGGGTCACAAATGGTTCTCTTTTTACACCATGGTGATCTGAGCTACCAAGCCAGCAACAAGGGGACAGAATTTCCTGCATTAGGTACACTGCTGACAAAACAGCTGCAGAAAAAAAAGATCTAGCAAGCACCTGCAATTATTTGTAAACTTAATACGAGGCAAATCAATACCTTCATAACTAGATAAGATATTACCTTATTCAATAAACGAATGGAGAGAGAAGTATTTAAGGGTTTAAGATTTATCCTGGTTACAACTGACATTCATCTATTTGGGTGCTTCGAATCGATTCAGAGCTTTTACTTGGTCTCCTGATTTGAATCAGATTCAGAGATTTGGTCCCTGAAAATTGGGCCAGATCTCCTCTGACTTGAATCAGCTACCAAAGCGTTGCACAGACCTAGTGTTTATCTGCATACAAACACCCTAGAATAAAACAAACACCTTGTAGTAAGTATTTGAGTAGCAGCAGCTAGGAAGCTGAGCCTACGCATTGTTCTGCCAGGCAAAAGAGAGCTGAAGTTAAGCAGCAGAAACTGCTGTTACTGTATTTCCTTGCTTATTATGCACACCACAATTTCTAGAAGCTGGTTGGTTGGTTGGTTGGTTGGCTGGTTGGTTGGGGTTTTTTTGTTTGTTTGTTTTGGGGCGTATGTTATCTGGGCAGGTATTTTGGTTAGCAGCTATGAACAGTACATGTAATGCTTATGTATGAGACTGGACTGCAGCCCCTAGTGGCCTCAGCATTGCCCTGTAATCCTTCATGGAATTGGAGAGTTAATTTCTCTCACTGCGAGAGCTCCCTCCATTGCTTTCAGTTCCTCCAAAACACAAGATCCCTGCAATCAAGAAGCAAGCTGTACTTACTAGAGCTTACGGCCATAGCTGAAACATCTGAGTTACCTACAGTACAATCTTGGCCCTCTAACAGTCTCCTTAACTACTACTCTATAATCCTGTGGAAGTTTACATAGCAAGGAAGTTATCCTCTCCCACATCAAAAAGCATCATGCACCAGTTTGTCTAAAACTCTCTCATGTTCCTTGATGAACTGAGAGCAGACAAAGCTCCCAGATTTGTACAGAACAGAAGAAGGATCCGGGAGAGAATAGCAACAAGCAATAGCGGAAATGATGCAAAGATCTGTACCAATCCCAGTCCCGGTGCCAAAATAATAAATGATGTTGATCAGGAAAATATGATCCCTCTCTGTACCAGGATATATTTCAGTATCTGAGATCTTCTTTGTGACTAACAGTTTGTCCCTCAGTCCTCAATGCTGATGTGGATTGAGACAGATTGTCTCCAAGGTACTGTTTCAAGTCCTTTAAGTAAAATGTTCTTGTGGAACTTAGAACAGGTAGAAGACTTCTAGCACAGTCCACCCTAGAGTTGATACTAAAGCTACCAGAGCCAAGACATTTAGTGACAAATATGTTTCTGCTGGTGCCAGTGCCAAGGATGATGTCTTTTTTATATCAGTCTCTCTGTTCAAACTCTGACTATACTGCCTGCTTATCATCACAAGTTTTTAAATATTGCTTCAGTAAATTTAATTGGAGTCTTATGCCCCTGGATTTTGACATACAGGGTAAAGGGTGGCAGATTAAGTTTTTGCTAAGAATGTCATTCCTCAAGGCTTAAGAGCTATCTGATCTACCCATTGATCAGGTATATGCCACTTTAAGCATAATTTAAATCTTCCAAATCTGGAACTTGCAATGATGGCAGTAGCAAGGAACTCACAGACAATGAAAATGAAGGGCTTTTTTTCTTCTTCTTCTTCTTCCTTTCTTTTTTTGTTTGTTTTCAAATGTCCTGTTAAATAGAAGAATTAGAGGAAGGCAGTTCTTCAAAAGGTTGATAAGCGCTGAAGTAGTTGACATTGTCCACGCTCCATCTTGTTGTCACAACTAGTAAAAAGGAAACTGATCGTAGGTAACTGCCACTGAACATGGACACTACTATTCCAAACGTTTTCCAGCTGGAACACATGCTTGATTAGAGTGAGATGTATACTAACACATACTCAAAAAATAATCCTCAATTAGATGTGTATGAAGCCTAAATTAATTGAGGCCAAAATTTCCACCTAAATTATAGTGTTAGTCTGCTGATGTTGTGTAGGATTCAAATACTTAAAAAATGTAAAGATAAGGTTTGTATCTGTGCTGCTTTTTACACAAAGTCAGTATTATGTATCACTAAAAAATATACTGCAGGGTTGGGGGGGGCAGGGGGGGGCAAGCCTACAAAATAGCCCCTGGTCCAGGTGGGGAAGAACTCCTCCATTCCCCCTGTGGACCCCACTAGCTACCCCTCACCTCCCCAAGACTCCCAATCCCACCAAACCCTCCCAGACCCCACCAATGCCCCAATGCCCTCCTGCAGATTTTGCTAGTTCCCCAATCCCCACCCATAGATGCCACTTGCCCCCCTGATCCCACCAAACCCTCCTGGACCCCACCAACCCAGAAAAAAAATATACTGTATATATCTTCAGATGTTTTTGGAAGCGTTGAAGTGATGTAGTCATGATGGTCTAGGAAATGTGAGGTGATGAAGAAGAATGCATTACATTTGAAAATGTGTCTATCCCAACTATGCTGATGGCCCAATGAAAGATATCACCCACAAAAATGTTTGCCTCTTCAGACATGTTTTTTACTAGCATGGAGATTATGAAAATAGATTTCATAGACATTAGGGCTGGAAGGGACCTTGGAAGATCATTGAGTCCAGCCCCAGGATGTTGTATGTTAGGGAAGATTACTGGTCCCCTAAAATAAGATCAATTTTGAAAGCAAGAAAATACAAAACCACCACCTTTTTGGTTTGATGGTGGAATGAATAAGGAGTTCCTGTAAAACCTGCAGTCCCCGCAGCATATGACTGAAGAAAAGTTAAAAGACACAAGGGAAGAGAGAGCACCTTCCATATTGCTTACAACACCTGTCTGCCGAAAAGCTCTGAGAAGAATATTTAGTACTATCCAAGATGAAGGACAGAGAAAGGTAACAAAAAAAAGTATTGTTTAAAAGACCAGCTGCTTTTAAACAAGACATTTAAAAGCAGGTAGTCACTATTAGTCATTCACATTAAAAGGAAGGTGAAGATGAGAGTAGTGTAGTTCAAAGGAGGATACATGAAATTAATAAAAGGGAATGAAAGGTCATTTAAGTACTTAAACAGTGAGAAGCAGACTATTAATACTTAAATAAATTAAACTGAAATGAGATTGAGATGGATATCAGGTTAAAATACTTGAACATATTGTAGGAAATAATCCTTCATTGGTAGGAGAATAGATTGGAAGTTTGGGTTTTTTTGTTTGGTCGGGTTTTTTTACATTGTTCTTATTTCCACATTCCAACTGGTTAAGTATTAGAATTATTTTTGTTTTAAAAAATATGACATTAATTCAATCATTATAATAAACTTATTCTAAAACGAATATTTTACTTGACTGATTATTTTGTCTATGTGGATTTGGGCAAAGTAAAATGCCTCAGAATTGTATTGGTTTAACTGGTCTGATCTTTAAACCAGAAGATCAGAAACTCCTATGAAAAGCATGGTGTGGCAAATACAAAATATCTCTGTACTTTTGCAGTGACATTTTTCCAGTTCTGAAGACAGTCAGTTTGACAAACAGAAATTTAGCTTTGGAAAAAAAGTGCTATTTTCTGTTATCCCTAAACTTAATTTGGAGTAACACAATAGCTTTCATGTTTTTCTTTTGGAAGCATTTAACTAGCTTGAGAAAATAAGGCATATGTCTGAACCACTCTGTCGACTGTTAGCTCACACAGCAACTGCAAAGCGCAGGGTTTTAGTCAAATATCATGTCTTACATTAAAAATAACAGAAATATCAATTAAGATTTTCAGTACTTTTCAATCTCTCGTTACCCACATTGCAGGTAACCTTGTGGGTAGGCTACTGATAAGAGGCAGAAACAGGTCTATAGCCCAACTATTTGCTTGCACTATAAACACAAAAACAAAACATTTAACCCAAAGTCTAGCTGGCTATCCATGACAGCACAACATAGATTCTCACCTATACTGACTGGGGTGACTTGAGGTGGAAGAAAGGTGACATTAAAATTGGCAGCAAGTCTTCTCAAATTTGCTAAGAGTTCTCCAAATCTCCCTCCAGCCTATATCCAATATTAATACACGGTTAACTCTAATAAATGATTGCTGATTGGTTGTATTTCAAATTTCTTTGTTACACTACTGAACTTTTGGAACCGGAGTGAACCCGATATCTTGTGGAATTGGAAGGTGCCAATTAATTGGGCTTTATATCCTTGGGAAAGCAAAAGGGAGGGATTCTTATCTCCTTTCCTTCCTCATTGTGGAATGCTGTTCATAGATTCATAGATGTTAGGGTCAGAAGGAACCTCAATAGATCATCAAGTCCGACCCCCTGCATAGGCAGGAAAGAGTGCTGGGTCTAGATGACCCCAGCTAGATGCATATCCAACCTCCTCTTGAAGACCCCCAGGGTAGGGGAGAGCACCACCTCCCTTGGGAGCCCGTTCCAGACCTTGGCCACTCGAACTGTGAAGAAGTTCCTCCTAACGTCCAGTCTAAATCTGCTCTCTGCTAGCTTGTGGCCATTATTTCTTGTAACCCCCAGGGGCGCCTTGGTGAATAAAACCTCACCAATTCCCTTCTGTGCCCCCGTGATGAACTTATAGGCAGCACTGGCCTGTTTCTTCTTTACCTTAGTTTATGGTCTTCTCTGACAAGTCTGTTTTTACAAATTATCTAAGCATCTTAACAAAAACATCCCTTTTATAGCAAGACAACATCTAATATATGTGGTTACATCAATCACTACTGCTAATAGTTTAAGCTAAAAGCTGTAATATAGTGTATTAGGCTTATTTCATGAATAGTCTTCCCTTATAATGTCTTCTTTCAGGCCTTATCCTTTGTTTACCTGCATCTCATGACTGGTTTAGTTAGACATGTGGATGGCTTCCTTTACTTTACAGACCAATCTACTTGTCACATCTGCAACGGTTCATGCTGTGGTCACTCAGAAATAAAGCTTTGGGGCCTTCTGCTTAACCGCACTTCTGCATCTTGGTCTACGCCCCTTGAAAATGGCCAAGGCTGGCAACAAAACGTATATACTTATTGGTTGATTTTACTAATAAGCATACATTATATAAATGTTATAATTTTAAATGGACTTCTATTGACAATTTTACTATAGAAAATATACAGCTTTTGCTAAAATAAATTACTACTACAGAAAAGTACTAAGCTAAACTTCTGCAGGAAGACAGTAAACAGCTGTACAGTTAATGGAAACAAAGTCTTAGCCACAACGACTTGAAGTTGTCACACAGCATCACATGGGAATTCAGAGTTAGTTTTTCAGGCCTAGTTTCATTCAATAAGCCTGGGGTATCAAATTTGCCTCTCCATGCACCAGAACTGGACACAGCAAGCAGTGGCCATAGGGGTTAATACAGCCTGTCACCTCCTGCCACCAACATGCATCCCCCAACAGGGTTCCATAGCCAGAATTTTGGGGGTGGGCTCTGGCCCCAAATTCCCAGCTCTTCAGGGAGCCTTTTGGGCTGGACAACATAGCTCTGCAGGCTAAGTCTGACCAACAGGCCATATATGACACCTCTGCTCTAAACCAAAAGGAAAACAAGTCACAAAATAAAGAATACTTGCACAATATATGTTTACTGTAATTAACCAAAACTTGTTATTATGTACAAAGTTTAGTTGCATTGTGTCAATACTTGGCATCCCCAATACTGACTAGGTGCTGTACCAAACATGAAATACGGTCTCTGCCCTACACAGCTCACAGTCTAAGACCAGCATTATCCAGATTCTGTAGAGGGCTATAGTTAAAAGTTTTAAGTTCTATTTATATACTACATGCATTAAGGGGCTCATATCAGTTATATCTAACCTCTACTCAGGCTAATCTTTATCATTGGCCTCATGAAGGCTCAAATCTTGCTTGAAACATTTGAAAAAAAATAAACACAGTTGCCTAATGCATCATTTTATGGAGCACATGCCACATGAACAGAACAATACAGAGTGGAGGCAGACAGAACATGCTTTAAAATTCTTCCCAGGGAAATTGGAGAGGCATACAGCATCAGTAGCAACCTTGGTTTCCAGTATTATCACAGCGGCCTTGCCTAATGATGCTTTCTATTGGTAGTAATAAGGTAATCACAGGTTGGCTTTAAAACATATGCTAGAGTAAATTTCTCCAGCTAACACAGAATACCATGAGCAGTGCTACCTATTTAAACTGGCAAATTCTTGTCTTTGAGCACTTTCATGACTGACTCTCTTTAAACAATTAAGCAAGTAACATCAAACATTATGAGGAACACCTGAATAGATTGGGTGACCTTTTATCATGTTCTCTACCACTCACAAACAGGGAGGATTTGGACAAGATGAATGAGTAGTCCCATTACAAATAGGGATATATTGCTGTTTTCTTGGAAGGGAAAAAGGCTGTCAAAACCACAAAAAATTAGCTTAACGGAAGAAAGAACAGCACAAGTAATATTGCTATGCATTTTGGAAAAGAATGGTAAGATGTGCACATGAAACTCTTAAGTCTTTGAACAAAAGGAAAAAACCCTGAGACTGACACCTTGAATAATAAGCACATAGTAATGAAAAAGTCCACTCTCCTGTGTGTCATTCATTTTGAAACCAAATGAGGGTAATTTTTTTTGCCCAGGCTGATTTTCTAGGACTGCCTTCTTTTAAAGTATCTGCTAGGCACTACCTTTTGCTGAGTCCTCTGAAAAAGGTCAGTTTCTTCATCAACTCACTTGACCTTGCTTTTAAAGATGTCAAAGATCCATAGTGATTGCAGTATGCCTCCCTAACTGACAGTCGGCCACTTCTACATGGGTGAGATCTACAGCATTCTCCAAAAGCCATACCTTCCTCCCAGGTGAGTTCCTAGTATCCTGAAGGATATATAGCTTAAGAACTCCTAAAGTGAAATCCTGGTCCCACTGAAATCAATGGAATTCACGTTAAAAAGGTCACTGATATAAATTTGTTTCCAACCTGTTTTTTATTCTGTTTCTGGGATCCTGCATCTCTGAAATTAAAACAATTAGCTTACTCCTTTGGAGCAAAGGAAAGCTAAATTGTTTTCTTGACAACAAACCCAATCTAAGTTTGCGCTCCTGAACTCTTACAAACTGTCTTCAGGGCAGCACTGACAAAGTGGAGTAGTAAATTGTGTAGCAAAGGAAAATAGTTCTCTCAAACATCAGCTTTTCATATAACTTTCATTAAGGTACCATCAATTTTGCTTACAAACCTGAACCAACTGGGATTCTACTTCTCTTCATTGGAGTAAGTAAACAACACACACACACACACACACACACACTTAAAGCACCATAAAACATCCTTCTCAGATTTTGGCAAAATATGAAACAAAGACAATGAATAAAAACTCCAACTTACTTGGGAATTTTTTCTCTTCAACCTGACTCAGAGCAAGGAAACTATTTTATTAAGAAGTCTAGGTCAGGTCATTTTAACTAACAAGGTTCAGCTGTTATCTGTTTTTCCTAGCTGTTCCCCATCTTCAAATGAGGAAGAATCTTTGCTCTGATCTGTGGGGACCTGTCTTATGTCTTACCTTCTGCTACGTCTGACACTATCTAACTAATGTACTACCTTGATGGTATTTTTATTTAGATACTATAGCTTGGAAATGTAGAAAAGATGGAATTTAAAAATGCAGTTGGCTCTGACAGTTGATGTCCTTCAGCCCCACAAGTTCCTTAATTGGTTAGACTACAGACTGTTAGAAAAAAAACCCAGAAACTGTTTCTTGCCTCAGAAATCAAGGGAAGGATGGGGCTTGGTCAATTGTAGGTAATTCCTCAAAGAGTAGCTCTATGCAATAGACAGGCCAGAAATACCTCCAACCCCAAAAGTTCCAAGGAAAAGTTGGATTTCTCTATTTTAAACATTTCTTTTACTTTCCTAACTCTTCTTACTACTACTTCAAAATTTGACAATAGATATACTGGACAGAAGGATTATTCTTTCTCAGCACTTGATCATTCTGTCTTCCACTTCTGTGGTTGCTGTGTTCCACTTTCTTTGGAGGAACTTCTGCGTGTCCTTGGCATTGATCACTCTTGAGCACACCCAGCCCACCTACTCTCCCACTTGCACATACCACCCAGCGGTGAAGCCACTCAGGCAGTGCTGAGTTCCAGTGTACTTGAAAGCACCCGTGGGGAATGCCCCTGGAGTAGCTGCTGCATTTCAAAGTATAGTTTGTGCAGGTGGTAGCACTGAGGACGCAGACAGACATGCCTGGAATTGTTTATGGCCATCTTGCAAACCCCACTATGTTCTGAGAGGGTTGTGGGATGCTATGCATGCTTTCCTGAGTTTGTTTTACTGGTATGGGGGGGGTGTGTGTGTAGTCTCTAAAGGTTTAGGAGCAGGCTAGATGGACAGGGATGATCCTGGTTTGAGTAGGAGGCTGGACTGTGTGTGATCTTGTGCGATTCCTTCTAGCCCTACTTTCCTGTGATCCTGTAAAACTGGCCATGACTGTTTTGACAGTTGTTTTGGATTACTAGTACCCATGTCCATTTGCACATACATGATACTACTCGACAGAATGTTGTCTACTTGAGAAGATGTTCTGAACATCGGGCGGGAGGCTGGACTCAATGATCTTCCGAGGTCCCTTCCAGCCCTAATGTCTATGAAATCCCTGTTCCAGACCAGAAAACTGTGACACATCAACTTATTTTCATTTTTACATGAAAATGAATCTCTGCTCTCCAGCTGTTTATTTTTGCAGGTGACAATTCTAGATGCACTGATTACTCACTCTCGCTAAAGCAGTCTGGACTGTTCTTACCTAGAGCTCATCTGGGCAAATCATCCTCCTGTATGAGGTCACGCTGTGGGTTTTCTTCCTGTCCACTGTAACAAATTCCAGTTTCATTCTAAATTTCAAAGGTCATCTTAGACTTCTGATATCTACTATTCTCTCTCTCCCCCACTCCTTCCCTAAACCCCAAATTTTTATTCTTCATTGGCTTAGTTTCACAAATTGGATGTGGTTAGAGCATTGTGTCCTTTTTAACTTAGCAACAGCTACATCAAGACTATTTACATTTACAGAATAGGTAATTCCTAAACCTCTCATCTAAATGGGTTTCAGATTGCATGCTTGCCTGCCTGCCCGCCATATACTTTTCTAAGGAAGATGCCCCTGTAGACATCAGGTATCTGATTTAATCCCAGAAGGATTTTGCTGCCTCTTTGAACAACTGAGATTTGCAGGATGGCAACACAGACTTCAGTCTATACCTTTACTATCTAATATGCCTTGATATGCGTCTTTAAGATTAGATGCAAACTTGGATACAATTGTCCATGAACTGATGTTTAATTAGGACATCCAGCAGAAATAGGAAGGACCAAAAAAAATCAGAAGCAAAGTAGTAAAAGAAAAAAAGGGTAAGAAATTATCCAAGAACTAAATACATTTTCTATAGCCAATCTGTAGTGTATTAAAGACTTTTATATAAATTATAAAATCACTACACTTGCAACAATTTTTTCCTGTGGTCTTCAAGTAGCAAGATACATGAAGAGGAGCCAAAGGTAATGTAAAAAATTTTTTTAAATAAAATAAAATAAAATGAAGGTGCTAAACTTCATTTTTTAAATGCAAAGTATTACTTAAAAGCACCTCTGGGAATATGGTGCATAGTTTCTTCTGCTTCTCTAATTTAACATTTGTATCTGATCAGTGGAAGAGAGAAAGCACTACAGACTCAGATATCAGCAATGTTACTGACACCCAGCACTATACCAAGTAGCAGAGATATGATCTGTATGGAGACTGGAACCTGGGAATGTTTTATGACATTTGAGTGATCTGTTCAACACTATACAGAAATTACGTACAAATCTGTTCACATGTGCATGCAAGCATGCGCACACTGTAAATAAAATGGAGACTATCGCCTAATTCCTAGAGGTACTTTTGGGCCGTAACCCAAATTTAAGCATAAATATTATTAAAAGACATCCCAGGATCTTCCACCATTGCCTTCATTATCCAGGTAAAATTTTAGCATTTGTAGCAGAACTTAATCACAAAGGGTCATGATCCTGATTTGGGCTTCTCTTCACTACAGTGCAGTACAATGTATTTCTACCAGGATCTCAATGCATACCATACTATTGGCAGAATTCTTGATGAGGAAAAAAAAGGAGACTGGCATTTTGCAGCATTCATTTGAGTTTCCAACTACACAAATACATAATGAAAACTTCCATAGACAGATGCAAATACTAGTACCTTCAAACTCTTTCAACCAAACAAATGTTTAACAGCAACATTTTCGAAGTGGTGGCTAAGTTCAAACATTACACAAAAATAGCCCAGGTACATAAATGGGGGAGGGGGAGGACTTGCCATGTAAATAAGGATGAAGGTAACAACTCCAAGTACAGCATATGTTTAATAAGTATTTTTGATTTGGCATCTTCCATCTGTAAATCTTGAAGGACTTTGGAAACACTGATGAACAGTACCTCTCAACAGTTCTATGAGGTACAGAAGCATTAGCCCTATTTTACAGATAGCAAGATTGAGATTATAAAACTTTAAAGAAAAAAAAAAATCAAATCATACTAAGTCTGTGGCTGAGCCAAGAATAGAACCACATATCATTTCTCTGCCATATGAACACAAGCTGAGAAGATTATCAGCACTTATGATAAATAGTAGAGAAAGTCTGTTGAAATTCAGTACTGCATTCTAGTCACCTAGAATGGTGTCAAAATGCATTTAAAATGTTGAAAGCTTTTATAAAACTACGATTGTATTCCTTATTTAAAACATCAAGCATATTGCTATTCAAGAAATGTAGAGATCTGCACTTCAGTATTTTCTCTTAAGAAAAATTTAGAAAAACTTCAGAGAATATTGCTACATTAATTTTAGCAGCATATTTGAATAACAGCTACCTTAAAATTTGGTGAGATCTGCAAAAGTTATGATTCTTCTTTAGATAAGCCTTTTGAAAGATATCTAGCCTTTAATTTTATTTTATTTTGCATGTACAGTACTGTTGTTCTATGGATTTAGGAACATTTTGTACGCAAATATATTCTAACAGCATATGTGATAAAAAGTAGTCTTACATACTCATTTTACAACAGATGAATAACAATGAGGAACTTATCCCTATTGTATCTAAAAGTAAGATTCCTGACTCCTAGCCCTATACTGTCTACTAAATAGACTTAGATCTTTCATAATAAAAACAAAGTGATAATTTGTAATTAATGCATATACCAAGGTTAGATAAAAATCTTACCATAAAGAACATTACAGAAGAAAATAATCCTATTTTATACATGAAAATGGAGGCTTTCAGGACAAACAGATTATGGACATTAAACAGCTGCCCTTCAATACTGCTAGTTCCTCAACATTATAGTACATCATAGAAAATAAAAAACTGATGACAGGGTATTGTTACTTACATATAGCTTGTAGTATATTTTATAGTGAATACAGTTTTTAAACTGCTGAAAGTCTAAATGAGTGAAATGAAACTCTAAATGAGTGAATGCTAGATGAAAATCTAAATAGTCCATGAGTGATTTTTGCATTTCATTAACAGATTTCTCAAAGTAAAGCCCATGTATCGAAATTATTTTCTAATGAACAAATAAAATATTTTAAAAAGGACAAGTTCTCATTTTAAAGCTCCAACCATTTCTTACTGGGTTAGTTTGTGTGTAAAATATGCCAGACAAACAAGAATATAGTCAGCAAGTTAAAATAAATTATCTTAATAAGATCTTACCTTTGAGCCATCCAAGCTGATTATCCTATAGACATTTCTTGTGCTGTCATAGAAATAGGACACAGTAACAGCATGCTTGCTGGTGGGAACCCAGTTCTTCTTAGTGTTTGGGTCAATCTGGAAGACATGAGCTCGGGTGCTGAAGATGGGCTGTTCCCTGAAGGGTAAAAAATAAAAGTGATGTATCTGATTTGGATGCAGTATGGTTGTACACAAGTGATCTGGTGATTCTGCCCATTGGGATGTACACACTTCGTTTTGCATGAATAATTTTCCCCACAAACTTTTAATGTAATTGCACAGAGCAGTTAACGGCATTAATATACCCAGGCAAGCACAGCTCAAGCCTTCTAAAACAAAAAAAAATTCAGTGACCAGCTGTAGAGTCAGATGAGAGAAAGACATATCTATATTTAGATTCATCACTGATCCATCACCTCCCCAGCCTCCACCCTCCATCTGTCTACCCCCTTAACACTGTCTGTCATTAATATAAGTGCAGTTTTATATGATTACATTGTGCAGCCGTGTATATATTACTTCAAATCCTCCTTTTCCTTAAACTTTTTAATACTCTGATTACTCAGTCCTGATCCATAATCTGGAACTGAACTGGTCTGCTCAATTTAATTAAGCAACAGCTGATACTCATTAGTGACAGGAACACAGATTGTGAAATGCTTATTCTATGGACCTCCACATTTGAACATTTTCACAAAATCTTGTATGTTATAGAGACACATGCTTTAAAAAAATATCTAGGTCATAATTTGCTTATCCAAGAAATTAGATTTGATAAAATCTTCTAATATACTTGAAATGTTAAAGCTTTACTTTCCCCATGACTTATCACAATGTATAATACAGTACAAAAATCTAAAACTACTTAAGCATCATTAAGTCTAACAAAATTAGTGGCCTCTAAGGTTGTTTATTCATAAAAGAGCCACTTTCTTCCCAAAATGTTAACAACTTAAATAATCAAATCATAGAAAGTAATACCTTTGTCCCTGAAACATGGAAGATTTGTAATCAGCTATTTTGAACTGAAAGCTTCATAATTTTACAAGGAAGCAAAATTTAACACCTTGAGACCTGGAAGTTAACTCCCCTGCTGCAGCCTTTTGTTTTGAACCAAATTTGCATACCTGCAGAACAACCTCAACACAAGAGAAATTTCTTGCCCAGGAGAACCTTCCATCACCAATCCTCCTGTGAAATATGTAACATCATAACAAGAAAGAAGCATAATTCAACATCCTGCTTGCCATCAGACACCTTTGAGGTAAGCAGACTGCATCAACTTATCCGAGCCTAGTTTGCATAAAATGAAAAATGAACTTTTCCAGCCAGCAGATATTACTTCCTGTGAAATATGAATTTTCATTTCTACCTGGGAGAAATTTTACAATCTTTGCATTCTCCTACACCTGAGGAAAGGTGTATGTGTGCCTGAAAGCTTGCAAATAAACAAAAAAAAATGTTTTTACAACTGTCTAGTTGGTCTAATAAAAAAAGATATCACCTCTAGCACACTGACTACCACCTTTACTACAGAGTCAAGTTCATAAATTCTCTGAGCTAAATTATACTCTTCCATTTATGGAAGCTGAGGAAACGTATCCATCTAGTTGAACTCGAAAGGAATGAGTCACTGCTCTCTGAGAACATCTTTACTTCCCCAGATACCTGCGGAAGTTCCTCTGCTGGAATTCCACCTGTGGCACATTGGATGACACTTTTAACTGTTAAAACTGCTAGAGTTAACTATGACCTGTTATTCAAAAGCTAGTTGTAAAAAAGTATTAAGGACACATTTTTCCCCCAAACAAAGTCAAATGCAAGACTTCAGAAGCTAGAACTCTGAGGGGAGGTGCTTTGGTTTTGCATTGTCTGGGAAATGGTATGTATAAGGGTGAATGAGAGCAAGTTCAGGTGTAGGAGACAGCATGTAGACTCAGAAAAAAAAGACAGAGACAGAATGGCTAGGGACAGAAGTTGCACATAAACCAGTTTAAGTGATCAGAAACTGGTTTAAGATAAACCTGGCTAAATGTAGCATTAGACTTTGCCGATTTAGGTCAAACCAGTTTATGAAAAACTTATGTCCCAGACCCCTTCCTGATTCAAGTTAAATCACAGTCCCCTGGCATCCCAACATGCTTTCTAGCCCTGGGCTAGGCTGTGCTGTCTGCTCCATGGAGGAGGGCTGGCCCCATCTCTCTGGTCCCTAGCTCGAGCAGTGAGGGTTGGCTCACTGGCTGGCTCACTAATCCTCACAGGCAAACCCCAGATGGGGCCTGGGGCCAGGGATGGGGTTTAAACTTCCCTTCCCCTGAATATAGAGCTGCCCTGCCCTGCCCTGCTTACTGTGGGTTGTGACTGTTTACTACAAATCCCAGAGGAACCTGGAAGCAGAAAGAGGAAGTGACAAGCAACCCTGCAGAGTCTTGCTGCTGTGATTGTAGACTGCAAATCCCAGAGACTTTGGGGGCAGCAGGTAGAGGAAATGAACACATAGCCTGTGCTGACTATATGCCAGAAAGCCATGGTCTATCACTCCTGGCTTCTGGCTTGAGCCACTGCAGGCATGCGGCTACATTTCCTGAATCAAAAGTGAATGTCTGTTCATTTGCTTATTGATTCATTCTTTGCCGCTTAGACTAACCTGCAAAGATTGAATCAATTCAGCCTCAGGCTTTTTGGCTGTCTGTACTTAGCCAAAGAGACTTCAGCATAGCTTCAATGGCAGTGATGTACAGCCCTGGAAAAAACCTAGGACTTCCAGGTAACAGCACTGGCTGAAAACAAAACAAAACTTATAGCAGTGAGCAAGGAAACTCTCTAGCTGTCAAATGCCTCCTATGCTGAAGAAAGAAGTTCTTTATATATTTGAGTCAAGGGCAAAAATACATATTTTACTCCATGATTAAATTTCTACTCCTAAAATAACCTACCAAATTTTAATTAGCCATTCAGATCCAACAGAGTAGAATCCCAGAACTTTATCCAGCATTATTTGAGCCTAGTAAGGGATAAAAATAGAGCTCAGCTTTGGATTAGGGGTTAATGCTGCTTGAAGCCCACTTCACCCCTAGGTATTTCTTCATACACATCCAATGTGGGTTAAGGGAAGCAGAAACAGATGACAATGAAAAAGCTAAGAACAGCAGAGTTCCAATAAAAAAAAAGAAAAAGATGAAGGTGAGCCAGGAGATCTGAACAGAATACCAGTCTCCCACAGAAAAGCCTCTATATTCACAGCTGTAAGTTATGCCAATGATTCTGAACCTCTTCAGTCAAGGTGCCCCTCCTCCATTTATTTTTTTTTTAAATGTGGTAGCATCCCAGGTTAAGAACTACTATTGGTGCTTTACCTCAACTTCACAATACTTTTCAAGTCAGGTGCTGCTACCCCCAGGTAAAAACTGCACCAGGCACCTGGTGTATAGGAAGCCTAGGCGTATGTACACACTCCCCCTGAATTAGGGGTCTCTGAGAACCCTAAAGTAGGACAGAAGATAGCTTCTGCTGTAGCCTTTCTGGTCTGGCTCCCCACACTGCTTCTGGAAGCAGAGGTATGCAGATGGAGCCATCCCACCTGCATGTTTCCAGGAGGAGTGCTGGCCAGACCAGGATGGACTGCAGCCTGAGCCAGCTCCTCAATCCTGGTTTAAGGGTATCAGAAACCCCTCATGCAGGAGAACTGGGCACAGCCCTGCTATGGTGGCAGCCAGGTAACACCTGTGTTTCATGACACCCAGCTAAGAACTATTTGCCCTTCCTGGGGTTTGGGAGGCCTCTTTCCCTGCCCTCTCTACATCAAACATGGATATTAAATAGATCAGCTACATTATTTTCATCACCTGCAATGCCCACATCACATCCTCTGCAAATCTCAACTTGTTCCTCTTTAGCACACCACATTTGAGCTTCCTGCCCTCGTCTTCAATATTACATACAGATTTACACTGTTTACATCTTTATTACACACATCCTTATAAAAAGAAAATATTTCCATTTGGTCTATAAGCATTAGGTTTCTGAACACTGGAGACAACTATGTACTTATGCTAATGTAGTAAATAACTTTTACTAATCTATTTGGGGAAAAGAAACATGTTTTCACTGGGTGGAGGGATGGAGGGAAACAAAACTTGAGTAAATTAACTAAAATGACACAAGGTGAGCTAAATTCAGCTTTAACTGTATTGATACTTAACGCAGACGCACTAAACCAAATACTGTTCAGAACTAGAACGGACTAGGATTCAAAGAAGAATGAAGGACACTTAGCAACTTGCAGGAAGCTTTCAACATAGTATGTATGAGGACTTTAGTATGTATAATGTAATTATTTACAGAGTGGTACAGTGCTTATCAAGTTTCCCTTCTTTATCTCTCTGCTTTAAATGTTTTCTGTAACCTAGATGTCAGAGATGTTTGTTTCATGGTGTATGTTGAAGCTGTATGTTTACTGTCAGAGAGAAGAGGGAAACCTAACACAACTACAAAAATAACATCAATCCAGGCAAAGTGACAGTACTCAAACTTAATATCAAACAACATAGTTCTATTTAGTTAAAGCAGTTATGAACTATGATTTTGCATATGTACCATAATGACTGGGAGGTTTTCTAGAAGGAATCTTAAATTACATACACCTCAAAAGATATAGTAAATACAACAGATGTATATAGGTATAAACATTTACTTCCCAAAACAAATCAAAATACGCAAAGGTTTTTTTTATTACTGTTTAGTCCAAGCATGGCATCAATGTTAATAGACCATAATGTTTAGAAATACAGTAGTCAATCCAGATTCAAAGGTTTATGCTTCTTTTAATACTTGGAATTAATAAGTACCCAAAACAGACTTTTTTTTCTTTCTTTTTTTTTTTTAATTATGTTACCCATCATTTATAGGAAAGGTATTGATGGCAGCACCAGCATTCACTGACAGGTGGGTTAGTACCATTGATTCTTAACCTGAAACTGCTTACAGATGTTAAAAAAACAAACAAAAAACAACCCCCTCCCCCAACCCCCATGCTTTACTGGAAGCAGCAGCATGTTAATTTGACCTGGGTCCACAGCACCTGTATAGATCAGATGCTTCAGCAGGGCTTTTTGGCACTTTAATCTAAAGCCAATTCAAATCAGCCACTGAAACACCCAATCTATACAAATGTTGCGCAAGCCAGATCCAACTAACGCACTGCCTCTTCTGAGCATGTGCTGGGCTTGTCACGGGACTGTACTGAGTTTAAAGTAAAGCACCAGGTTTGTTTTTAGGTTTTGTGTAAAAATCTGCCACGTAGACAATTCCTTACAAGAGTGGTTTTCAACCTGTAGTCCATGGACCCCTGGGGGTCCACAGATTATGTCCCAGGGGTCCGTGAAGGATGACTATCATCAATCAAAAGTATGTGAATACCCACACTTACAATTCAAAGGGCTCCACACCTCCATTTGCAATTTCTTTAGGAGTCTGCAAATGAAAAAAAGGTTGAAAACTGCTACCTTAGAAAAATAAGTTGAAAATATTGGTAGTATGACCATTAATATAGGAAGACACCAAAGAAATCACTTTCAATTCATTCTCTTATCAGCTCCGTGTGCGATATTTTATGCAAAGTTAACGAGGGTCTATATGTTTGCCAATATTTATAGTGCTCTTGAAAGACAGGCTTAAAAGTCCTGGCAACCAAACTCTCTTTGCCTAGGACACCCTTCCCACATATGCTTGCTTGTCAGGTGCCTGAATTCTCTTTCTGGGAGAAGTGCAGATGGGAAGGGAGGACAGGAGGAGTGAAATTGGATAGGGAAAGATAAACAATAAAGAAGTGTGTTAGAGGGTTAACAGACTGGAGCATGACAGAAAAGCCCGAGAAACAGAATCGTGGACTAGAGAAAGAGCTCGAGCTGGGAAGAGACTGGACTTGGCCAGATTGAACGTGAAGCAGTAGAAAAAGCCTGTGTGCACAACAGCACAATCCCTAGCCTGGAATGGGGCCCACAATTCTTCCAATTTCTCTATCAACAATAACTGAAATGTATTTGCAAGTCTCCTCTGCCCTCTAGTGCTGGTGCACAGAGGATCACAACTTACCACAGAACCAAAGAACAGTTTCTTGGTTCTCAGCTAAGAGCCTCTTTCCCTAAGCTATAGCATACTCTAGGGGTTTTCAACCTTTTTAATAAGTGTACCCCCGGCGGCCAGGTGGCATGCAGCTGAACACAGAGGGGAGGCAGTGTGGGGTGGTGGATGGCAGCAGTGTGCAAGCTTTTCCCACCCCTCTGCATCTGACCGGCTGGGTGGCGCCCATTCAGCCTGCAGAGGGGCACTGCTGCCCTCACCCCACCCAGGACCTACTCCTGGGAGGCAGCAGCATGGGGTAGTGGGTGGCAGCACTCCTTCCCCACCCACCCATGCGTACCCCCTAGGGCCTTCCCAAGTACCCCTGAGTGTATGTGTACCCCTGGCTGACAACCCCTGGCATATTCTATCAGGAAAAACGAGTAGCTTGACTGTGCAGTATTTTATGTGAGCTATAGACAGTCATAACAGAGGTGACAAACATGCATCACATGAGACTCATTACTTGTAAGTTTTCAACCCCCTCATTCAGAGGTCATAGTGCTCAACTGGATTTTTCTTGTCATCCTCGCTTCTATGAATGGGAGACACTGATATTCTCCCCTATTCTCAGTGCAGGAGACAGATTTATTGTGCCATGCTCCCTCCTGCATCTTCCTACAGTACATATCATTTTCAGTGCCTCAAGAAAGTAAAATTGCACTATTTTCACAGAAAAATATTCCACACAGTCCAATATTTTCAGTGGCTCATTTTCCTTAGTGTTAAGCTTAATATTTTCCTCTTATTAGTTTTTTTATCCCAAATTCTATTTTATACTTCTAGTATTAAAAGTATGACCTTTTGTCTATTAGGAATATGACTTTATTATTACTAGCAGTACTATATTAAACAGACTGTAAAATCAGGGGGCTGAAAGGGACTTCAGAAAAGGTGATCTAGTCAAATTCTAATGCAGATACAGCACTTACTATTCCTAAACCACCCTCTACTAGTAAAAGTATTAACCTGAATACAGTTTTGCTGGTATAACTAGCGTAACTTGCTAGTATACCTGATGGGTCAGCAACGTGCAGACCCACTGGATCTGTCACCTGTCTTCTATAAGAATACCAGTCAAGTTCAGGATCTCAGTCCATGGAACTGGAGGGCTTTAAACTGTGCCTACTCCACACCAGGTTCAGAAAGTTTCTGGTTGAACCTACCTTGCTACCACTTCTCTCCCAGGCCGCACCCCTGCCAGCTGTGGCATGGGCTCAGCTCAGCTTCCTGACAGCTGGGAGCTGCCCCAAGGCTGGGCAGCTTCCAGCTGCACTTGTGCCACAGCACAAGATAAAGCACAAGATAAAGTTTCGGGGGAGTGAGAAGTGATGGCTCTATGGATACTATGCAGCCCCCTGGCCCTGGCCCAGCTCCCCAGAGGCTGGAAGCTATGTTCACTCCCCAGCAAGGGAGCTGGTGGATGGCAAAAGTGGCAGCAGTGCTGATACAGCCCTCAACTGCATGGTTCCTGTGCCCATGGAGGGAAAGTCCCCACCTCCAACGCACTGCTAAAAGCCACCTGGCTTGTGTCGGACCAGAGTCAGCCTGCCGCTTGCTAAATAATGCTGACTGCTGGTACAGCTTATCCACCTCAGGATCCAGAATACACTATAATTAGTAAAACAAAACATTCACACTGAAGAAGTTTTGCTTCTTTAGTTATGTCAGTACAGCTAACTGACAAACTTTCTGGAAGCAGCCCTGAGGCTACTAACCAGTACAATTCTACAGGCTGTAAAATTTGAGGGAAGATTCTTTTAAAAATTATATGCAAAATGCTGATTACATCATCCTGACACTCCTTAGCCCAGTCACTGTTTAAGTCAGACAACTTTCCTTAGAACTTGTTCAAATCCATTAAATTATTTTCATTTCTTTTATCATGCCCTTCATATTGTCTTTATGGCCCAGTATCATTAGTATAGCCTTAGAGCCAAACATGTATCATTAACATGTAATATCTAGGTATCATTCCATATATAACATGAGACCTTTGCATATGCAGCCCAAAGTTGTGGATATGCTTTTTGTCAAAAACTACAAGCTCTGCTTATTAGAACTCTTAGCACTGTTACGCTACTTTGCTCCCTGCCACTGAACATTTTGGTTTGGGTTCTCTACATTTTTTCAGAAATGAATCCCATTACTTCTTATTTTTGCATCTAAAATGTTCTCAATGCACAGCAGTATGCCAATACTAGTATGCAATGTGCTCATTTTAACAGCATTCAATTGAGATCAAGAGCAACCAAAATTCAAAGAGAGATCTGAGCAACAAATGCATGTGGGTATAGTACTAGATACTTTAAAATTTTGGAAAGCATATGAATCCTCATGCTTTAGGGTGCAAGTCTAACTAGCAAAAGTTTAGGAGGAAATACTCCCAGAAGCAAGATATTCTATAAACTTTTTTCTGAAGCTTTTTTCTTTGTGCTTACTGATACAGCATCTGGTACTGTAAAGACATTGGAGTAAACAGACCACTGGTCTAATATATTAGGACAGGACCTGTGCTCCAGATCTTTGTTCATTTACAATGTGTACAACATCTTACAAATTATTAAGATGTGTTATTGTATCACTTAAGCCCATCCTCATGGCTGTGTACTCCACTCTACTAGTTCTGCAAGTTGTCCAGTGAAAAAGGGATATGGGTCAATTCTGTCCCACAAAAATTAAGAACCTCTACAAATTTAGTCTTCACTTCTATAGCATCTTCTCAACACTTCTGTGTTGGGTCTGGTGTCAAAGATGAGATCAACTAACACCAGACCCAACACAGTTCCCTCACATACTTCACTGGACACCTCCTTCCAAGTGCACAAGTTATCCCTTTGTTATTGCTTAAAGGCATTCAATCAAATTTCCATCAGAATGACAGATCTCATTCACAATTATTTTAAACTGATCTTTACCATTCCCATTTGAGAGGTTTAGGGAGTTGAATTTCCCCTCCCCCCCCCCCACTTTTTTATTTTTTTATTTTTTTTTTTAATATGCACTATCCATCCAACAGAGCAGTAATTATGAATCAAGGAGTTTATTGTATTTGGCATGACTAGGAAGGGGGTTATTATATCCTAGCCAAATTCAAGTTTCCTTAAAGTTTAAAATCTTATTCTTACAAAAACTGGCATGGAATTTTAGTGAGCATTAATAGTAAGCCTAAGGGAAGAGTGCCATCTACTGAATCAGCAATGTTACTTCCTGTAGTACCAAGGTTTTCTTGGATGTTTTCCATCCAATCCTATATAGGTTCTGCTCTGCTTATCATCTATGACCTGATAACATAATGCAAGAGGGTGTGGTTGAAAGTTTTATCCCCTCTAATTTTTAGAACAGGATTTTTTCTTCCTAAGAAGCATATAATTAATTGAAAATGAAGCAGCTAGTAAAAGGAAATACACAACGGCCAAAATATTGAAGCCTACTTAATACTACTCGTTGTAATTTTTGTTTAAAAGTCATTTGAGTACTGACACATGTATTAAGAGACTGGTAGGATAAATAACATGCCATAGATCCATTACAATAAAGACCTCTCCACAAAGTCACATCCGATGAGCAGGATGCCATGGAGGAAACAACTGCCATGATGATAAAGCCTGGTAATGGCTATTAACAAGTTAAAAAAAAAAATCTGGTTCACCAAACTATTTTTAAAAACTTAAAGATCACTCTTGATGTGCAAGAGGTCCTCATATATGAGACTGAATACTTTTGAACAAGTATCTATTAGGCTTGGCCCTTTGAGTCCTTGGCAACCAACATAGTTGACAGTACAAGTGGAGGACTCCCCAACTTTGTAGATCCTTTACCAAAAAAAAAAAGTCCTGCTTGTTAGCATTCCTAGTTAGACATGGATGGAGGGTTAGGTATCTGGATGGAAAAGCAAATAATACGCTCGTTCCTTAGTGTGATTATCCCTACAGATGCCACTGTTTGCAATTAGCAAGCAGTATCCAATACATGGAGGCAAGAAAGAAGAGTCTTAATTAAACATCAGTTTGTGGACAACTCTATCCAAGTTTGCATCTAATCTTAAAGGTGCATACCAAGGCATATTAGATAGTAAAGGTATAGACTGAAGTCTGTGTTGCCATCCTGCAAATCTCAGTTGTTCAATGAGGCAGCAGAATAGTTCTAGGATTACATCAGATACCCGATGTCTGCAGGACATCTTCCTTAGAAAAATATATAGCAGGCAGGCATGCAATCTGAAACCCATTCAGATAAGAGGCTTAGGAGTTACCTATTCTGTAAGTGTAAATAGTCTTGATGTAGCTGTTGCCAGGTTAAAAAGGACACAATGCTTTAGCCACATCCAATGTGTGAAACTAAGCCAATGAAGAATAAAAATGTGGGGTTTGGGGAAGGAGTGGGGGAAGAGAGAGAATAGCAGATAGAGATCAGTGACAGAAGTCTAAGATGACCTTTGAAATTTAGAATGAGACTGGAATTTTTTTTTACAGTGCATAGGAAGAAAACCCACAGCATGACCTCATACAGGAGAATGATTTGCCCAGATGAGCTCTAGGTAAGAACAGTCCAGACTGCTTTAGCGAGAGTGAGTAATCAATGCATCTAGAATTGTCACCTGCAAAAATAAACAGCTGGAGAGCAGAGATTCATTTTCATTTAAAAATGAAAATAATTTGATGCGTCACAGTTTTCTGGTTTAGAACAGGGATGTCCAGAACATCTCCTCAAGTAGACAACATTCTGTCGAGTAGTATCATGTATGTGCAAATGGACATGGGTACTAGTAATCCAAAACAACTGTCAAAACAGTCATGGCCAGTTTTACAGGATCACAGGAAAGTAGGGCTAGAAGGAATCGCACAAGATCACACACAGTCCAGCCTCCTACTCAAACCAGGATCATCCCTGTCCATCTAGCCTGCTCCTAAACCTTTAGAGACTACACACACCCCCCCCCCATATCAGTAAAACAAACTCAGGAAAGCATGCATAGCATCCCACAACCCTCTCAGAACATAGTGGGGTTTGCAAGATGGCCATAAACAATTCCAGGCATGTCTGTCTGCGTCCTCAGTGCTACCACCTGCACAAACTATACTTTGAAATGCAGCAGCTACTCCAGGGGCATTCCCCACGGGTGCTTTCAAGTACACTGGAGCTCAGCACTGCCTGAGTGGCTTCACCGCTGGGTGGTATGTACAAGTGGGAGAGTAGGTGGGCTGGGTGTGCTCAAGAGTGATCAGTGCCAAGGACATGCAGAAGTTCCTCCAAAGGAAGTGGAACACAGCAACCACAGAAGTGGAAGACAGGATGATCAAGTGCTGAGAAAGAATAATCCTTCTGTCCAGTATATCTATTGTCAAATTTTTAAGTAGTAGTAAGAAGAGTTAGGAAAGTAAAAGAAATGTTTAAAATAGAGAAATCCAACTTTTCCTTGGAACTTTTGGGGTTGGAGGTATTTCTGGCCTGTCTATTGCATAGAGCTACTCTTTGAGGAATTACCTACAATTGACCAAGCCCCATCCTTCCCTTGATTTCTGAGGCAAGAAACAGTTTCTGGGTTTTTTTTCTAACAGTCTGTAGTCTAACCAATTAAGGAACTTGTGGGGCTGAAGGACATCAACTGTCAGTACCAAGTGCCAGAGATGTGGGTTTTCTGGAAAATTTTTAACCTTAAATTTTCCGGAACATTTTCCAATATCCTAAATAGAGTAGGATCTGATTTAGCATGTTTATTTGACTTACATTTAGTAACAAAACTAAAAAAGGATCCCCACAAGTATTTGAACTAAAATATTTGATTAGGAAAAAAATTAAATACAGCACACTTGTGGTTTGAATGTTACATTCAAAGAAACTCAAGAGCTTTACGTGGAAAGAAAATATTTTTATTGGAATACGTGTAAAAATGTCGTACCATGGGGAAGCCCTGCATGAGTGCCAGGAGGTGCACATGTGCTGTAGGGAGTCTTGTGTAATAGAAACAGGCCAGCCTGGCTATGCTCCTTACTGTCATGTGCAGCTCTGGTTGGAGATGTGGGCTGCAGCACCCATTCAGGCTACGAGCACTCCAAGGGCCCCGCCGTCCGCTGCTGCCAACAGCTGGGGCTGTGTACCATAGCGGGGTGGGGGGGGTCCCCATACTCCCCCCTTCTCTAACACAAACCCCACAGACCCACAGCCTGCCTCCACACACCCCAACATACCCTATACTTCCCCCCACACAGCCACAACCACAACGTATAAAAAAAACTTTATTTTTGAGCTATTATGCAATCGCTTCTATATACACTAGGCAAACAAGTCATGACAAATATTTTTTGTAATAAAATTAAAAGTGTTATAGTAGGTGACTTTTAGTGTATGATTTGTTTTTTTCTGGTTCCCAAAACCCCCATTTCCCAAAGGAATACTTCTGGGGTTAAGGGGAGGGACTTCCAGTGACAAAGGTCAGGAGTTAGAAGGCATGACTTTCATTCCCAAGATCATGACCAGGGGGCAGGACACCTTCAAGGGGCAGGGCTACCCTTACAGCCCTTGACAGCTCACCAGAACTCATTAAGCAGCCCTCCAGCCAAAATAATTGCCCACCCCTGGTCCAAGGCATGCTCAGTACAATGTAGCAAAATAGCTTCTGAAAGAACTTCATATACTGGTCCTGGTATAACTGTGGTATCAAAGTTTGACATGTGGTCCATATGTACAGCTGATGCTGAAGAGGATCACTGTCCTCTATTATACCTTAGGCACATGGAATACCATTCAGCAGAAATGGTTATGATAGTGTGCTTGTTTCTATGTTGAGGGCAGTAAGCTTGCTGGTATACAGAAGGCATAGGCAAAATAGAGGGCAGTTTTCTCACTGAACTGCTCAATTATGGGTTGTACTTGGTGGAGAACAGTGAAAGCCTGGAGCCAGGACATCTTCTAATTGCTTGCAGTGTCCAGGGAGTTCATTATATCCATTGTGACCGGTAGGGTCATACCTTACCCCTATTTGACCTTCCGTGATTCAGGTCTTTAAGCTCTACTCTATTCCAATGAGAAAGTTGGTTGACTAATGGTGTCACCCCACCACAGGTTACAAAAAATCTGGTTTGAGTATAAGGAAATAGTAGACCATTTACAACTGGAATAATGCTAAAAAAGCAGGACTTTCTCCAAACACAACCAGTCTCTTGGGGTTAAGGTGTGAACAAAAAAAGTGCTTAACTCTAGAAGAGTGCTAATATCTCCTCTACATTTTGCTCTTGGCAGTCTGGTGGCTGACATACTTGTGAAACTCTTAAGTCCAATAGTCAAAATACAAGACAGGTCCCGCAGTCAGTAAAGTATCAACTATCTTAGAAAATTTGATCGCCAAAAAGCCTTTTTTCTTTATATTCCATACCAGAAACTGAACTGAAAGTACTGTCATACCATAACCTCTTGAAACAATCTAAAACTCTCCAACTACTCTAACAGTGCTGAGGCAACTATCTGATCAGGAAAAAGATGGAAAAGCATCGAGGAGACAAGAAAAAGTCTTTGCACTTCTGGGCTGTAGTCTTCATACTCTGGCATAACTAAGCTAAAATGTTTGAAGATGCACCTTTCCCCTCTTCCTCAAAAGGAGACAAGTATGTACTCAACATTTCAAAAGATGCCTCAAAACAACAAACTAACATCCTATATGGATGAGTGGTTGGTAGGCTGATCAGACCAGTGCCACGTTTGATGCATGAGGTTTGGCTCTGAAGATCTCTTCAGATTTCTCAAAGGTATCGTTCATAGATTGTATCCTGTTTATTCCTAGTACAAAAGGTCTCAATTTCATGGGCCCCATTAATGAATGAGTGGCCAGGCAAGGCTTAGACTTAAATTTTCAGTCCATCAATCCTAGGAAACGGGGGAGGGAAATCAGTACTGTGGAGCAGGGGTAGAGGGATTTCAACACAGAGAGGTATTGTACAGGCCAAGAAGTTTGAAGTGTAGAAAGGTTGAAGGTTGTTTGGAGGATTACCCATGCAATCACTGGCCTCTCCCCTACAGTTACCAACAGCGAGAACTATGTATTTGAAGTTGGACTGAGATCCTGAAGATGGATGTTCAATAAGCTACAGAACTACCAAATAGCGACAATTGTTCACTACCAACAAAGACAACATTTCTACTATTATTCATTTTGACATAAGTGAAGTTACCAACATTACATACATACATGAAGAATTTAAAAGAAACAGAAACTACAGACATGTAAAAAGATCACATTTTGAAGAAGTTAGCAAAAAGATGAACCATCTTCTTTCACATGAGCAGGGCAGCAAGAAGAGAAAACTCACTGAGTTTTAGGAAGATTTTCTTCTCTATTTGTAGATAATGTTTTACTAGTGCCTAAAAATCTCCTGGGTGTAATGTAAGAAAAAAATTATTTATGAACTCATGAAAGCAACTTAAACATACTGTGTTTCTGTATGAGAAGTCTGTATTTCAAGATGACTACTGAAAAATTAATAATAATATTATTATTATTGTTATTAAGCAGCATGATGAGGACAGAAACTTCTGGGAAACTAGCTCAACATTTTTGTGGATTTCAAAAGATATCAGATTTTGCTCCCTGTGTTTGGGTTTAAAGTATGGGGAGCTTAGCAACAAAACTATGTTATGTTAATTTAGTTCGATTAAGTAAGATTGCAGAACCAGGATCAACTTTCACATTATTTTCTAATGTATGATCACAAAAAAAGAATTTCCTTAAAACGGATTTTATATCAATTGATGTACATTTGTATTCCAAGTAGTTTTACTCTCCCATTTGTACAATTATTTAGTCATCAAAAGTTTTGGAGCTTCAAATTACTGATGACCACTAAAACTTGAATCCCTTTCCAACAAAAACAAAAAAACAAAAACCAACAAAAACCAACCTGTGTCCCTAAAGACTGATGAGATAATTTAGAAACATGTTTTCCTAACAATTCTGTAGGAATTTTGGTGGTTCATGTATATTTTTAAATTGATGCTTGATTATACAAACATGAATGGAACACACTATTTCTTTGAAATAATTTCTTAGAAAAAACAATCTATGTTTCCATGGACCCTGTTACACATTGCATTTTGAGATTCTCAAATATTGATCAGTGTTAATGTTAGACAGCCTTCTATCCCTGCTCTAGGTGGGGGTGAGAGATGGGTTGGAGGGAAGGGCAGGAACATGAAGCATGGAGGTAGAGAA
Organism: Alligator mississippiensis; assembly: GCF_030867095.1. NCBI lineage: Eukaryota > Metazoa > Chordata > Crocodylia > Alligatoridae > Alligator > Alligator mississippiensis. Next base: position 257,661,238 of record NC_081826.1, read on the forward strand.
TTAAAGGTATGGGGTGGGTAATGAAATGGAAAAGTGGAAAGGAACTGAGGGTGGGAGAAGGGTGGTGAGATGGAGTCAGCCACTGAAGGATAAAAAAGAAAGAGGAAGTAAATTAAGGAAGCTTTATTAGTTTAATAAATTGGGATTTGGATAAGGAGGGAGGTGGGTACTGGTCATGCTTCTTGAGATGGCTGGGAGGAAGGGGAAGTGAAGGATGGTGCTTCTGGGGAAGCTACTACCTCTAGCTTGGGAAGAAAGCCCCAGCACATTGGAACCCAATCCAGCCCCCTACCTTCTTTCCTCCCACCCCTCCAGACCCCACTTCTAGACCCATTTGTGCCCTGTGACCTAGCCAACTGGCATGTGCTCTGCAGGCTGTTTGCATGAGGTTGGGGAAGGAGACTTGGATTGGTGCCAGGACTGCCCCCTGGGCAATGAGCAATAGAGGTTTGTCCACACAGAACAGTAGGGTGGGGAAGGGGACACTGCATCTTGGAATACTAGAAACTGCAGTTCAAGTGGCTCATCTGTGGGGAGTGGCCACATATTAATGGAACAAGCTGGGTAACAGATCAGAGAAACTTTCCCTGGAGTGGCATAACTAAGTCTCTTAAAGTGCGCTTAAAACTAGTTTCAGGTATTAGTGCGAGGACAGTTCAGGGGCTAAGAGCTCAAGGAGTTGCCTAAAATTAATGTGCAACAATGGCCTTGTTACACCTTATGCTGAGAACCACACAAATATTGGTTGGTGCTAGTGCTAGCTCAGTTTTGGAGCAATTGCACATTCAGGCCAGTTGGGCCCAGAGAACTGAAAGGTAAAGAACCTGCCCCTCCCATTCAGGGCTTTCCCTGCCCACATCCCCACCTACCCAGCCAGTACTGCTACTCTTCTCTGGGGTGAGCCCTTGCCCAGTGAGCAGCAGCAGCAGCCCTGGCTGGGCAGGCAGGTTAATCCTTCCCTGCCTGCTCCCCCAGGACAGATAGCACAGGCAACCGCAATTAAAGGAGCAGGCAGTAGGTCCTCTCTGGGCCAGCAGGGGGCAGGAGATGCAGGGAGAACAGGTAGGGTGTTTACACTAAAGGTGTAGTCTACAGTGGCTACATCTTAATGCGACAGGAGCTGGGTAATGCAGATCAGAGATTATCCTGCCCTGGAGTGATACAACATTTAGCTGCATAACAAGCGCTTAAAACTAGTTTCAGGTGTTAGCATAAAGACAATCCAGGTATTAAGAGCTCCAGAAGCCACCCAAAATTACCATGCGACAAGGCCCTAGGCAAGTTTCCCTCTAAGATGCGTGCGTGTGCAGCTGCGCACAAGTAAAAGGCTGGCTTCGCACAAACTTTTTTAGGCCGCGCACCCGCTGGAATAGAGCTGGGCTACGGTGTGGGACACTTACATGATGGCAAGTCCCTCCAAGAGGCGAGGCAGAGGTGGGAGCCTGGTGCGGGCTCTGCTGGCTCCAGGGAACTGCTCCATTCCCCCGCTTCGCCTCAGGGAGCAAGGAGGCATGTGGCATCAGGGCTGGGGAATGGAGCCACCGGACCCTGCGCCAGCCCCGGCCTTTATCCCCGCCTTGCCTCACCTCAGGGAGGAGCTGCTGCCTGCCCCGAGCGTGGCTCTGCTGGCTCCAGAGAACTGCTCATGGCATCAGGGCTGGGGAGTGGAGCACTTCCCCGGAGCCAGCGGAGCCTGCACCAGGCCCTAACCCCTGGCCCCCAAGCCCCGCTGCCTACCCCAGGGGAGGATCTTACCTTCAGTATGTGTCCCACGCCGCACCAAAGCGGCATGCTCACGGACCGCTACTCCTTAGAGGGAACGTTGGCCCTAGGTTACCAAATTTTATGCTTTACTACTTCAAATGTAGTCACTAAGGCTGTTTACAGATGTTATAAACAAAAAAAACCAAGCAAACAAAAACATGCTTTACTGGAAGCAGCACATTACAGATGCTGTGGAGCTGGGTCAAAGTACAGATCAAGCGCTTCAGCGGGGCTTTTTTGGCGATTTTATCTAAAGCCGATTCAATCTTATTTGATAAAAGTGCCAACAAAAACCCATTAAAACACCAGATCTATACAGGCATCTGGCGAGCCGGGTACAACTAATGGAGTTGCTTCCTCTGGGCATGTGCTGGGCTTGGCCAGGAAGTGCACAGAATCTAAAGTAGAGTGCTGGGGGTTTTTTGTTTTTTTAATGTCTGCAAGCAGACTGTGTGTTTTTCAATGTTATCAGTGAAAGAAGGGCATATAGCCACCCACCCACCCACACCCCTTACTAAGTCCTATATGATTATTTTTAAGGTTTATGAATTATGTTATTTCAGTGATGCACAGTTTTAGTTTAAAGACTGAAATATTTGATCTAACTAAAGGCCTTGGGCTTGTTCTAGAATACTGTGTGATACTTAATGGCCCAAAATATGCAGGTGGTCAGATCAGATTATCTAAGGATGCCCTTCTGGCTTTAATTTCTATTAAATCTATGTTTAGTGATGGGATACCACAAAACAGGGCTTCACTGGACATGCTGTGCTTAGCACTTAACAGATGTCAGACCTGCTGGCTTAATCAGCTTTAGCCTGCTCTAGTGCCGTTCTGCTCCAGCTGTAAGTTGTAGTTTAACTTCATAACATTTAAGATTTAAGATAAATCAAAGTAATCTCAAGCTTTTAATTTAGCAGAAACTCTGATGCCTAAGATGCCCTTTTAGAAAGAGGCTAAGTACAAAGCCATTATGGAAAAAGAGTCTAGCCATCCATCTCTCTCCCTCCCGAACCTGTGAATTCAGTATCCACTGTTTACTCCTCTCGTACTGCATGTTTGCTTCAGCTTCATTCGCTTTTTACCTTCCCCATTCCTTTATATGTTATACCCAAATGAAGGATCTGGTTAGAATGGGGCAATTAAAAAAAAAAAAAAAAAAGGGGGGGGAGGAAAGACAATTGATGCCAAATAGATTCAAAGTAACTTTCAAACATAATGACATTTTTTCAGTGAATTGAATGGGGGAAAAAACATTTCTGGACTTGAATAGACATGGGCCTAATTTTTTGCTGGATTTTCTTCCTTCTTGTTTACATCAGCCTGCCAATTTGTTTAAATTACATCAGACTATGAAGTAAAATCCATTTAGCACATGAATTCAGCCCTTGTAGCGTTTGTTTGGCCTAGTCAGCAAAATGAATGAGAAGTCCTGATGAAATACTACTGTAAACATTATAGTTAAGAGTAAATGAAAACATCTATTCTAACAGACTCAGCTCATCAGGGAAATTTCTGTTCAAACTGAATACCAGGAAATTTAAGGGGAAAACTTAAGTAACAGGGCTGTCTGCCACATGAATTTATGATGATCTTTGAACAATAATTACAAAGTCCAGCAGCTACAACAAAAGAGGATGCTGTCGTTCTACTTAAAAATAAGTTTACTAACCTTCTGTATCAAAGTTTTATTTGCTGTGGTGAGCCACAAAAATTATCCCATTAGCATCATTTTGACCAGATTTAAGGGACAAGGTAAACTATCATCAAGGCTAGAGAGGAAGAGATTACAATAGTCTAGTCATGAGGTAATAGGGGGCCTAAACAAGAGCCTTGGCATTCTTGACAAGAATTAATGACGGGCACATAATGGAAGTAGAATGATCAAAACAGGCTGTATCTAGCATCTGGGGAAAAGAACAGAAATAAAAAAGGATACCCCTTCCTTTCTCTCTCCCAATAACCTCAGTGGTATACCCATTTTACACAAGTCACTTTGAGCAGCTACCTCATTTTAGCTCTACAAGTACCTACAGGATGGATATACAAAGAGCACAGCAAGGAAAATCCAAGTACCCAAAGATAAAAAATGTGCAGTTAGAAGAAGACATTAAGTTTCTATATTTGATAAGTAATATCCAACAGAGGTAGGGATTTTTAAAACAGTTCACCATTTACTCATCATTGACTTCAGAGAAAGTCAATTCAGTACCTAGCACTTTTTTTAGTGGGATTTTAGGAGTTCTTTCCCCACTCCATCAACCTAAAGGCTGGGGGGAAAGAGTCACATCTTCCCAAGAAGCTAAAGAATACGATTTTAGATTAATGTATAATCTGTTTTTAACTGTACACCTTAATTACTGTAGATATGGCCAAATTTAATAAATTGTAAATAAGGCCACCTCCACTGAAGTCAACAGTAGATGGTTACTTGCAAAGTTATGCCTGCAATGTATTAAGAGGAAGGTACATGTGGTAATGGTAATACATCAGGGAAGCAGAACTCTAGGCAGAAGAGCAAGAAAACTTCCTTAATTAGATCCTCTCCAATAGTGTTTTGGCATGTCTAACAGTAGCTGATGGAAATCTTTACAAGAATGCAAACCTATAAGAATGGTTCATTTGGGAGAAAAATTTCACTTATTCTATGATCACCTTAGCCAAATGCTCTAGAAGCACAGCGGTGGAAGTTTCAAGTAAAATAATAGAGCAACTGCAAGCAAGTTATAAAACTGAAGACAAGATTAGCAATCTATAGCTTTATTTGCATAACACGCAAATAATTACAACAGCTATCATTACTAACCCTAGGGAAACAGGGCTTCCAATAACTGATTCAAAATTTTGAGAAGTCTAGTGAAGATTTACTTCACTCCTGCCTTGGCCCATCATACAAAAAAGGACAAGGTCACTAAACCAACTCTGAGGCTGACAATAATTAGAATATTGTTTTCATAAGACATAGTTAAAATTTTCAAATTCACTTCTAGTGGAAGTTATATTAGAAATTTAAACAGGATAGGTTAGATGTTGGTAAATGTATAAACACTGGAGTTCCAAGCTATCTAATAAAGCACAATTATGAAACAGAATGAAAAATGTCTTCCAGTAGATTAAGACAAAACTATAACAAAGAGAGAGATGGTATATTACAAGCCAAATACAGGATAGCTTAATAAGATGCCAGACTTAGGTTCAAGCTGCCTACATCTTGTATCATCTTGGAAAAGTCATGCTTCAGTTCTCCATCTGTAAATCACTTCCTCGTCTCATATGGGTAAGGGAAGGACAAAACCCATTAGTAACTGTGAAGAACAAGCTTTAATAATGAGAGCCATATAGATCCTAGAGTCTCTGTCTCATACTATCATTTCTGTGGGTCTCTAATGGGGTGTGTGAAATGGGTCACATTCAATTAGGACTCGGCACAAATTGGGGGACAGTTATTTGATTCAGATCACTGTCCCAATTCGATTCGGCTGAATCCGAATTTGAAGATTTGATTCTGATTCGGAGATCCAGCGATTCAGCTGTAGACAGAGCTTTAAATGTTTTTTTCTGCATACCTCGAAGTATCAGGTTCATCTTGTGAACATAGAGACGGTGGGACAGATAGAGCGTCCCACAGGAGCATGCCGCCCACCCCCCCCCCGCGCGTGCTAGGCAGATGACCCAGAAGTGGACCAGAAGTACTTCCGGACCACTTCCAGGTCCACTGCTGAGCACGGGCCCCCCCCAATGCCCCACCCGGCTTGGCAATTGGCTGCAGGGGGACCCTAGGTGCCCCCCAGACCCAAGAGGCATCAGTTGCCGAGCTGGGGGAGTAGGGAAGGGGTCCTCTACGTGCTCCACAGCGGACCCAGAAGTGGACCAGAAGTGCTGCTGGTCCACTTCCGGGTCCGCTGCCGAGTGCACTGGGGATCCCCCATGCTCCCATGGGACACTCCATCCACCCTACCATCTCAGTGTTCATGAACTACCTGGTACCTCGAGGTATGTAGAAAAAAAACATTTAAAGTTGTGTCTATGTCCAAATCATCAAGTCTCTCCAAATCAATTCAGAGGGTTCTGAATCGATTCAGAGAGATTAAAGGGTCTCCCTATTAGATTCAGAGATTTGGCTGCCGAATCAAATCGGCAACTGAAGCTTCACACAGCCCTAATCTCTATGGCTAGTTTACATACCCAGTGCAAAACACTGTCATATGTACTTAGCACAACTATCATCCCAAAAACTTAGTTAAATGAGTGATACAAGAATACTTTAGAGTTCTTTAAAAGGCAAACAGGACATATAAATATATCAAAGCAGAAAAAGGTGTCTGGTGGGTTTAGCATTTATTATGTCATTATGTAAATACTATTAAGGTACTTAAAACAAGACAAACAGACCTCACCATGAAGAGCCTTTTTGAAGCTCAAAGTATTAAAGCAAGAGGCACATTAGAGCCAGAAGTTGCATTTCCTTTACATTCAAATCTCAGTCCCTCTTCAAATATCTATTATTGTGTGGAGAAGGCTTTGACTCACAGTTTGTGGCCTGCGGAATTTGTAAGCCTTGCAGAGCTCTCTTAATGGATCAATAGATTTTTTTTTATCATTTTGATTCAAAACAATAAAATATCCATTGACACATTAAGATGCCTTTTACCTTTTGAGAGAACTAAAAATGAGAGAACTTTCTTTATATTCATTATTGTAAAATGTTTTGACAAAAATAAACACATTCCACTTTAGATTCATTTCTTTATATAGTAATTCAGGAAAGTTCATACAGCCTTCTCTATTGCTTCTTCTCTTAAAAAATAGCAAAGTGATGATTTTTAGCTTTGGATTATACTAAAATCATGAGGGACAGTTATCCTTTCATATACACCTCACAAAAAGATCAATCCAATTAGATTTGTTCTACTGTCAGGTCTAGATAAAACCTTAAACTAGCTTCAGTATTTTGACAGTGCAGATATGCACAATGCGAAAATAGCCTAAGCTTCTGCAGTAGAAAAGCAGGATGGAGCCTAGCTCAGTTTCACAACAACAAAACATTTAGGCTAGGGACAGACATTACACATAAACCGGTTTATGTGATCAGAAACTTGTTTAAACCTGTAACAGAACAGATATTCAGTGCACATAAACCAGCTTCAAAATGGCCAAAACTAGTTTGAGATGAACCTGGTTGAATGTAGTATCAGACTTAACTGATTTGGCTCAAACTGGTTTATGCAGTGTCTGTCCCAGATTCCTTCCTGGTTTAACTTAAACCAGAGTTCCCCAACATCCCCTCTGGGCTGGGCTCTCTGCTCCAGTCCAGCAGGGCTGGCTCCTCCCCGCTGCTGCCCAGCCAGAGCAGGGGCAGGCAGGGGTGGGGATCTGGCCAGATAGGGGTTTTATTCCTCCCCCCTCCCTGTCTTACCAGCAGGAACCTGAGCTGGGTCTCCCAAGAGCTCCCCCATCACTGCTGCAACAGGGGGCCAGCATGGGGGCAGAAAGGCAGGTTATTCTCCCCTCTACCCCAAGGGATCACAGTTGGGTTTGCCCCCCCTCCCCCTGCCAAGGGGCCCTGCCAGCCAGTGTCTGGCCCTGTGATGTGGGGGCTGGCTGGGGAGAGGGCTTCTCAGGCCAGCTTGGAGGTGCCAGCAAGCCCCGAGCCCAACAGCTGCCACTACCACGCCTCTTGCCCTGTGCAGAACCTGGAGCTGCAGCTGCATCCTGGCCTGCGGGGGGGCTGTTCTGCCCTTCTTGTCTCCAGCTGCCACAGCTGTGCTGTGCTGCACCACTCTGAGTGGCAGGGTGGGAAGCTTCTGCCCTGTGCATGGAGCTCCAGCTCCAGCTTCCAGACTCCTTGGAAGGTAGAAGGTTTTTGTCTGGGGGCTGCAGCCAGAGCTCCATGCACAGGGCAGAAGCTCCCCCCGCTGCCTCCCAGAGTGGCAGGAATGGGAGGGGGAGGGGAAGTAACCGCTGCAGGCGAGGGGAAGTTTGGCCCAGCAGAGCTGTTTTTCCTCCCTCGCCTCCTGCTGTGTCTCTTGCTGCACCATGCAGAGCTTCTCAGGGCTGGGGGTGCTTCCTTCACCTGTCCCCTGGAGGCGGTGTGCATAGGGAGAAGAATAACCCCTCTTTCTACCTGCTCTGCCTCAGGGGCCATGCTGGGCTTCCACTGCAGCCTGGCAGACCTGGCACAGATCAGTGGGATAGAAAGTGGGGGAATTAAACCTGTCTCTGACCAGTTCAGCCCAGACTGGCCACACCCACCTAGCAGAGCTTCCCTACAGCCGAGGGCACACTCTAGCTCCCCCGACTCCTGACCTGAGCAACTGCAGTCATGTGCCTGCATTTTTTCAGTCGGGGCTATTACAAACCGGTTCAGCCTAGGCAGGTTAGACTAACCTGCAAAGGTTGAATCAATTCAGGCTCTGGCTTTCTGAAATGTCTGTCCTTAGCCTTATAGTTTTCATTAGCAAAAAAAAAGTTATCAGAACGTGAACAAACAGACTAGATGAATTTATTGTTTCTACTCAAGAATTTAATTCGTCTGAGCTCTGATGCATCACAGTTTCCTTCCAAAAGGCTTGTCCTCATTATAGCAAGCCTCACCCTTGGAAGTGGGTAAAAGCTGTAATACATTTAATAAACAGCTCCACACTCATGGGCATCTTTGCGGAGAGTGCACACAGGTTTCCTCATTGTCGATATTCTCAAAATTAGGTTTTTCTTTTTGCGTTTTGTAACTACAGGAACAGTCGTCATTTTCCTATAAAACTGAGAAATTCAAAGATCTTTAAGTAGTCCAAAATAAAAAAAATTACACTTTTCCCTTTCCCGCAAACACATAATACCATGTGAGCTCTGTGTAATCACTTCTTCCAGGGAGCTATTAAGAAAGCAAGACCATCATTAATCACTGAGCACTGCAGTTTCATTGTCAGCAGTCAGTTTCCCGCAATTTGTCCTTCCAACCAACCTTCATAAGCATTCATTTTCCTTGTACCATGAACCAAGTGAAAGCTGCTAAAGTAAGGTAGTTTATATCCTCCTTGTTCACAAGAACAAGTATTTGGCTTCATGGAGATTTTGGAGTACCTTCATGAACCACAATTAAAAGACATGTAAAGAACCTTTCTGGTCTTTGAGTTATGAATTATAAACTTAAAAATGTTCTTCTACTTGTGCACATCTCTGAATTACTTCCCAACTTAATTCTTTCCGATCAGAAACTTCAACTTCTAATTAGTCTTATAGCACAGGTTTCCTTTTTTATTTTAATAAAAACCTATCTGCCCACTTCAATCCAGCATAGCAAATAAGCATTCAAGAAAATCTTCCTCTTGTAAGTCTGAACACCAAAAAGAATTCTTGCAACTTTTAGGACCTGACAATCAAGTTTCAACAATGGTAGCTAGCTTTCATATCTTGTAGCGTTCCCATACCAAACATCTCAAAGACCCACATAAATTGCAACCAAAAGGCTTAGCGTTAGTGTCCCCAAGGCAGGAGTGGAAAGGATTTAGGGAACATACAGCTGGAGTTCCTGAATAAGTAGCCTGCCAAAGAAGAGTTAGTTTTGGGGGAATCTAGGTGTATCTCCTCTAGCAGGAATGCTCTACTCCTGGGATAACCAGCCTGCTCAGCACCATGTTATGCTGTGCATGGGACTCCTCACAGGTCCAGAAATTCAGCAGCAGAAAAAAGTGATGGCATTGCTCCCCTGCTACCAAAGTTTCTGGACCTGTGAGGAGCCCCAGGTGCTGAATCCAGTACATACCCCCAGCATGCTAGGCTAGGTAGGGATACCAACAGGCTCCAGGACCCAATCCCAGCACCCAAGGATGGGAGGTGGCAGCACCAGGCCCCAATTCTCATGTATAGGGATGGGCTGAGGCTTGTCAGGGCTCAATCTTGGCATGTGGGGCTCAATCTGGCTTGTGGACTAGCCCTGTGCCACTCATCTAGTCCACAGTGCTGAGAGCTTGAGCACTAATGTCCTATAAGGCTGAAACAATCTCCTCTACAACCTCAAGGCATCAGTTTCTTCTCCACATTCAAAGTCCTATCCCATTCAATAAAAGAGCACATTGGATCAATTTTAAGAAGGTCCCTATACACTATTTTCATTTACTCTAAACTTTTAGTGTTCTTTGACAGCCAGGCTACTTCTCATCCCAAGATAGAAGTTTACCGTACAACAAATAAAGCACATTTAGAGCAGATATGTATAATTCCCCCTCCCACAAATACTTCGGCATGTATTTTCCTTAATACCTTTCATTGAGTGTAAAGATCAACACTTTTACCCTTACATCATTAAAATTTTTACAATAGGGTTCTGAGCTCATAGTCTGTCAAGTTAGCTTGCAGGAGAGCTGCAGAAATTATTACTGAAGCAAGCAACTCAGAATTCATACAGGGGGAGGTGAGGCAAGGAGCAGATAAACTCCATTACCATGACATCCTTTGGACTTCATAAAAATTGCATTTCTGTATGACGGAAGCACATAAAGATCTTCCATCTCTTTTGGAAATTGAGCCGAAATCCAGCAGCCCACTTTGGATCAAACTGGCCATTTGAAAGCAGATTCATTTTATTAAAAATAAGTGAAGAATTTAAAATTTGTTTTAATATTTAGTTCACTGAATCTTCCCCTCATTTGATATCAAATGCAAATTTGGTGCTGTTGCACATATTTTAGTTTTTAAAACTTACATTTTTTTACATAAAACTTTTTAGTTAGTCATCAAGAAGAGAGCTGAAGGTTTTGACAATAGGGTGGAAGACAGCTAGAGTTAGTCAACAAGGAAGAAACAGAAGGCAATTAGGATAAAAGAACAGTTCACTACCATAACAAAAACATTCAACTAGTCAGTGATTAACACTTTTTAAAGCGGTCAAATTTGGAGTAGTTCACACTTGATCCACATAAGGCTCTCTGCAACTCAGAAAGAAAGTGGTCTCAGAAACTGTGCATGATATTTTCTGCCAGCAATAAGCCTGCACTTTGTTAATAATGACCAGGGACATATCGATTCCTTCATTATTGCAAAGAAACTTACTGTGGGAAAAGGCATCCTTCACTCCAGAATTTCCACTTATTATTTAAACATTTTAAAATGTCTCCACTAGTATGCTTCAGTAGCTAGGCATCAAACTTCCTTCACATGGTTGGCACTCACCACTCCTCTTTCAATCCCAGTCTTGAAATGTATTAGTTCATACTGCCTAATCTACAAAATGAAGTTACTCATCAATTCTAAAAGTTAAGAGTTCTAAAAAAGCTTTAGGAGGTATTTGTTCTTTAGGTCTCTCTAGTAATTTGGGGTTTATTTAGGTTGTGACCTCCTTAGAACACAAGTGATGTTGCCATGAGCACTGAACACAGTATCAATGCTTAAACGTATAACAAATTATTAGATTTGGTAAATACCTACTTCATTACAGGGATGATGGTGACAAACAGTTCACAATTTCTTCTACACTTGTGTAAAAGCATGCCAAATATTCAAGGGAATCAACTAGATCCACTGGCTGATCTAATTATGTATTTCAATTATATGGGGAAGTGGATGAGCTTCTTTACAAAGATAAATACATTCATTTTATAGTAATAATACAGTAATACCATATCAATTGCAATCATTTCTATTTTGCACTAAAGATAATATTCCAGGACTATAATTCTTTAAAAATTTGCTCCAATTATGTATCACCAGCCTAGAAAGTCACTCCATTTTCATATCATACAACATATCAGGGAAGACACTTAATAGAAGTAAACTGCAGATGCTTAGCAATTGCCTGTTTTCATTGTCAAGTTGCTGTTCAAGGTATATTGTTAGTGAAGCAGAGGCCATATTATTATTTTTCTTTTTTACTAGATTCTCAAGTCTCGCAGGAAGGACAGAGAAGTTTAAGATTTAAATTGATATACTTTAAAAATATATATATATATTAATTGTGATATCCATCTCAAAACTGCAGTTGCAAGACTCCAGAAAGTTATCAGGAAGGTGGAATAGGTAATCAGTACAATCTAGACAAGAAGTTTTGTCACTTAATGGTAATGCAAGTAGATATAGAGATCTCTAGGGACTGCCTTGCTTAATATATTATGTAACAGTAGTATTTATTAAATGCTTTCTAATAAATTCTCAATACATCATGGTACATCAAACCAAGCGTTGCTTAAAGCAGGTCTTAACTCAAGTGTTGTAACTCATACACTGCATGTCTGATGGGTAAAAAGCTAAAATACAACTTTTAAAAAATCATTTAAGTTTAGAAAAGAGGAAACTAGGTTGTTACAATTTCAAATAAGGTCTAAACTGTTTAGTTTTTTCTTTTTTTAAATCATTTCAATAGAATAAAAGTATTCAAGCAGCACATTTGCTGCTAAAGTTAAGGAAAATCAACTCACTTAACTAGGGAAGGTACTGGCTAAGTGTAAGGAAACAGATTATTGAAGTGATGTCAGCTTTTAAACAGCTATAGCCTCTTCTGCAGGTACAGAGAGAATTATTTCATTCATTTCAGTTTGATAAGCTAGTTCAATGATTAGTTCATTCATAGTTGTGAAAATGAATGGGAGCGGGGGGGAAAAAAAAAAGGAAGAAAAGGTGTTTTAGTTTTCCTATATGAATAAACTACCCAATACAGGACGAGATTTATTAGTTCTCAAGTTTTAAAAGGACATGTTAATGAGAAACATGATAATGAGAAAAATCAGTTCAATTGCTTCCTGTTATAAATTAGATTTGATACTTCAAGATGGGCAGGACACAACTAGAAGGATTTTAAAAGCTAGTGTTCTGCATTTTTAATGCAATTCCATCTGAAAGCAGTTTAACCAACAAAAATAGTTAATAGGAAATACCATTCACCAGTTTCTAATACAATGTAAAAAAAACCTCTATGTTGCATATATGTAGTTTCCACGTTCTTACGCTATTTAATTGCTTAAAATACATATCCTCCTGCAGTTCAAGAAGCAGTACCAAATTCAGCATAAACCTCATATTTAGATACAGTCTCAACACCTAATGCTCTACCAACTAACCTTTTTTCAGGAAAGGAAACTAAATGTACAAATACAAACCAAATAATTGATTTAAATAAAGACTCTCTCCATGATGACTTAAAAATCAGCTGAATTTGTTATTTAAAAGTCACATACAATCCAGCCTCACTGTGCTTCATTTGATCATATGAACATTAGTTTGGCAAGTCTGCAGTATCATAGGCTTAAATTTATAGATTCCAGTACATCCAAAACCAGAATTTTAGTATTTCTAAAGCATTGAGAGAAAAAAAGTTTAAGGTTGTATTAACATGGTTAGTTCAACAAGACCACGTGCCAAACACCAATTAAGAGGGCTACCTGGTATTGTATTTTTACCCATGTGTTCTTTGTGTTATGTCCGTTAACAACTGAAATTCAAGAAATGGTGCAAAGTTGTGATACAAAAAATTCCTATTGTGTATTGTAATAACGAAGTCGTTGAAAATTAGGGTTGGAAGGGACCTCAGGAGGTAGTCTAGTCCAACCCCCTGCTCAAAGCAGGGCCAGTCACAACTAGATCATTCCAGCCAGGGCTTTGTCAAGCCAAGCCTTAAAACCCCCCTGGATGGAGATTCCAGCACCTTTCCACATAACACACAGTGCTTCACCACCCTCCTAATGAGAACTTTTTTCCTAATATCCAACCTAAAAACTTTCCTTGCTGAAACTTGGGATCATTGCTCCTTGTTCTGTCATCTGCCATCACTGAGAACAGGATGTAAATTATCTACTGTAGGCTCTTTTGGCTACATAATCAGATTAGAGGAAAATAGGTAGTTTACAATGATTATTTCTAGGTACAGACAAGCAGCAGCAGAAACCTGAGGAGGCTGTTTGCAAGTATGAACATAGTATAATGTTGTGGTCGTCAAACTTTAGTCTTAAGGTACCCTACATAACTTTATATATTGAGCAGCACTCCATGTCGAAGGACTAAGCTATTTATTACAGTTCTTTCTTACTTGAAGCAGGGCTGGGAAGGAGGAACAGCCAACAGGGAAGATGTTGCACTTAAAACTTTTCACCTATCTCTTCTCTCCTGGTGGCACCCTGGAAAGGCTGGTGTGGTCACTGGGGTGGGCACCTTAGCTGAGAATCGCTGGTTTAAAATGTAGCCACTCTTTGACTGGAAAATGAAATAGTGTATTTGCACATCCTATCACTCAAGATCCGAAAAGCACCTAGCTAATTTACTGGCTGTCTGGAATCATTGCTCTATACCTCCTGGTGTTCTTCTTCAGATGACAACATTCATATGGCATTTTATGAAAGCTGCATAAGAATACCTCCTCTTGGTCTACCATAACCCTCATCCCTCTAAAAAATGTAGATAAAGTGTTAAGCATGACTCAAGAAAGAGAAATGTGATACTAGACCAGGATTGGCAGCCTACAGCCCATACATATTCTGATGGGGAAAGGGGAGTAGCTTTTTGCCTATGCTATGCCATGGCCAGGTGCTTTATCCATGTTATGCAAAGCACTGGCAACCAGATTCAAACTGCACCTGCCTGCCTTGGACTACAGCTGGGTCACTCCAGAGTGCTGCTGGAAAACATTGCCAACTACTGCACTAGACTATTAAATCAGCATTTGCAAGTACTATTTCCAACTCTTACATCTGTTTAAAAATCGCCCTAGGCAAGTTCCCCCCACTCCAAAAGAAAAAAAAAAAAGTCTACAAGATGAGAGAAATCTCTAAACAACTCTTGAGAGATGGTATTTAAAAAACAAAAAAAAACCCACATGGCTTTGAATGTGAAAAGCATTAAATGAATATGTTAATAGTCAAGATATTGGCCTGTCAGAAGGAGCATCACAACAAAATCTCAGTGAGGACAATGGTTACCTATGTGATCTTAGAACATTTCGTAGTGATTTCTAGGTAGAAAGAGAAGGTAAGACTTACTGGTAGGTATGAAGAGATGCTTTCAGTTAATACTTGAAGAAAAAGAATATCAGTGGGTGTGTCTACACATGCATTTACTCAAGGCTGCCAACGTTTAGAACTGGATCCTAAAATGATCAGAACATTCAGTATGTTAGCTGAAGGCCAATGACATGGGTCATGTATCTTGGTGCATGAAGGGCCAGCAGCTTTCTGCAGTGCTAGGATTTAGGAATGCCACAAAAGAGTTGTGCTACTCAAGAAGAGGGTAGAAAAGAGATTTCATTAGAAAGGTCAAGCCAGGAAACTGTATACTTGGGAACTGCTACGCAAGTAGTGACAGGCAGATTTTTAGGGACTGCAAACAGAAGAGGGAGGATTTGGTATTGAAAGATTACTCTAAAGGTTACAAGCAATAAAAGCAAATGGGAGAATTATAGATATTAAATTAAAAAAAGAGAAAGACCCATTTGGTCATGTAGATCATCTCCGTGTCAGTGGATGACACTTACATAGAATGAACTTCTATTATTTATTCCAGTCTAGTTACAACTCTCAAGAAACAGTGACATCCGAGGATGTTCTTCGCCTGCTAGAAGACATAATATGGTTTCAATATCTCCTTTTTACAGGCAACATTACATAAATGGAATTAAAGTTCAATGAGCTACCTTTGCTTGGCATATGTCATTATTACACATAATCAGTATTTATTAGTTACCTTAACATTTAGTTTGTTTCTGTTTCCATTCCATGTTAGAATCAGAAGTTGTCACTGGATGTTTACAATACCCAGATCGTTTTTCCATATACAAGTTTGACACTGGTAAAGCTATAAGCAGTTTAAATCTTTCTCCAATTATGTAGCTTTACATTCTTCCAAGGGCAACTTAATCAGCTGTCATATTGCCCAGTCAGTGCTGATTCCTCTAAAAAGTTATCTTTATCCAAAGTAAGTGCAGTTTCTGCAGTGTGCCACCACTTTTTCACCCTCTTTTCTAAATCACGTCAATGTTTTAAAATTATTTTGTTAAAGTTGAAAGAAAAAGTGAAACTGCTTTTTATTTGCAGTAGAAACCTAGAAGTAAGTTTTCAATGAGAATGTGCATTAGAATCCCATTATCTTTAAAAATGGTTATTTGCTAGAACTTCCCACATAACGATCACCGAGCATTTAGGTTTTGCATAGAGAAATGAAAGCCCAATTGCATAAAATTATTCCATTAAGTCCCAGGTCAACTCACAGTTTTAAAAATGAGGACCCTATGCCATCAAACCAGCTATACAAGACGCACATAATTTGTTTATGTCCGTTCTCTGACACCCAAAGTCCAAAATCATGCTAATTTATTATGTTCAAAAGAAAAGTAAATATAGCAGCCATTTTGTACAGCAGAATGAAAGCTATCAGCCACAAAAACTGCACTGAAGAATAAAATCTATTTGCAAACTAAATTAAAGTGTGAAGCAAGCAAGTTTCCAAACACTATTACACTTAAAATAGTCAAGTCAGAACTGTTATTCTGACTTGAACAGTGAGCCAAATTCTAGTGGAAAAATCTGCAGGACCCTGAAAATCATGGCAGAGCCAGTTCTCTTTGATGCAACCCTATTTTCAAGGAACATACAGGAACCTGTTTCCCCAGGAGTCCTCAAACAGGACCTCACAGATACTGTTCTCATTCGGTCCCCCAAAACACTAAGGCTCTTACAGCTGTACTGCTACTGCTTTGTGTGTGTCTGCTTGCTTCTTTGTTACCTAGTCTCTTGGCTTCTGTCTGTCATTTTTCTCAGATGCCCAACCACTCTTCACCAGCCAATGCCCCAGGTCTAGTATTTGCTATATCATGCCTCAAGTAAAATCCCATAGCCCACATCATCCACCTCTAGCCTTGTCACATGTTTATGGTTTGAGTGGTGCTCTTATTGTTTCAGTTAACTGATTATACTAGAAGCCATATAGCTGCTTTTATCTTTATCCCAAATCAAGAAGTGGCTATTAAATCCATCAACTTCAAAAAGCTTAAGTAAATGCATAAAAAAAGCTAAATTCTCCTATTTACTGACAAAAGTGAAGATTATATTCAAGGTTATATAAGCATAGCCTGAAAGGGTAAAGCATAGCCTGAAAGGCTAGGGACAGACATTCAAAGAGTCCAAGCCTGAATTGATTCAAGCTTTGCAGGTTAATCTAACCTGCAAAGCTTGAACTGATCTGGAGGTGGATATACATTCCCTTTTCATTCCAGAAATGCAGGCACATTTCTGTAGTGGCTCAGGCTAGAAGTCAGGGGGTATTACAGCAACCCTCCCTTCCCTTCTACAGTACTGAGCTGGGGGAGGGCCTGGCCAGGCCCTGGGCAGGATGCTCTGATTAGGGAAGTTTAAGCAGCAAGCAGGGTGGGGGCTTAAGGGGCAGGAGTGTTGTCAGACCCCAGCCCCAGGCTAACACTGAGGCAAAGAGGGAGTGTGCAGTGCATGCATCTGTTGATGATACTTAGTTTTTCCCTCTCCCTGTCTGCTTTAGGGCAGCAAACTATAGTGTTTATTAGCCCATCAGCAAAGTAAAAGCCTGTCTCATAAGATCAAGCTCTTCTTAAACAGCTTTTGTTCCAAGGAGGGACATTACTATCTGACCTCTCAATTGGATCCAAAAAGCCCTAAGTGGACACTTCCATTTGCCCTGTCTGCCTGTCCCAGTGAAACTGGAGACACACATGCACAGACACTTCTCAGCATTAGCTAGCATACCACATGCCTAGGGTCCGGGCTGTGGGAGATGGAAGGGGGGGGGGAAATCCCTGCTTCAACAGCCAGCAGTGAGTGAAGCCAGGCAGACCCTGCTGTGCCTGCAGTCTCCTCTAGAGCTCTGGCTAGGGAGAACAGGGGTGGAGCCATCCTGTTTTCTGAAGCAGAGAGCACATCACTGCCAGCCAAGGGCTGCAAAGCACCTGGGATGCTGTGGGACTCTAGTTTAAAAAAAAAAAAAATTTAAACCAGGACATTGTCTGGGACAGACACTACATAAGCCAGTTTGACCCAAAATAGGCTAAGTCTGATGCTACATTCAACCAGTTTTATCTTAAACCAGTTTTAGCCAGTTTGAAACTGGTTTATATGCAATGAACTTCTGTTCCATTACAGGTTTAAACCAGTTTCTGATCACTGAAACTGGTTTGTGTGTAATGTATGTCCCTAGCCAAAATGGCAGAATCTGAGGAGAAGACAGCCTAGAAACCACTTGTCACACAGATGACCACTATCAATGATTTGGGATCTGATGCCATAGTGGTTCTAGTCATTTTTACAGCATTTAATGTTTTCCCTGCCTTACAAGTTATGCACCTATTCAGAACTCTAAATGTACAAAGCCTTGCTATCCAACCCACTCATTTCTCTCCATAGGCTCTACTTAAAAATAAATAAATAAAGGTCCACAAACCAACTAGATTAGTACACTTTTTTAGCTGGCAACTTCATATAAACTTTTACAACAGCCTGCCAAGATAGATCTAATGAACTCTCCCTAGTAACCAAGTTAAAAATAAGCTATTACTACATTCAAATAGCTCTGGAAATACCTTTTATCCTTTGACCCTGGTACAAATTTTTCATTCCACATGAACGAGTTTCTGGCCCTGGTGGACAAGGCAACCACTTCCTTCACTGAAATCTCTTCTTTTAAGTCACCTCCATGAAGCATTGAATACTAAGTCACCTAAAACAGTGTAGTAAAATGTTGTATATGAATGTATAGCAGTGCTTGGTTTACCTAGAATATGGTATATACAAAATGTATTTTATAACCGCACCATTTAGATGAGAGAATCTTTAGGGCAGGTGTACAGTGATGAGGACATTGAAAATGATATGATAAAATATTTCAGAAAATACTGAAATTGAGAGGATAATAAAGGATTGAAAGCAAATGGTTGTTTGCAATTCAGTGCAAATTTGCACTAGAGGAATTGGGAATTATTTTCCCTGTAATATTTTTTTTAATTTTGGGGGAGCAAACTGAGAGAGAGATTATACAGAAAAGGGTCAAGTACTCTGTGCCTTTTTCACCTTAGTCTTCACAGGCAAGGTCAGCTCCCAGACTACTGCACCTGGTAGCACAGTGTGGGGAGGAAGTGAGCAGCCAACAGTGGCAAAAGAACAGGTTAGAGACTATTTAGAAAAATTAAATCTGTACGAGTCCACAGAGCTGGACCTGAGGGTACCTAGGGAGCTGGCTGATCCAAATGCAGAGCTGCTGGCCTGTGTGAGAGGCCCCAGATGATTGGAAAAGGGCAAATTATAGTGTTCATCTTTAAGAAAGAGAAGGATGCAGGGAGAGCAGTGAATGTAACATACCTTGACTTTAGCAAAGCTTTTGATCCAGGTCTCCCACAACATTCTTGCAAGCAATCTTAAAAAGTCCAGCTTGGATGAATAGATTGCAAGGTGAATAGAAAACTGGCTGGATCATCAGGCTCAAAGGGTAGTAATCAACAGCTCAGTGTCTAGTTAGCAGTGGGTAATAAGTGAAGTGTCCCAAAGGTTGGTCTTAGACCCAGTTTTGTTCAATATCTTCATCGATTACCTGGAAAATGGGATGGAGTGCATCCTCAGCATGTTTGCACATGACACCAAGCTGGGGAGAGTAGTAGATACACTGGAAAGTAGGGTTAGGATTCAGAGTGACCTCAATGAAGTAGATCAAAAGAAATCTCATGAGGTTCAATAACAAGGCACAGTCCGGCACTTAGGATAGCACAATCCTATGTACCAGTACAGGCTGGGGACTGACAGGCTAAGCAGCATTTCTGCAGAAAAGGACCTGCAGATTATAGTGGACAGTGAGCTGAATACAAGCCAACAGGGTATCCTTGTTGCAAAGAAGGCCAACAGCATACTAGGCTGCATTAGTAAGAGTCTTGCCAGCAGACTGAGGCAAGTGATTCTTCCCCTCTGTTTGGCACTGGTGAGGCCACATCTGAAGTACTGTCCAGTTTTAAGACACCCCCCACTACAGAAAGGATGTGGACAAGGTGGAGAGAGTCCAGTGGAAGGCAACAAAAATGGTTAGGGGACTGAGGAACATGACTTTTGAGGAAAGGCTGAGGGAACTGGCTTTTTTTAGTTTGGAGAAGAGAAGACTGAGGGGTGGGATTTAATTGCAGCCTTCAGCTACCTGAAGAGTGGCTCTAGAAAGGATGGAGCTAGACTGTTCTCAGTGGTGGCAGAGAGAACAAGGAGCAATGGTCTCAAGTTGCAGAAAGGAAAGTTTAGGTTAGATATTAGGAAAAGTTGTCTCTTGAGGAGGGTAGTAAAGCACTGGAACAAGTTACCCAGAGAGGTTGTGGAATCTCTATCCTTGCAGGTTTTTAAGACCTGGCCAGACAAAGCCTTGGTTAGGATGATATTGTTGGGGGAGGTCCAGCTTTGAGCAGGGGGTGGATTCGATGACCTCCTGAGGTCTGTTCCAACCATAGTTTTCTATATGACTCTGTAACTCAATTAAATTACAGCACACTGCAGAAACAGAAACCAAAGGTTGTAAGCTGGCCAGGCACAGGATGGGGAATGTGCCATACACATGGCAACTGCATTAACTCACAACCTCATAAAGCGAGTAGGTGAAGGAAGAGGTGGAAAAAGGACTGTGATTCCAAATCACAATTTCTTCCAGGGCTACTCTGCTACAAGTCATCCTTCCAAGACAACCAGTAAAGCTTCATACCTGAAGATGCTAACCAAATCACAATTAGAGAAGCAGTTAGATGAATGCTTGAATAGCATCTTACTGAACAGATGGGAAGGGGGGGGGGCGGGGTTGTAGTGGTAGATTAATCTTTTCCTGGTGGCAAACAGTAGCAGTGACCGCAGTCATGGTGTATATCAGCGTCCTGCTAGAAGTCTCATACTGTTATTTAATCCCGCAAAATTACAAATTTCATTCCCCTTTCCTAGTGCTTAGTAACTTTTACTACCTACTGTCTTTGCTAATTTTGTCCGATTCTAACTTACAAAAACTTCTGTTTTTAGTCTATTATCAGAATAGAATTAGAAGACTCGTGTCTTCTTGCAGAGTATGGTTCTACTCCAATTTTTCATCATTTTCTCTTTACGCCCAAGAATTGTCCTGTGCAGATTCACAAGAAAGCAATATTTGACAG
The DNA here is from genome assembly GCF_030867095.1 of Alligator mississippiensis. Classification (NCBI taxonomy): domain Eukaryota; kingdom Metazoa; phylum Chordata; order Crocodylia; family Alligatoridae; genus Alligator; species Alligator mississippiensis. The sequence continues at coordinate 257,682,101 of NC_081826.1, forward strand.
ATTTAAGCTCTTGTTAGACTCAGATAATTCAAAGTAAATATTTCAAGAGCAACTTCTACTATGGATTAAAGGTCTGCTAATAGTGGTATATTATTTGAAACTCTCAGTGGAGAAAGACCTCTGAGGGACATGCTTCCTTGCTAAATCCATCTCCACAGGCATGGATAGTTTCCTACCACTATTACCTTAACTCCCAACTTCTCAACATATGTAGTTTTGAACCTGGAAGCTCTTTAGAGAGAGCCACCTTTCTATTTGTCTTCAGGCAGACAGAAAGACTGCCTCTGTCACGACAGACATGCCGCGCTTAAAGAAACCTCTACAGCCCCTTAAACAAACCACCAGATACAGAATCCAGAGATCATCCAGTAACCAAAGTGAATTCTGAGGAAAGTTAGAACTAGGGGTGTGCAAAGTGAGCCATATTCGATTTGGATTTGGCCCAATTCAAGGGACAGTGATTCAATTCATTGATTTGGATCACTGTCCCAATTTGAGTCGGCCAAATCCAAACCTGAAGATTCGATTCCGATTCAAAGAATCAGCAATTCGGCCACAGACACAGCTTTATATGTTTTTTCGACATACCTTGAAGTACCAGGCGTAGCTCGTGAATGCTGAGATGGTGGGGCAGATGGAGCATCCCACAGGAGCACAGGGGGGCCCTCCGCATACTTGGCAGTGGACTCGGAAGTGGCCCTGAAGTACTTATGGTCCACTTCCGGGTCCGCCACCAAGCATGCAAAGACCCCCCTCCCCGTGCTCCCCCCCAGCTCTGTGATTGGCTGTGGGGGGACCCCAGGTGCCACCCCCCACCCCAGACCCAGGAGGCACCAGTTGCCCAGTTGGGGAGTGGGGGTCCCCCCCTGCACACTCCCTTGTAGACCCAGAAGTGGACTGGAAGTGCTTCTGGTCCACTTCTGGGTCTGCTGCCGAGCATACTGGGGATCCCTCCCCCCCCCGGCACAGGATGCTCCATCTGCCCCACCATCTCCATGTTCATGAGCCACCTGGTACCTTGGGATACGCAGAAAAAACATTTAAAGCTCGAAATGTTTCTCCAGTGAATCATCGAATCTCTCCAAATCTATTTGGAGGGTTCCGATTTGATTTGAAGAGATTAAAGGGTCTCCTGATTTGATTCGGATTTGGAGATTCAGCCGCCAAATCAAATCAGCAACTAAAGCTTCACACAGTCCTAGTTAGAAACAAATTTAAGGATACTAAGATTTTCCTGTTACCCAAGTCAGTCATACCACTGAGAGGAGACTGGATAGAAAAAAACCTCCCCCTTCCTCCAAGAAAGAAAAAAGTGCACCCCCCACAAACTTTTAAGAATACCAAACACAAACTGAACTTCTGCTACTACAGTTTATTTACTTCTCTCAGGCGCTGTGCTAGTTTCCGACTCCTAGACTTCATAGCTCTATTTGGGGGGGGTGTTGTTTTTTGGTTTTGTTTTTTTTTTTACAAAAAGGCTTTCCTTGTATTAGAAGTAGAACCACTCTCTACCAGTAGTCCCATTAGTATGACTGCAACAAGTAGATTTTAAAATAAAGGTATTTAAAAGAACCTGCAGTAATTATATAATTTAAGACAAAGACACAGCCAACATTTGCAATATGTTGTGTATCATATTCAAAAGTGGTATGGCTATCATCTTAGCCAAATTTCCATTAAAATATTTCTGTTATGTGTGTAATATATATGTTTACGCATACTTATATACACATAAATATATATTTTTTCTCAAAAAATATTCCTTTAAAGCCATGCATATTTATCTTGAGACAGACATTTAGGGCAAAATCCTAGTCCCAAGGAAGCAAAAAGGGCTGGACACTCATTAACAGAGTAGGACTTCACCCTGAGAGCTGTTCTCTACAGTTTTTGTACCATTTATCTATAGCAGTTTGAAGAAAAAACGTTAATAAAAAAAAATGAGTTTAAGACTTGTGAACTAATATATTTAACATCAGTACAAAGGCTAACTAGAGGAACTCCTGATGCCTCTACCTGCATCATCCTTAAGATTTCATTAGGTAGCAGGAATGGAAAAACAAACAAATAAACCAAATGGCTTAAGCCAAACTCCTGCATGCCTGTGATGAAAGGCAGCAAGAGCTGCTTTAGGTTTCTTGTACCTTTTTCAGTCAAAAAAAATCCACTATGACAGAACAGTTTAAGCATAGTACAGGTCTGCACACACTACTGCCAAAGGTAGTAGTAGAGGGCCATACTGTTATAGAACAAACTGGACTTCATCTTTCTAGATATTTATATTTCACTTATTTGTGGTCTTTAGTGAATTACGTGGATCCAACTTCTGTACTAAGAATTGCTGATCTGCTTTTTAACCACACTCCATTCCCTTCCAAAGGAAAGGATGCATTTTTAAGTAATCATGGAAAAGGAATTGCAACCAGGCAAGCGATGCATTTTGTCCTTTAGATCCCCCTATGCCTCAGTAGTCCCCAAGATCACAAACACACTGTCAGAAAGCTCCGCCCTTTCAAGTCTCGCCTTTGTAATAATTCCATTTTTTCAGAGAAACTCAAATGGCACAGAAGACAGAGGGAGTTCCTGAATCCAGATTGAACCTAGCTCACTAGGGCCACCAGAAGCAAAATCTTTCAACTGGAGGTGGTGCTCAGGAAGGGACACTACATTGTAACTGGCTGTTTAGCACTGGGATTGACTGTGATAAGTGAGAGTTTATTTGTTATTCTGTTAGTGCTGTTTGTATCTAGAGGTATCAAGGATAGATACAACACTTACAAAAAAGTTCAAGGAAAAATACTTCTAAAAAAGCAATATGCAGGAATAGGTTACAGGTAGATTGTTGTGTAAATTCCTCCGAGGAAGTTTAAATTGTATAGCATGTAGCACAGATGTACTCGGACAGAAGCAGCTCTTCATAACACCCATCTTAAGTTTTCTGGTAAATCCAAGAGACTTTTTAGGGACGCGGGATTATATGTTTACAGTAGTGTAGTGATTTGCCAGTTAGATTAGTTATGATGGGTTGGGGGGAGACTAACCAAAGAAAACCTTCCTTTTTATAGATGCCTATTTAAAAAAAAAAAAGTTGCACCTAACATGCTTGTTAAAATGGAGTGTTAGAGATCTCCAATTAAAAAAAGTATTATTTCTGGACTAGTCAGATATAGATAGTAATCCCACTAGTAATAGGCATTCAGCCAGCAGCCACATATGCCCACCTGCATTTTGCATATTGGCTTCTATTCCACACAGGAAAGCACACACGCCAGCAGATTCTCTCTATGTCTGAAGAGGGGTGTTTGTGCCCAAAAGCTCGCAAAGAACAATTTCTCCAACAATCTAGTTGATCTAATAAAAGATATCACATTTACCCAAAGAACGTTGTCTGTAAGAATTTGAAGTGCATACTTAAGGGCATAGGCAGAGATGCAAAACAAAACAGAAACTATGGAATAAACGCACATGATGAACAACCTCCAAGAGTATTCTCTAGTTTATCACAAACCTTGCCACCCCAAGTGGGCCATTTCCAGCAATTAGAAAAAGGTGCTGGCACATGCAGACGTGCACATTTAGGTTCACTCTTATGAGAAGACCTGAGGTGTGGCATTGTAACCATCTTTAAGAAAAAGAAAAATCAATATGACAGTAATTTACAGCACCATGTAAAGTGACTGAAACAGCTAATGTAAATGTTTTTGTAATTTATGTGATATAACAAACTGGCAGGTTAAGAAAAAGCCTGCCTCAGCCAGGGTGGAGGAGAGGCAAATTGCAAAAAATAATTTCTCTGGATTTTCAAGATGCATGTCAGAGTCCTGCAAAATACACTGTTGAAAAAGTGTATGGAGGGAAGAGAAAGGAGAGAGGAAAAACAGGCAAACCAGGATCCAATCCTTCAAAGCAGAATCATAGCAGCGACAATATTAATGTGACAGTTAAATAGCTTTGTGCACACCATACCACAACCAGTATTAAATATATTTATCAGTGATCCGAAAAGGAGAAGTAAATAGTCAAATTTAAAAAAAAATTGTAAGTGACAAAAGTTGCCATTGCTATGCTACAGGGAGTGCAGGAACTACCTAGCAAACAAACAAAAATTTCCTGTTGAAGTGTGCAAGGTAATATACCAAGCAAATAATTTTGATTACCCCTACATATTCCTGGGTGCAAATTGTGAAGACTCGGAAGATAGACTGATATCACTTTGCAGTCTGAACAGAGGTCTTCCTTAAGGCACTTTGCCCATACAGAAGAACCAATTAACATTGGAACTGGGACAGAAAAACTGGATGAACACTACAATTTCAGTTAAGTAGTACTTTATCCTTCTTTTATAATACTGAATTCAGTTCTATTTCTGCTAGTCTTCCAAATACTGGGTGACAAGGAGTACATCACAAGACAGTCACTGAAGATACAAAAGTCACCTGTGCACAGAGAGAATGAAAATACCGGATCTGTTTAGCAAGAAGATGGGTAAGAGGAGACATGAGGGATAGGCACAAAGGAAGCATTTTAATATAAAAGCAGCCAGGAGCTCCTGTTTGCCTTCTCTCATGTTACAAGGCAAAACAGACATTCACTGACACTGAAAAGCACAAGTTTAAGCCTGAAAAATGGAACACTTCACACAATGCATAATTAACCTGTTGAACTCATCACTACCAGACACTGATGCCAAGAGCTTAGTAGGATTCAGTAAAGAATTAAACAGCATTAGCAGGGACCATGAAAATGTCTAGTTACAAGGAAGAAGCAGCTTTCCTTCTGGATAGACTACTCATGAATTGCCTACTGTGAGATTCCTTGCACTGTTAGCCAACATTTGGAATAAATAAGGCTTTGAAATAGCCCAGGATTGCAATTAGTATGTTCAGTTTGAGATAGTGAAAGGTGCTGTTCTCCTGCATAACCTATTAGACATTTAGTTTAGTATATGCACCCATGCATGTTAAATACTAACTATATCACTGTATCAAATAGCCTGGTAGCACACTCTTAAAGCTTGACTTAGGAAATTCCTCTTGAAGCTGAACCTTCCAACTTCTTCTGTAGCTTGAGGAAGAAGTATAACAGATGTTAGGAGTAGCAGTGTAATAATCTGCTAGGAAAAAAGTGGTGGTATAATCTGCTGTATCCTACTTAAGAAATAGTGTGCATACACTATTGCCAGACTGCACAGCAACACTAAAGGACCTTCAAAACCTCCTTAGTAGGGCTACTACTGTATGGCCTTAAGCACTCATAAAAAGTGACCCATTCTTAAAAGTGGGTGCAGCAGAATCATTACTGAATGTTGTTCACATTCAGTCATTTTGATATTTGCCAGGAATGAGTGGAAGAAGAGGTAGAAAGCAGTTAAGTAGGATTTTGTTTTTAATAATTACAATTATGCATCAATATTTCTGCTCCATTTTTCTCTTTCCTTACAAGGAAAAAACGTAGAAGGAATACTACAGCTTTTGAGTTAATGCACTTCTATATGATTCTAAGGAAAGAGCACAATGGATACTACTCTTCAGATGGAGAGTCTATAGGGTTGTTTTTTTTTTTTTTGGGGGGGGGGAGTTCCACACTGCTATAAAATCTAAGTACTTATCATGCCAACCTCCTCCCTACTTTTTCTTTGTGGTAGGTAAAATCCCACTTCTATTTCCTAAGGGGGTGGAGATAGAGATATATTTGTACTTGTTAACCAAAACCACTAAACCAGAATCAGTAGTTTCACATTCTTTGAAGTGGTGGAATACTGTTTTGACATCTTTTTGTTTTGTTTTGTTAAAACTGTGCTCTGGAGGTGGATGAGAGATTCATTACTATGAACAGAATGTTAAAAACTTTGTTACTGACTGGAATTTGTATATTTAGGTACATTAATATTCTGTGCCACTATTTGACCAATTTCACCAAGTGAAAATACCAATTTCATGTTCACAAATCCCTGAATGAGACACTGAAGGTCATCACCATTCAGTGCTGAGTTCACTGCTCTCACTCTTAAGAACAGGCGACTTTTTGCTAGTGTTTTAGGACACACACTAATTGCCTTTTTGTGATGCTGTGCAGTCTGGCAAGAGTCACATTTCCACCTCACATTTTTGCATCGCCATTGTGTAAAAGTATTAAAAATATGGTACATTTTTAGTTTGCTATACTTTTATTTGGTGTATTTTATTATATGTTGTTCACAGTCCATCCACATTGCTGTTTCCTTTGATTAATTCACTAGGAAGGTATCCTGAACCGATGAGTTTTCAAAAGGAACACTACCTAATAAAGGAGAATTTTGTTCTTTTAAAAAAAATTCCTTTATGTGGCTTTTCCCTTACATTTAATAGTAGACTCCCAAAGTAGCCTAGAACCTGGACAATTTCAACTCATTTTGTGAGCTGCTTAGATTGCAGGTTGGTGAGGGTAAAGTTTTTCCAAGAGAGACCATGTGATTTCAGAGCTTAGACAGACTTGTGAGAAATGTCACCCCATCTTACCCCTGTAAGAAAGAACTTCTGGAGAGAATTATAAATATGAGAAGTAGGCTTCTGTCATGGAATGTTCTCTGCATCATGTCGGAAAATGCCATACTCTTGCAAACAGAATTGATATAAAAAAAAAAAAAAAATACAGAAGAGGAATGAGACTTACCATCTCAATTTGTTTAATAAGTGTAATTATGTATAAATCAATCAAACTGCCATTTAACTCTGAAGCTGCAAGCAGATGAAACCTTAAAACTAGTGTTACTTTGGAAAATTAAGTATTGTATCCAATTAACTATATTAAAATGTAGCCTGTTATACACCAGTCTACTTATATAGCGGAAGAGTAGTAACAACCATTTTAAAATTTTAATCTGTGCCTCTCTTTCACGGATAACATTACAGCAAATAAGATCATTTATAGTGCTACAGGAACAGACGGACAGATGGAACAATTCAATTGGGCACCCGAGGTATGCCCTAGAGCAGGAAGTGCTCCTCTTCCTTGACAGAGTTCAAGAGGTTCATCTGTCCATACCCTGGAAGTGACTAGAAACATATTTAGGATGTTGCATATATCTCCCACTCAGGGGTCCACAAGTCAGGCTAGATGATTTCTGATACCACATTAGAACCAAAAAGCCAACTGTCTCCAAGAGTCGTCTCCTTGAGGAAATCCAGACAACTGCCTTTAGTGCGTTTACCTAGATTTAAAAGTATCCTAATGGAGATAGCCAGGTCCCTGTCTTAGCTGCACTGATCCTAAAGAGCCAACAGGAGTAAAAGGCTGGTTGCTGTTTATGGAGATTCCCTGCTGTAGCTACACTACCGTAGTGACTGGGGCAGGCACCCCAGGGTGCCGACATAGGGAAACAGGGGAGGGGGCAAAACCATCCGCAAGCCACCCCAGGTACCCAGCTGCCTTGTTATGCCTCCACTACCTTCGCACAGGGGCCCGAGCAGTTGGATTAAGGTGGTGCCTGCCAATCCAGCTCGAAAGGGAGCCCCAGCAGGAGAGGCAGGGCCGCCCACCCGGGCCCCTTTTCTTCCCACCCTCCTGCCAGGTTGCAGACCGCCGCCCATGCCAGCGACCTCCCGCCACCCATCGCGGGGCCGGGGCCGGAGCCAGCTCTGCCGGGGAAGCACGTGCAAGAGTAAAAGCCGAGCGCTGGAGAAGAGCCGGCCGAGCAGGGGCAGGAGGCAGCGCGGCCCGGCTCGCCCGGTCGGCAGAGACCCGCGGAGCGCAGGAAGCCGCCCTTACCCCATGGTGCCCGCCGGAGGCTGCACGGAAGTTGCTCTCGAGCCCCGGTGCCCAGAGGCGTCGCGGCCTCGGCGTCGGTCGCCGTCCGCTGTGGAGCCCGGGCCGGCCCGGCCCGCAGGAGGCCGCCCGCTCGGGGGCGGCGGCGGGGCAGCGCTGAGCGCGGCGCCTACAAGCTGGGCGCCCCCCGCTCCCGTAGCGGCATGTGCGGCCAGACGCAGCGCGGGCGCGTCCTAGGCGGCGAGCCCGAGGGGGCCCCGCGGCATCTCCTCCTCCTCCTCCCGCCGCGGCAGGGGCGTGTGGCTCGCAGCCGCCTCCCCGCGCTCGCCTGCGGCACCGGCACCACCGGCAGCGGCAGCAGCAGCAGCGGCGCGACGCGACGCGCTCGGCCGGGCGCCCCGAGGCCGCCGCCGCCGCGCTCAGGCGCGGAGCGGGCCGGGTCCGGGCACCGCCGCTCGCTCTAACAGCCCCGCCGGCGCCGGCAGCGGCCGCGGCTCATCCTCCCGACGAGCGGCTGGAGGCGGAGGCAGGCGCCGCGGCACCGGCGCGGGCATCGGGCTCCGGCGAGCGGCGGCGGCAAGGGTCGCTCCTCCGCCGGCTGCAGAGCGCGGGGCGCCGCTCCTCCTCCTCCGGCCGCGCTCAGGCGCGCCTCCTCCTGCAGCGGCGGCCGAGCATCCTCCTCCGGATCGATCCCGGCGGGCGGGGGCGGCGCCAGGCCCCGCTCCTCCTGCAGCGGCTCACGGGAGGGCCGCCACTGTCCGGGCGCTCCGCTCCGCTCCTGCTCACGCCCCCTCCTCCTCTTCCTCCTCCTCCTCCTTGCGCGCCCGCCCCCGCTAGCGCGCTCCCTGCCTCCCCGGCCTGCCGGCGCCTCCACGCCGCAGGGAGCCCGGCGAGGCGCTCCTGCTGCCGCTGCCGGCGCCCGAGCGTCCCTAGCGCGCTGCGCCGCGCGCCCCCCTGCGCCCGGCCGGCCGCGCTCTCCCCGCCGCTGCACCTGCTCGCTGTGTCTCCATCCTCCGCTCGGGACCTTTAAATAGGACACGTCACCGCGTTCCCCTACGCACTGGCGTCACACACCGCTCCCGGCGCTGACGTCACCGGGGTGCGGGGGATGATGTCAGAGTGTTCCACGCTGCCGGAAGCGCTTCTATAATAGGCAATAGTGCGGGGGCGGGAGGGAGGTGAAGGGAAGCCTCGGCCCGGCTGCCGCCCCCTCGATGAGCTCCACACAGCCCTGGCTGCCGCCCCCTCTGTCCGGCTCCCCGCGGCGCTCCGCTTGGCTCAGAAACCGCATTCTTCTTGGCCCCGCTGTCCCGACAGCACAGCGAAACCAGTCCGCCTACTGGCCCTCCTGGGGAAAAAAAACCCACAAATTTAAGGGAGACCTAGATGGACCTCAGAGCTTAAGCATTCCAAATGCACGCGCCGCTGCCGCCGCCACATAAATATCGTAGCCCGAATGGAGAGTGCAGGTAAACTGCATCCGCTGCTCTGATCTTGGGGTGGGGGGTGGGGTTTGGTGCAGGCTGGCATGCGAGTATGGCTTAGAAACTTTTTGCTCTAACCACAGACCACACACTCCAAACAGAAAGCACGAGCAACTTCTTGTTTCACTGGGGAAATCTATCCCTGGGCACATCTGAGCCAACAGCATTAGAAAACGGTGCTTTGAATCCAACCCCACAAAGATCTGCCATGGAAATGTGGATCCAAAGTCCCATTGCATCAAGCTTGTTGCACAGTGATAGAGCTGCATTACAAATGAACACATCTAGCTTTTGGATACAGCTATGCTTAAGTATTCCAAAACCAAAATGTTACCAGCTAAACCCAGAGGAAGGGCAGAAACAACTTTCATTGTCCAGCAGATTCCAATGCCCTCGTGCTCTGCAGCCCAGAAAAGCACCAAGAGCTTGCCACAACCTACTGTTCTTCCCCCAATCCTGCAAGAATATCATCCAAATATAACATGTTGCTAACTCCTACATAACTAGAAAAGCTCAAGGTCTGACACATCCTGTTGCAAGTTTAACTAGTTTTACATTACGAGGCACCTGGTTTTCTTTCTAGATCCAGCAAAAATGTTCATAATTCTCTAAATTCTACTGCATATATACCAGGCCAACTGTAGCTGTTCTTAGATAGGGCTAATGTCAAGTGACATCAAAGACTTCTAAACCGTGGTGTATTTTTGAACTAACATCTTATATTAGACTGCCTTAAATTTTCCCATAAAAATAATACTGAATGGGCAAGGAAGTATCAATGGAACACGATAGTGATGTGCAGTCATAGTAAAATGCTGGGGTACTTGCACATCTTACTACACTCACAAAATTAGAAAAACAAAACATGAGACGACAAAATTAGTTCATAACTGTCCTTTAATTCCCTCTATCCTCACATAAGATATTTAAGATAGGGCAACAGCTCCAGTACATCAGACTGGATATGTACATCAGTGTACTCCGGTTTGACATTTTTAAGCAGTAGCAGGATTTTATTGAACTGCCTGGCATTCACAGAGCATTGATGGACACTTTCTAAAGGAATATGTAGATATTGAGGTAAAACACCTTCCTTAATATTTTGATCTAGAGCAGTAACTGAATATAGACAAAGAGGACTCCTTACACAAGAGGATGAAAACAACTGATTAAATAAGGGAAATCTTTTCCAAACAAAAATAAACACAAAAAGCCTAGTGTGAATCATTCCTATCAGCAGCACTGAGGTGTCAGGCAGATTTCATCACAAGGCAGGAAACAGCAGTTTCAGATTCCCACTCTGTCCTTTTATTTAGAAGTACAGTGTAGGCACTCAGCTCTGAAACCTTCAGAATCAGTGGTATCAATCTGGAATTTACTACTCTCCAGGTTCAAAGCAGGTATATTTATGAATAAGCGGTGAAGAACTTTTGTGCCTGAAGACCAAGCAGCCATGTATGCAACACTTGTTGTCTATTGTAACAAATAAAGTGCTAAAAATTAACTAAAACTCTAAGATCTAAGCAATGCTATGCAGCACCTATTTAGTTCTTTTCTCCCAGCTAGGTGTCCTGGATCTAAATAAAAATCTTATAGGATTTGATGATGTCCAAAGTGAGATATTTCAACCTTTCAGAGTTGGCTCAGCCTTTCAAATTTGTTCATTTTTTTTGGTTTGTATGAATTCTGATGCTGTTTTCCCACCTAACAGTGCAACAACAAAAGTTTGAGAGTCTGAACAACAACAAAAGAAATCAAATTCACAAGCCAAACCTTGAGGGAAAGAACTGCCTATTGTCTTGGGAGTCAGATCTGTGAACAGGTTCAAAGTAGGAAAGAGATCTCCAGAACACATCCGCTTGGGATGCCAGGAATCTAGTTTTTATGAAAGTGTAAGATGTCACACTTGTTAATATTGCTCTTTAAGTATAAGACGCCTACTTATCTGAAACTTGGGAGACCATCCCCTGTTTATATATGTGAAATGTTCATATATGCAAAATATTGGAGACACAAGACATTTATAACATAGAACGGGATTAAAATAGGGAAAAATAAAAGCAAGAGACCATACTCAACAGTCCAGATAGGTTATAGTATTATGAGGAAGCTTAGTACAAAAACCACATGCAAAGATATTCACTTTTTTGCATTTTTGGTGACCATGTAGACGTTCATATTAAGTGGAATTCAGACAAGCTACGATCTAGTGTAATAAGTATAAGCAGCAAAAAAATCCTTACCGAGGGAACAGAAACATTGGATGCAGGATGTTATGCATAGCAAATCTCATAGTTAATCTCTCTGTCACTGAGATCTTCATTTAAACAGTAATACTTCATCATCAGTACAGTTTATCATTTTAAACTAACAGCTTCAAATCATTGTCTTCCTTTGCCTTCTTCATTCCTGCTAATCCACTTGCTATCTAATCATAATACATAGCTCAGCTAAATTAACATCTCCAATCTTAAGCTTTGTTTACCTAAATAAATTTTACCAATTTCTAAATGGATTTGGCTAATTTAGTGCATTTCTCTCACATGAACAGGCCTTCATTTACTCCTGCCAAATTTAATTAAAGTTACTTTTCTGCCCTGCAGGGTTTTTGGTAGTAGCTGTGTAGATCTAAGGACACAGGCAGGCAAGCTTCTTTGGATAGATGTGATATCTTTTATTAGACCAGCTAAGTAGTTGGAAAAAAAAGTTCTTTGCAAGCTTTCATGCATAAAGAGTCTCTGCTGTTCTGTTTTCTACCTTCCAATTTCCACTAACCAATGCATGAAAAACACTGCATTATTAATCAAGGTTGACATTTATTTATTCATTCATTCATTCAATTTGTATAGACATAATATACTTAATATTAAACAAAAAGGTAAGAAAAGAAAAGGTAAAGGAGCCAACAGTACTCCTCCATCTAAAGATATATACCTCACCATGTACATAAGAAATTGTGCGTAACAAACTTGCTGACTGCAACAGTAGAAATATAGAAATGTGATTAAATTAATAGAAAGTGTGAAAACATGCACTTAATCTGGAGAAGAGAAGACTGAGAAAAGATCTAATAACAGCTTTTATCTATCTGAAGGGTGGTTCCAAAGAGGATGGAACTAGCCTGTTCTCAGTGGTGGCAGATGACAGAACAAGGAGCAATGGTCTCAAGTTGCAGCCAAGGAAGTTTAGGTTAGATATAAGAAAAAACTCTCTCACAAGGAAGGTAGTAAAGCACTGGAACAGGCTACCCAGAGGGGGTGTGGAATCTCCATCCTTGGAGGTTTTTAAAACCCAGCTAAACAAAGTGTTGGGTGGGATGATATAGTTGGGGATGGTCCTGCTTTGAGGTTAGATGACTTCCTGAGGTCCCCTCCAACCCTAATTTTCTATGATTCACTTAGGAACTAACAAGAATTTCTCATAGAATTTGGAAATGACAAAGGAGGAGAAAGATCAGGTTGTGTCAATCTGACTATGAGCCACTAAGGCTATGTATCCATGGAAAAACAAAAAAAGGAAAATGCAACCCTAAGATGTATCCTATTTAAATGCATCCAGCATTTCCAGTTGGGAGATAGAAGCATGAATGCCACTGTATGAGGTACGGAGAGACCCAATCTTACATACTGCATATAATTCTTGTCACCGATGTTCAGGAAAAGTGCATTCAAATTGAAATAAGTGAAGAGAAGAGCTATAAGGATGATCACAGAACTGGGGAGCCTATTATGTAAGGGGAGAAAAACAGCTTGACTTGCCTAGTTTTGTAAAGCAAAGACTAAAAGGGATGTGACTGCTCCTGTCAGATATTTCTAGGAAGAAACATGAGGGAGGGAAAAGACCTATTTAAGCTAAAGGACTATATTGGCCCAAGAAAGATGTGTATAAGCCAGCCATGAGTAACTTCACTCATTCGAAACGGAAGAAAGTTTCTAACTGCCAGAGTGGGGTTCTGGAACAGACTACAAAGTAGAGAGGACAAAACTAACTAGTTTTAACATAGATTTTGATCATTTTTCTGAAGGAGGTATATGGGCATGTCTATTAGTACACAGCCATGTGTAGAGTGGAATAGAGATATCCAAGGTTGTTAGGGAGCCATAGCAGTATAGCCACACTCCACTTCCCAATAGCACTGAGTAGCTCTGGCAGAGTTCCATCTTCTGTACTGCTCCATGTACTGCTTCCGACATATAGGATAACTCATTCAGGGTTCACTTGGCGATACTACATGACACTAAATTTTGCCATCATGGGATACCCTATACAACATGGTAGCAACAGCATAGCAAGTGACTAGACCAATGACTGTCAGATAGGGTACTGTGGCACCTCAGTGGGCTGGGAGATTCTTTTAAGGGGGACTGCAGTATGGAGCACAATATCAGTACTATTGTGTATGCAAGCACCTACACAATTCACAAGATAAACCTAGATTTCAGATTAGAATGTTTTTGATGCAAAAAATACCTACCTGTTTGGTCTTTCTGATTTCTTTGCAACAGAAGAATTGCTCCATTATTCTTCCATAGCCAATAAATAAGTGAAGGCTAAGAACTGAAAAGTTCAGAGGGTTGTCTCAAGTCTACAGAAAAGTGTCTTGGGTCTATAAGGATTGGAGGAAAAAAAAAAATAAAAAATAGAATGAGGATTCACTAGTGAATTTGCGATTACAAACTCTCTAATATAGTTAAGGTTAATCTTTATAAATAGGCAGAGCTGGTGTTATCCCCTCTTAGTAAGATTACCGCACACTTTCTATTAAGTCCCTGTTTTTAGTTACTTATAACTTTGTCCTACTTTAACCATGTGACCTGAAATTTCCCACGCTAGATGTTTGCCTCAGGCTTGGCTGTTCTGCAAATCAGGCAGAATAAGTTCAGCCATTTCTGAAAATGAAATGAGGGGAAAATACATTATTTTGCCTACATTAAAAAGTTTTAGCAGGTTGGAGAAGCTCCGTGCTTTGGAACAGTTACATGAAGGATGGCCAGGAGTGGTCTCTTTGTCAGTGGTGAATCTTTTGCCATTTCGATTGGTAGTAAATTAGCCACATTTGGATGAGTTTGAAAGTATTGAAAAAAGTCAGTTACCTGTGATCGGTAGAAACTTAACTGCAAAATTCTAGTAAGTCCCTCCAAGATCCCAACTCCATTAAATATTCCCCAAAAACCTGAGCCAGGCTCTATTTGCAATGTGCCTGCAGACTGAGGATAAACTCTGGAATGGCAAACCCAGGCAGGACAGAAAAGAAAGCCACCCAGTATAACGGCAGAGATTACAAGAATGAGATCAACAAGGGGGAGAATAGATTATGTAACCTGGGTGGTGCCCCAATAGTTTCCACCCCTCCCCAATATCAGGGATGGTGTGGTGAGAGTGGGGCAGGGCTTCCAGCCAGCACCAATTTATTTTCCAGCGGCCCCTGCTCTCCACAGAGTAGCCCGTGGTCCCAAGAAGGTCTAACACTTAACCAATTTAACTATTTACACTTTATTTACAAAATAAGTGTAATAGGAAAGGTTAATTTACAAGTGAACTTAAATGGCATAACCAGAATCTCAAAACAAACCAGAATGCATTACTCAACCCTTGACTCAAGAACCACAGGTAGGGTAACTCACAGCTTTCAGCCACTGCTGAGGTGCTACTACAAGAAAGCAAGGTGGTCAGTCCCTACACCTCCAACAGGCTTCCCAACAAGCTACAGACTGCAGCAGGTTAAGCTCTTCTGCTCTGCAGCAATCAAATTCATAGATTCATAGATGTTAGGGTCGGAAGGGACCTCAATAGATCATCAAGTCCGACCCCCTGCATAAGCAGGAAAGAGTGCTGGGTCTAAATGACCCCGGCTAGATACTCGTCTAACCTCCTCTTGAAGACCCCCAGGGTAGGGGAGAGCACCACCTCCCTTGGGAGCCCGTTCTAGACTTTGGCCACTCGAACTGTGAAAAAGTTCTTCCTAATGTCCAGTCTAAATCTGCTCTCTGCTAGCTTGTGGCCATTGTTTCTTGTAACCCCCGGGGGCGCCTTGGTGAATAAATCCTCACCAATTCCCTTCTGTGCCCCCGTGATGAACTTATAGGCAGCCACAAGGTCGCCTCTCAACCTTCTCTTGCGGAGGCTGAAAAGGTCCAGTTTCTCTAGTCTCTCC
Organism: Alligator mississippiensis; assembly: GCF_030867095.1. NCBI lineage: Eukaryota > Metazoa > Chordata > Crocodylia > Alligatoridae > Alligator > Alligator mississippiensis. Next base: position 257,697,482 of record NC_081826.1, read on the forward strand.
TCGTAGGGCTTGGTCTGCAGGCCCTTGACCATACGAGTTGCCCTTCGCTGTACCCTCTCCAGGTTATCCGCATCCTTCTTGAAGTGTGGTGCCCAGAATTGCACGCAGTACTCCAACTGCGGTCTGACCAACGCCCTATAGAGGGGAAGTATCACCTCCCTGGACCTATTTGTCATGCATCTGCTGATGCACGATAAAGTGCCATTGGCTTTTCTGATGGCTTCGTCACACTGCCGGCTCATGTTCAACTTGGAGTCCACTAGGACTCCAAGATCCCTTTCCACCTCTGTGCCACCCAGCAGGTCATTCCCTAGGCTGTAGGTGTGCTGGACATTTTTCCTCCTTAGGTGCAGCACTTTGCATTTCTCCTTGTTGAACTGCATCCTGTTGTTTTCTGCCCACTTGTCCAGCCTATCCAGGTCTGCCTGCAGCTGTTCCCTGCCCTCCGGCGTGTCCACTTCTCCCCATAGCTTTGTGTCATCTGCAAACTTGGACAGAGTACATTTCACTCCCACGTCCAAGTCACTGATGAAGACATTAAAGAGTATCGGTCCAAGGACCGAACCCTGCGGGACCCCACTGCCCACACCCTTCCAGGTCGAGACCGACCCATCTACCACGACTCTTTGGGTGCGACCCTCTAGCCAATTCGCCACCCACCGGACTGTGCAGTCATCCACATCACAGCCTCTTAATTTGTTCACCAGTAAGGGGTGGGATACCGTATCGAAGGCCTTCCTGAAGTCCAGGTATACGACATCCACCCCTCCTCCTGTGTCCAGGCGTTTCGTAACCTGGTCATAGAAAGAGACTAGGTTGGTCAGGCACGATCTGCCCGCCACAAACCCATGCTGGTTTCCCCTCAGCATAATTTGTCCTGCCGGGCTCTCACAAATGTGAGCCTTGATAATTTTTTCAAATACTTTACCAAGGATGGAGGTGAGACTGACCAGCCTATAGTTGCCCGGGTCCTCCTTCCTCCCCTTTTTGAAAATGGGGACCACGTTAGCCCTTTTCCAGTCCTCCGGGACTTGGCCTGTGCGCCACGAGCATTCGAATATTCCCGCCAGTGGCTCTGCAATGACGTCGGCCAGTGCCTTCAGCACCCTCGGATGGAGCCCATCCGGGCCTGCCGACTTAAAGGCATCCAATTCTTCCAAGTGACTCTGCACCACCTCAGGATCTACGCATGGAAGTCTGGCGCCTTGCTGCTGCCTCTCTACAACCCCAGTGAGAGACTTGTCGTGCCCCTCGCTTAGGAACACTGAGGCAAAGAACTCGTTGAGGAGTTCAGCCTTGTCCCCCCTATCTGTCACCAATTGCTTCTGCCCATTTAGCAGGGGTCCTATTCCTCCCTGGGCCTTCCTTTTACTCCCTATGTATCTAAAAAACAATTTCTTGTTGTCCTTTACTTGGGTTGCCATCCTCAGCTCCATGGTAGCTTTGGCCCGCCTAACTGCCTCCCTACAAGCACGAGCAGAGGAGGTATATTCATCTTTGGTGATCTCTCCCTGTTTCCACTTTTTATGTGCTCCCCTTTTGGCCCTTAGGCTGCCCTGGATTTCTCTGGTCAGCCATGGAAGCCTCCTGGCCCCTTTCCCTCTTTTGCCTCGCTCGGGGATCGTCTTGCTTTGTGCCCAAAGGATCGTTTCCTTTAGGCACAGCCACCCTTCTTGGGCACCCATCCCATCAAAACTCCTACTCTGCAGTGCTTCCTTGACTAATCGCCTGAGTGCAATGAGATCAGCTTTCCTAAAGTCTAGCACTTTCACCCTACTAGTTACCTTACCCACTCGCCGTCTTATGTTGAATTCTATCATAAGGTGATCACTGTCTCCCAGATAGCTACCGATCTGGAGGTCCCCTATCATGTCATCTCCCGTTGCCAATACCAGATCCAGTATGGCATTCCCCCTAGTGGGACCATACACCTCCTGTGTCAGGTGGAGGTCCTGTACACAAGTTAGAAACCTGCGTGAGCGATGGGACCTTGCTGTCTGCGTCTCCCAGCAGATGTCCGGGTAGTTTAGGTCCCCCATGACTACCGCCTCTTTAGCTTTTATGGTCTCCGAGAGTTGCCTCAGGAGCCCCGCATCTATTTCTTCCCCTTGGTGTGGGGGTCTGTAACAGACCCCTACCACCAAATCCCTTTCTCCTTGCCCCCCATGTAGCCTAACCCACAATCCTTCTACTTCCTCAGCCTCAGATTCTGTCTTGATGAGGGTTGATGTATATTGCTCACTGACATAAAGTGCAACCCCCCCCCCCTTTCTTCCCCGACCTTCCCCGACCTGTCCTTTCTATTGTATCAAACCCCAACCCTCCAAAGAAGCTGACCCTCTGTGGCAACAAAAGAGGCAAGCAACAAGCAACAGAGTAAGCTCCTGCAGCAATCAGCATGACCCAAGCACAAAGTTCAGGGACTCCAGCCGATGACAATCAGCTGCAGGATAAGTGACAGGACTGAGTCCCCTCTGGGCCAGTCAGTGGCAGAGGGTCAGCAGCACAAGCAGCTCCCAGGGGTTGTTGCTCCAAACCCTTGCTCCAGATGACTGGCCGGACACTCCACATGCCTCGCGGCTCACCAATCCCGCTCCAAGCACCAGCCTGCGCCCCAAGTTCCCAGGGACCCTCATCCAGGCACTCTGCTGCTCCTCAGGATCCCAGTGCCTTGCCTGCTGCTGTCCCACTTTCCCAAGGAAGGCAAGGGGTTTCCTCAACTCACCAGCTCAGCTCCCTGCTCCAGATGAGGATGCTGCCTATGCTTTTTTCTCCACAGTGGAGTGGGGGGGGGCTGACTGCCACCCCTAGCCTCCGGGATGCCTGGCACAGCCAGCACACTGCTATGGGGCCTTAGGGCACCAGCTCTCTGCCCCAAGCCCTGGCCGCTGCTTCTTCTCTGCTGCAGGGCTGGTGGCATGGCTGACTACCACTGCCGTCTTCTCCCAGAGCCTTTGAGGCTCTTCAGAGAGATCTCTCTGCTCCCTCTGCAGGGTCAGCTCACCCCAGCTCTTCTTAAGCCTCCTGTGCCATTCCCTGGAGTCACTGTCAGCAGCTCCAACACACCAGTTCGGCTGCTGCTTTTATTCACCTCTGGCAGTCCCTCCCTGGCTTGCAAACTGGCCAACCAGGGCTCAGGGTGGCAGGCCCCCAGCCCCGGCCATCCCCCTTCCATGTGAATGGGGGGACTGAAAACCCCTTCTTTCGATTGGCTTCTCCTTTTCCACAAGGCAGGGCTCCCCTGCTCCACCCTTGGGGTTACTCAGAGTTCACTGGCACTGTTTCTAGCCTAGGGTAAGTATTTCAAGCCAATCTGGTGAGCCCACATTGGCATTCTGTTACAATTACAAGATGTTTGAGTAAGACAGGGTAATAAGACAGAAACTGGTATTTAGGCTGTGTCAGGGTAAATTGCTCCCAGCTAGCCTTGGTTGCCAGTGGCCTAACTACCACCAGCTGGCCCCCAGCTATCTCTATGGGTGTGGCTGCCAGCTAACAAACAGCAGAGCTTACAGGGGTCAGCAGGCTACTGAATACCTCTTTGGCTAGGCTTGGGCTTTTGAGTCCCAGTTTCCCACTCCCTGGCTCCTGCTTGTTGGTTTCCAGATTTCATCCTTGTATCTGATTCCTACATTGCTGGCTTTTTGGCCAGTGTTCTCCTGGCTGGTGGCTTAATACAGTGATTGCCCATGTCCAGGTCCTCTACACTTTATAGTTGTTCCACATCCCCTGGCTAGTACAACTCTGGTTTGGATCTCTGCTTCCTATTTTTGATTCCCCTGATGCCTCCTGATCTGTCAGTTCCTGATTTCCCTGATTTGAATTGAGACCCTTGTTTCATTGGCTCTAGGTTGTGACCATTTAGGTAACCCTGATATCTACTTCTAACCCCTGACAGGTTAGGAGATGGACCAGGTGGGTAAGGAGAATGAAGCCGAGATGAGAATTGGTTGTAGAGGGAAGAATGAGAGTAAGAACTAGGGAAGGAAATATTGGGCGAGAGATTGTGAGCCATAGGAGATGGGACTAAGATTAAGAGCTTGGGGAGAGGGACTAAGACAGGAACTAGTGATGATGGACCTTGAAGAAGGTGCAGGTGTGGAGCCAGTCTCTGCAGAGGAAGAACTGGAACTGGGATGAAAAGTTTGAGAATAAAAGACTACAACAAATGAGGGACAGAGAAAAAGAAGAAAATGAGGAGCAGAGCTGGGTAAAACGTGAACAAGGGCGGGTTAAAAGGGACATGGTGGGAGGGATCAAGTTTGCTGGGGAAACAGGGTGAATGAGCTGTGCTCAATAGGTAACACCCCTCTCCAAATCCTGGAATGGATCTCAATTTTCATTATTCTTCTCTTGTCAGCAATGGGAAACCTACTGGCCAAATCTGTGTCTTATTACCCTCTTAGTGATGACTGATGATCTACACAGAAGTAATACATTGCCAACCCTATCAGTTACTCTGTTACTTCAAGCAGTAGAGACATAAGTAATGGATCTAAAACAGTGATTCTCAACCTTTCTAGATTTGTAGCACACTTCAAAAAATGCCGTCTCTTAGTTTTCACTCACTTTTTTTGGCTACAGAAAAATAATAGATCAGTTTTTCTGTTGCAAAGACCTCAACTATGGTGTAACAGGGAATCAGTAGCTGCGGTTACTTGGAGTCATAGGCAGCCAGGAGCTTATTACACAGCAAGTGCCTATTGCAGGGTCAGCTGCCCAGCAATAGTTCAATTGGGCAGAGCCCTGCTTAAGTAGTAAGGACACTGCCAAGGCAGCAAGGATAGCAGTAATAAGCTGCCCTGAAGGCAGCCGGGTTATCAGGCCCATATTGGAAACCCTTGTGGATGGCTGGAAAGGCACTTAACAGGAAAGGGCCAGGCTTAGGAGGTACATAAAGCCAGTGCCTGAGCCCAGGCATCTAGTTTGGTTCTGCAGGTGGTAGAAAGAATTGTTCCTGTTTAGGAGGGCTATAGAGGAGTGCTTGATTAGTTACTGAGCTACCCAGGGAAAGTGCTGATGGCTTTCTGAGAAATACAGTCCAGGATAGGGGGAAGTTCTGTTGTAAATGCCAACTCACTGGCTATATATTTGGACCTAGTATGGGGATAGTTGTGTTACAGACAGTGGACTTATTCTTCTGTTATAGTTTAAGCTGGCTGACTGGGTTGGGACTATATCAGGGGTGGAGGAAACCCCAGTAGTGCTTGGGTAGGGTAGGGTTAGGGGGCCTAATGCCTGGGCAGGGCAGGGCCAGCAAGAGTAGAGGAGAAGAAGCTGGGAAGGCTGAGGCCCTAGGCCTTACCTGAGAGCAATTATCTGATAATATCCCCAAGGCATGAGTGTGGCTATAGGGGAGAAAAGCCACAAACAGCCCTTATGGCAATGGGTACCCTGGGCCTAGATAGGCCAGGAGGGCTTACCTAGTATTTGAAGGGCAGGATTGAGACTGGGGGGGGGGGGGGAGGATCTGCTGACTGGCTGACAGAAAAGGGACTCGCTCTGGGACTCGGGGCAGCTTCCCCTCTTCACCAGTTAATTCATTACATCAAAGTATGCTGGGTGAATAAAAAGGAAGAAGACCCAGGGAGCTGGAGTAGAAGGGCAGGAGCTACATGGCTGAGGGGTTGTCACAGTGCCTGGTCTTGCTGCATATAGATTTCTATTTAAAATCTCTGGGTTTATCTTGTGAATCACTTGCGAACCTGACAGTGATAATATTGCATGGTACCCTTGAAAGGACGTCAGGACAACTAAGAGTGCCTTGGCACCCTTGAGAATCGCTGATCTAAAACTTGAACCAGCTGATAATATTTGTGGATGTCAGTATGATGCCTCATAATGGAATATGAATGGAAATGGAACGGATTTTAGTTGGCTTTTTAAAAGTCTAAGAAATTGCACGTAACTATGGCTAGAAGGAACAATATTGAGGTTGTCTTTACATCCCTAATTGTGCTGTTACTAGACTTCTTATCATTCCCTCATGCGTGTAGATTGCAAGACAAGAAGTTAATTGTATATCCTGTTTTTTGTGAAGTTCTAACCTCATTCAGTGCACAGGATGGGATTTGCTTTGGGGGGTGAACCAAGGCTATATAGTGAAGAAGCCTTGTCTGTAGGTTCTCTGCTTCATTTGTTACAGAAGCTAGACAGTATCCAGTGGAAGAGGCAGGAAATAGCAGGAGGATAAAGAAAAAGCTCATGACTGAAATAGTTGAATACTGTCTTGGGGAAACAAATCTCTCCTGCTTTTACCATGGTTCTCAGGTAATAAAAGGAAAGACCTTAAACGAAATTCTTCACAAGTGGTCTACGTTTTTCTGCATGTCTTGGAAATTTGGGTTCTAAGATGTGTGTAGCTCTAACTGTTACAGCTACAGTCAACAGAAGCTATGTTTTTAAACGCATTAAATACAATATTATGCTAAATACTCTGAAAAATCAGGTCCCAGACTCTCACACAGACACCCAAAATTCGTGGATACTTTTGATCTTAATTTCTGCACCTCGGTTCCCAATCTGAAGTGTGGCTAATATCCCCTCATCACGCAAGGGAGTTGTGAAAATAAATTAATGTTTGTGAAGCACCGAAATATAGTAGTAATGAGCTACAAGAAAATTTATGAGGACATTAATAATTCTGGTGGTTGTGTGTGTATTTTTGTTTGTTTAGAATAGTGTGCTGTAGATAAGGCTTGGAGCCATGTACTGAATAATGAGAAAACAAAAAATTGGTGGTGTTGAAGTGATATAGCCATATGACAGCTGAACATTTTTGTGGGCGATATCTTGTATTGGATCAGGGTACTGTGATACCCAAAAGCTTGTAAGATATTACCCACACACATTCTTGCTACAAAACAAAAATATTGAATTTCTACTTATTAAGGAAGCACTAACTATTCTGTGGGTGCTGAATGGTGTAGTAGTTCAGTAGATAAAATGGTATGTGATCCTATAGCTCAGAGATCCAGCCTGCACAGGTACTGGGAATTGGGTGTGGGGCCGTGGGGGAGCAGGACCTGCTGCAGGATTCAGGGCCTCTAGGTCCTGGTGGACATGGCTCTCAGCAGCCAGGGGACGAACAAAGGCTGTGCTGACACATCCCTGCTTGACCCTGCCCCCAGAAACCTGCTGCTGCCACTGCAGCAGCTAGCCCCAAGGATCTGGCCTGGGAGGAGCCCCCTGGACTGGATCCAGGCTGGGACCTAGAGTGACTTTGACACCCAATTCAGCTAAAGACTGTATCATAATGCATACACAAAAAGGAACCAAATTAAGGTGGCATGTACAATCATATTTCTGACATTTCCTGATGAGTGCTTACCCTTGCAAGCATATGTTCCCTTAGCATAGGTTTTTTGATACGTAAAATATTTACATAAGGTGAGTCGGACAGTATTGCAATCATTTCCACTTGGTATTCAGTGAATTTGATTCCCTCCCCAATGTTTTCTGCTCCCAATTTCTTCCTGGGTCTCTTATTTATTCTTGTTTCTCTTCCTCTCTTCTGTTCACTTACACATTCTTGACTCTGTCTGTCTAACACGCTCCCTGTTAGCTTCAGTACTAGTTCCTACTCTTCCTCCTTGGGAGTCCTTTTTGCCTTTTACTACAGAAGGTTCTCCACTGTGTTTTAACTGTTGTCCTCATGGACTCTTCCAGATCTTTCCAATTCCAATGTTCTTTCCCCCTTCTTCTAAATAATAATATATAATACTTAGCTTTTATCCATAGATCCCAGATCCGTAGCTCACATACTACTATCTTTTTTTAATTAAACCACAAAGAAGGGAAATGCATTTATGTGCAACTTGTTATACACTAACTAATCAGTATGTTCAACCTAAGGCTGATATAGAAGCCTGTCATAATATCCTCATAAATGCCATCAAATGGATAAGAAATTGGAAGATGTTCTACCTTGCTCACTACTGAATTAAATTCCTACTGCAAGCTTACTTTAACTCATGGAACGTACACCAATCTCTGGGAAGTCTTTGCCTAGCTATTTATATATTTGCTCTCTGAAGTGCCTTCAAGGGCACAACTCCCACTCAGAGGAATTTGAAGGAAACTGAGGTGGAAGGCCAGTTATCATTTTCTGCACCGGTCTGGTTAACTTGTTTAATTAAGTGCATTAAATACACCCTTGTACTTGTTTCACAATGCATTAAAAAAAATAATAATAATCTTAAAATATATACCCTGCAATGATGCCATGTAGTAAGCATAAGATTGAGACATTTTCATCCTTGTGGTTCCACTGTAGATTAAATTGTTTTTAAAGGTGCATTTCTTTTTCCCAGTGTGTCACTTTTGAGCCAATATAAGGCTAAGTGCTCTAATTGCATTTTCATACCTTAACATGATGTGTTTTCTTATTTCTAACCTTGATTGTAGATTGGAACTCTGAGACATCTTGTTAAAACTGTCTGGCTGCCCCTTTTCTTTTGCAATATTTATAGTATGCTTACATGAACTTTTTAATTATGGCAGATTTTGGAAATTAGTTTTGTCAAATGTTTATGAATAGTATTTAAAAGAGGGTAAAGTGGTGATTTCCTCCAAAAGAGATGCCATAATGTCTTACCTCAGCCATTCTAAAACTTAAAGTGCCTTCTTGCCATCATCTAGTACTGATCAGAGACAGGAGTGCACAATTGCTTAATTTACTTTGAAAATACTCTCATGATTTGCACTCTCATGTTAAAAACACTTATGCATACACTTAACTGCACCAGGGGGATTACCACTATTCATAGTATAAAAGTTAAGCATTTGGTTAGTTGTTTGTAGGAGTGGGATCTTGATGTTCTACTCACCACAAAATAACTACCTTATTACCTTGTGTAGAGGGGACCCAGGCCAACTGACTGCACTGGGATGGGGCCTGCATGTCGCACGCTCAGCAGGTGTTTTGCTCTCTTGCTTTAAATCGTGCCTGCCACAACTTGATGCAGCAGAAGAGAGATATAAGGAGGTAGTACCTGTGTAGAGAGAGTATGCCGAGGTTAGCATGTGTCAATGATGCGGTCTTCTGTGGGGCTCCTCCTCCCTTATACCCCACCCCTTTCCACTCAGGGTTCCAGTTGGTGCTGGATACACATGTTTGGCGGGCCTGAGTGATTGCCCTGCAGCTCAGGCATAGAGGGAAACAGTTGAGTTGTTTGAAGCCAGTGCATTTCTGCTATGATTGCTGGGGATTGCTACAAGTTCTGTGCTTGGTCTGTGTAAAGAAGCAAATAAATTAAACAACTCAAATGACCATGGCCTAGACCTTTCTCTGGCCCTACAGGCACTTCAGTCGCTTTCCGTCAGGCAGTCTCAGTCTGACAAGGGTGGCGCTATGCGGGGTTAGTCTGTATGGGCTTGCCTGTCCTGGCCAAGCCCATGGAGTAATATGGGCCCAGTGGCATTACAAACCCTGACTTAGTCCCAAGGTGTACCTGGCTGCTCCCAGCAGTGCCATCATCTAGTGTCAGTCCGGAGAGCTGATGTGCACAGTCCTGGGTTCCTAGTCCCCTGCCTCTGTGGGGAAATGCAATGAGACCCCTCATCAGGCTGCCTGTTCTCCCTGTCCTGGTGTCAGTGCAGCCTTTTGTAGGGGTATCTGGGCCAGTGTAAGCCAGTCCAGCCCCTTGTGCACCCCCACATGCCCTGCTGCTGATGGCAGGTGTTAAGAGCCCTTGACAGGGTTCATTATCCCCTGCAGTCACTGCCCCCAAACTCCAGGTGGTGCTCCATGAGCCAGCCGCCTGTTCTTCTTTAGGTCTGCAGTCTGAGCCCATGTGCATTCCAGCTATGATTGCTGGGGTTTGCTGCAAGTTCTGTGCTCACCTGTGCTTCCTGCTCTGGGCTTGGAAAATGCCTGCCACAAGCCAGCTGTCTGCCTGACAGTGCCATGGGGCTTGCCCCAGGAGCACGGGCTCACTGTTTCCCTGTGAGCCTAGCTGGGGATCTGCTGACTGCAGAGTGTGCTGGTGGCCTTTGTCCTGGTAAGTATGGGGTTCGGCTCGGCCCCTGCTATACCTCAGCTCAAAAGGGCCAGCAAATAGAAAATCTAAGAAAGAAAATAAATATTTGAAGTCATTGGCTCTGCCTGTTCCATAGAAGGGTTTTGTTCTTCTCATGTCCTGGGATAATGTTCAAATTGGAGTCCAAAAATGGGAATGTACTATTGCTCAATTTTCAGGCTTAGTGAGTTCCTCATTGCTGCATGGTTCCACCATATGTGGGCAGGACAGTAGACATTCTAGATTGTGAAGGTTTCCTCCACATTCACACATGGTGTTTATGTTGTTAGATTATCTCCACAGTAGCATGTTAATTTTAAACTTACCAACCCCATCCAGAGGCAGTTCAAGCTTTTCCATGTTGGCCAATCAAGCTCTACACATGCAGGGAGACATAGGAAGAATATCAAACTCCCTTCTGGGTCATCTCTAGTCATGACTGACACATTTTTATTTTTGTGGCTGTCGGTGTTCCATTTGGTGGCTGAGTTGTAGGGAGGAAACTTTTTTTCACATACTCACTGGTAGTCTATCTAATCCTAGGGCAGTGGTTCCAGAAAATGGCCTTTCTACGTTATAAACTGACAGGGTTTTCAAATACTCAATGAAAAAATACATTTTTGTTAACCTGTATCTCATGAGATGATTACTAAAACTCTTTGCTAGGACGCTAGTATTTTCCCATGAATACTATTTATAATCTAAACCCTTGAAATGTGATTGTGGTCTATACAAATAAGAGATGACATGGATATAATTCTATTACATCATTTGTAAGGCACTTTTCAGTATAGTATTTGAACTCTCTTTCCATAAATAACTTACCTAATATGACAACCTCCATAGAAAGGATCATAAACTCAATGCCCTCTCTGCAAAGACAGCAGGGGCATGTCTCATAAAAGTAGAATTCACAGATGTGGTAGGACAGCAGTGACAAAGAGGAAAGGAGCTGGTTTTGCTATAGAAAGTGACCCAGCACATGGAAACTATGACACTTGAGGAACAGGATTTATTATTTAATAAATGCTGGGCATAATGTTCTTGCCAACTCATTGGCTTGCAGCGCCCACTCCCCTCAGCTTACTTAACCTTATTTTACCATGAGTAATAAAGCACCCTGCTTGGCAGTCCTATTCATGCTTTTTCACAACCCTTGTCTACAACCCTGCAGGACTGAGACCTTAGTGGGCTGGAGGGGAGGGGGAGAGTAGAGAGGTCTCACTAGGTTCAGCTCACTAACAAAAGAGAAAAAGTACTTAATATTGTACTGAAATGCTTGAAAAAATAAATCTATGTAAGACACTGAACAATGCACAGAATATAAGCATGAATTTAATTACAAATAAATATATTTTGAAGATAACCTGAAAGGCTTTTGCCTGTGCAGACCTAAATGTAAAATCTCTCGAGTTGCTCCTGCACTAACTGATAGTCTCCTCAACACAACACCTAAAAACAGGTTGATCCTTAAACTGCCCTAATCTTTGTGAAAAGGAATAAAAAAAAGTCATGGAAGAGGCGATATCTTTTTATCAGACTGTAACAGGTCACCCTCCCTGGCGCCATCTTTCTGGTTGTCTGCGCTGTTACGGCGGGGTCCCGCAGGAGGGCCGTGATTGCCTCAAGGCCCCCTTCCTGTGCCAAGTTGGCCCAAGGGCACCCTCAAATTCTCGCCCGCCACGTCTTTGGTGTTCAAATATGTTAAGGAGGCTGCCTTCATGTCTTTTCAGACACGGTTTAGCTGTATTCAGAGCCCTGTGGGCTCCTGGACCCCTTTGTGGGCCCCGTTCTATCATGGGTGTTTTGGGGCACCCTAGCCTTATGGGCTATGCGTGGCTCCAACCACCCCTTTACCATGCCCCAAGCCTCACAGCTGGAATAGATGTTGTTCGGTCTCGGTCTACACCCTCTCTCTGGCACTTGGGCTCTCCGCGGCCCTCTCTCTCTCCTCGCCCTCTCTCTGGCACTCGGGCTCTCCACAGCCCTGTCTCTCTCCGCGCCCTCTCTCTGGCGCTTCTCCACAATGCTGTCCCCTCTCCTGGGCTTCTCAAGCACGGCCCCCTTTTCCTGGGGCTCCTCACTGCCCCTTTTCTGTAGGGCCTCCTCACAATAATGCCGCCCCCTCCTCTAGGGCCTTCTCAGTAAAGCTGCATCCTTCTCCGGGCCTTCTCAGTAAAGCCGCCCCCTTCTCTGGGGCTCCTCCGTAATGCTGCCCCCTTCCCTGGGGCTCACCACGCCTGTACTGGGGATTCTCAGCAACACCCCCTCTCTGGGGCCGGGGCCTGTGCACCCCAAATGCTGTGCCCTTGCTGGCACTGGGGTTCCCACACTGCTGTGGGTCCCCTATGAGGCCTCCTCCAACCCCTAATAGCCTCACCAAACCACCGGTAACAAACAGTAACATAAACACAAGCCCCTGGGCTATAACATAAACAGAAGCCACCCAGCTATAACCACGCTCAAGCCTACCGGGGGTTCTTCATCTCGCAGCAGTGTCAGACATTGCTCCTGCATCAGGCTTAGCTTCGCTTCTCTTCCGTGACCAAGAGCTCCTTCCTCCTTGGCTGCTGGTAGGGAACTGCTTCTGGCCTCAGCCGCTAGGGTTTATAAGGGAGCCAGGCCCTGCCCCTTTTAGTCAGCTGACTGCTGGCAGGTGTGATCTCTTGCTAGCTCCAGTTGCCCTGGCAACCCCCAGCTGGGCTCCTTATTCACTGCTAGGGCTCTTTCCCCAGCAGTCTCCCCTCTTTAGGAGCAGAGCACCTCTGTGCTCTGTGACATGCGCCTTACTCGGGGAGCCCTTGGGCCTGCTTTGTAATTCTTCGGTCCGCACCCTAATCTCGCCTGCCATGTCTTGATGGAACTATTACCTTTTTTTCTTTTTTGAGTGGAAGACTGCCTATTATTTTGGGGTATGTTGGGATCCCTCCTATTATGACTTAACCCCTGTTTTCTCTAGCTAGACCTCCCCGTCTGAACCCACTAAACAGAGCTTGACTCCGAGGCTCTAGCTCTTTTCTCTTCCACTGCCTGGAGGCTCGTGGCCTCCTTTTCTGCTCCTTTATAGAGCTTAGCGTTCCCTAGCCCAGAGGCACGGGAGCCAGACCCACAACCAGAGGGTTGCAGGTTCAAAACCTGGGCTCAACCACAAACCCATCTCTGCCAGTCTAAACACCCCTCCCCTTCCCCCCCAGAAGACGAAATACAACTACCTTGGCCTTTTTAAGGTAGTCCTTCAGGTACCAGGGTCTGTGCCCCCAAAAGCTGCACCCTCATTGGCACCAGGGGTCTGCACCCTCACTGGCACTGGGGTGCCTACTCCATACAGGGTCCCCAAAATGAGGTGTCCTCTGACCCCTAATAGCCTCTCCCAAACCTCTGGTCTCATAACCAAAAGAAGTATGGACAGTCCCATCTGGGTGAAATAACCACTCTCCATAAAATAATAATAAAAGGAAACGTGATCATGTCAGCTTATGTTTACGCCAGATTCGTGTTTCAGATCCCATCTGTCGGCTTCCAAGACGTCTGCTGCCTCTCAGTGTTCCACGGTCCCCTCTTCCAACTTTTGTACCACTCGCCAAACCTCTCCCCGGGACCTTTGGGATGCACTCCCTCCCCTTCAGCTGTCTGCCCTCCTACTGCTGTTCTGCTCTGGGTTCTTATAGTCCTGCCTCTTCTGGTCAGCTAACTATTTGACCCAGCCCAGCCATTAACCTCTTCCGCACCGGTTCTCTGGGCCCAGAAGGTTCAGGCCTTAAAGGGGTGGGCCTGCTTTCTAGTGACAGAGCTAGGTTTCCCTGTTACATACACCAACAAGATATTTGAATGCAAATTTTTATTCTTTTGTAATGCATCATATTATATATTATTTAATGTTAGTGACGAATTTAAGTGGGAAGAAAAGAACCTGGCTGACCTTGGTGTGGTCAGCCACTGACTTTGGCTAGCTTCAGCTCCTATATTTATTAGCATCCCTTCCAGGCCTTCGTGGATGTGCAACATTTGCAAGAATCCTTGCCTTTAATGGAATCTTTCTCTACAGCTTCAGAAATGGCTATTGAATGTGTTCAGTAACCCTCCTCTTTAGATGCCTCTTGGCCTTTCTAACTACACTTTCCTGCTCTGACCTCTGTACTTAAACAGATATGTAGAGGATTCAAATGGCTATCATGATTTCATAGATTTCATAGACATTAGGGCTGGAATGGACCTCAGAAGATCATCGAGTCCAGCTCCCCACCCGAAGGGCAGGAAGTCAGCTGGGATCATAGGATCCCAGCAAGATAAGCATCCAATTTACTCTTGAAGGTGTTCAATGTAGGTGCTTGAGCCACCTCCGATGGCAGGCTGTTCCAGACCTTGGGGGCTCGGACACTAAAGAAATTCTTCCTTATGTCCAGCCTGAAACGGTCTTGCAATAATTTATAACCATTCGACCTCATCATCCCTTGAGGCGCTCTGGTGAACAAACGTTCCCCCAGATACTGGTGGTCACCCCTAATAAACTTATAGGTGGCCATCAGATCACCCCTGAGCCTGCGCTTTTCCAGGCTAAAGAGCCCCATGGCTCTCAGCCTGTCGTTGTAAGGTCTGTTTTCCTGACCTCTGATCATGTGTGTGGCTCTTCTCTGGACTCTCTCAGGCTTTTCCACATCCTTTTTGAATTGTGGAGCCCAAAACTGGACGTAGTACTCCAGCTGCGGCCTCACCAAGGCCGAGTACAAGGGGAGAATGACATCCTGGAATTTGCTTGAGAAGTATGTACAGATGCAAGCCAGCGTTTTGGTCGTTTTACTAGCCACAGCATTGCATTGCAGGCTCATGTTCATCTTGTGGTCAATGATGACCCCCAAGTCTCTTTCTTCCACAGCGCTAGCCAGTGTAGCACTGCTGAGCCTATAGGGATGCTGCAGATTTTTCCTCCCAAGGTGGACTATGATGCTCGTCAGCTCCTTGAGTACGCTGGGGTGTAGATTGTCAGGACCGGCTGACTTGAAGGTATCCAGCCTCTCAAGGTGTTCCTTCATGAGGTCAGCATTGATGGAGTCAGGGGATCTCCCTCCCCCAGACCTCCCTGTCCCGTAGCGGGCATGGGCGTCCTATGGGGCTGACGCAAAGTACCCACTTAATAGGTTGTTTTTTTCCTGGTCGTCAGTTGTCAGTTGTCCCGTCTGGTTCAGCAGGGGTCCAATGTTGCCCTTGCTTTTCCTCTGGCTCCCCACATATCTGAAAAAGGACTTTTTATTGTCCTTGATGCTCAAAGCTAGTTGGAGTTCAGTTGCAGCCTTGGCTTTCCTGGTTTGCTCCCTGCAGGACCGGACCAGTGCAGAATATTCCTCCTTGAAGGTGAATCCCATCCTCCATCCTTTGTAGGCCTTTCTTTTTAGCCTCAGGAGGTCTGCTAGATCCCTGGAGAGCCAGGGGGGCTGCTGTGCCCTCTTGCTGCCTTTCCTCTGAGATGGAATAGAATTAGCTTGTGCATTGAGGATCGTTCCCTTGAGGAGCAACCACTCTTCCTGGACTCCCCTCCCCCTGGGGTTGTGGTCCCTTAGGGCCTCACTGATGAGCCTTCTGAGCTTGTCAAAGTCAGCTTTCCTGAAGTCAAGGACTTCAGTGTTGCTGACTGACTTGCCAGCTTTACGGCGGATGGTGAAGGTGATCAGCTCATGGTCGCTGTCACCCAGCTTCCCATTGATCACTAGGTCACCAGTTAGGTCATCCCTAGTAGCCAGTACCAGGTCGAGCAGCGCTTTACCTCTCATTGGCCCGTAGACTTCTTGAGTCAGGTAGAGGTCATCCACGCACAACAGGAAGCTTTGCGACCGCTCGGATTTTGCTGACTGATCTTCCCACAAGATGTCTGGGTAACTGAAGTCACCCATGACAGCCATGGTCCTGGAGCATGCAGCCTCAGCCAGTTCCCAGGCGAACTCCTGGTCAAGCTCTTGACTTTGGGTGAGAGGTCTGTAGTAGACTCACACCGTTGTGTCCCCTGTATTGTGTTTCCCACAGATTTTAACCCAGAGGGTCTCCAGTCATCCACCCCAGTCACCAACATCAGCTTGCAGGGATGCGTAGCTTTCCTTAACATAGAGGACTACACCCCCACCCCTTTTATCTACTCGATCCCTCCTGTACAGGGTATAGCCATCTATACCCATGGTCCAGTCATGGGTGGAGTCCCACCAAGTCTCCGTTATCCCTATGACATTGTAATTATTTGCGTTAAGCAGGAGGAAGAGTTCCTTCTGCTTATTCCCCAAACTCCTGGCATTTGTGTACAGGCAGGCAAGTGTCCCCTTGGGGGCTCTTGCCTTGCCCACAGATTGTACCAGGGCTGGGGCAGGGGTGGGCTCCCTTAAGTGCCTTGGCCTGCTGGCTTTGCAAGGGTTGCTCAGCGGGACAGCAGTGGCGGTAGTCCCCCCCGTCCTCCAGCAGGCTTAGTTTAAAGCCCGGTGGAGCAGGTCAGCCAGTCTGGCTGAGAAGAGCCTCCTCCCCAGCAGAGAGAGGTGGAGGCCATCTCCTCCCAGCAGCTCGCTGCCTTTCTCACCAAAAAGTGGCTGTGGTCATGGAAGCCAAAGCCTTCCCGATGACACCAGCGCCGCAGTCTCTAGTTAACTACCTGGATCCTCCTCTCCCTCCTCAGCCCATATCCCGAGACTGGGAGGATCAAGGAGAACATCACCTGTGCCCCCAGGCCCTTTAGCCCCGCTCCCAAATCCCTGTAGCACCTCATGACCCAGCTGTGAGAACTCCGAGCTGTGTCATTGGTGCCCACATGAATAAGGAGCATGGGATAGTGGTCTGTGGGCTGAAGGAGCTTAGGGATCTTCTCCGCAATGTCTCGGATGCGGGCCCCTGGGAAGCAACAGACTTCCCAGGCTAAGGGGTTGGGGCGGCAGATTACCCCCTCAGTCCCCCTCAGGATGGAGTCTCCCACAACAAACACTTTACGTTTTGTCTTGGGGAGAGCAGGGGCAGTAGCTGCAGTTAAGCCTGTGTTGCCTGAGGGAGCTGGCAACTCAGCAGGCTCTGCTGGGGCTGCAAGAGGTTCATACCTGTTGCTAAGCTCCGGTGGGGCAGAGGCCTTGTGGCCCTTGACCACCTTGGTCCATCCCCCTGACTGGACAGAATGGGAGGTGCCCAAGTCCTCCCTTGTCCTGGAGGGAGACTGTGGTCTACCCTCTGGCTCCCAGGGGAGAAGGGCCTGGCAGTAGGAGTCTATCTCCTGCTCGCAGTCCCTGATGGCACGCAGTCTCTGGACTGTAGCCTGGAACTCCTCTAGCTGGCGCACCAGAAACCCCAAAAGGGAGCAGACCCCACAAGGGGAGGTGGCCATGCTCCCAGGCCCCACAGCCTGAAAAAGGGACAGACAGCCCCCACAGCTGAGAGCCAGGGGCTCCGTCTGCGTGGAGCCTGGAACCATGGGCTCCGTCTGGGTGGCGGTCTCTGAGGTGCGAGAGAGGGGAGCCGCAGACCCCAAGGGGACCCAAGGGGTGCGGTGAGTGCCCATGCCGCTGGTAGGCAGGCTGGACCTGAGTCTGCCTACTCTACAGGGCTTGCAGGCAGGGCCTCGGGCCCTCCCACACACCCTTCTGCATGAACTCCGCACTAACTCACGCACCGGCAGACAAGCACACGTGTTTGCGCAGCCTGTTCATGCGGCTCCAGTCGCGTGGCTCCCTGGGGGGCTGGGCCAAGTAGGGGCCTGGGCAGGGCGAGACCTGGCTCAGCTCCACTCAGCCGCCTCCTCCTGCTCTCTAAGGGTTAACCCCCTCCCACTACGGGCCCCGCTTACCTCCAGCTGTGCTGGGGGTTCTCGGGGGGCTTCACGGCTGCTGGGGGGTCTCTGGGGGGCTTCAGGGGAGCAGGGGCACAGCGGACTTTCACCCACGCATCTCTCGCCACTCCGGAGCCTAACTTCGCCACTCCGGAGCCTAACTGGTATCTTCTCTCCATAGCTTCTTTCTATTTCTTTGGATTTAAAAAAAGAATCAGAGATTGTAGAAAAGGCATGTTTGTTTCATATTGAGGGTGGGGGAGTGAAATCTCTCCTGTCAAGAATTGATGGGAGTAGAGAGATCAAGTTAGCAATGCAAACTTTACAGTGTCTGGAATACAGTGGTAAGCAGAACTTTCATATGGCACAGAGGACTAGTTAGCCAGCAAGACAGAGCTCTCATCTGAGAAACAGAACTGGCTGTAGGCAAAGGATGTATAGAAAAGATTACATGCTTTTAAGAATAGGTGTGGCAGGTCCAGCTGCCTAGTGGCAGAGACCTGTTGGGGAGACAGACATGACAAATGTCACTGTCTTCCTGATTCTTATACTACCTATGTGGCACACATGATCCTTGCAGTTCTTACCAAATATTTTCTCAATTTCAGCATGAATTGGGTGACTTGCATGTTCAGATTCAAAATATTCATTCCACCTGTGCCCAACCAACTGAAGTCCTGTACAGGGCCCTGCAGTGGTTTGAAAAAAAATTGTCAAGGAAAAGGCAATGACGACAAATTGAAAATTGAGTGTCATACAGTTGGTATGTCTGAAAATGTTATTCCTGATGGAAAACCATTACACATTTCACAAACTGCCTGAAATGGTAATATTCCTGGAATAAGATGATTTTTTTTAATATGCCCGTGGTAGTTGTTGGATAATCTAAAAGAGATTATTAAGGCCAAAGAAAGTATGCAAAAAGTTGATAATAGACCTGTTGAATAATCTGATAAAATATAAAACAAGACAGCCTCAAAGTTAGTAAATATTTATGAAGCAGTTTCTTCTTCATCCTACATTCCCCTAGAGTAGCAAAGGAGACAGGAAATGAAAGTCTTTCAACTACCAGCAGCCCTGGTGAGTGAAAAGGAACATATACAATGATACCACTCTTTTACCTAATTTGAGAGCTGAAGTGGCAGAGGCTGCAGACAGCACTTTTGCCATCACATACATAGAGGCATTTCAGTTCATTAATAGCAGCATAAAATCAGAAGAAGTACAAGAAAGCATACTGCATATAAATTTGTATATCTGCATAACACTAATACCCATTTAAAGTTTGAAAGGCTGGAACACTGAAATAGGAAGTTTCCATAGCAGCTGGGAGAGATGCTGGGTTTTTGGCAGGTTCCTCATACCCTATCCTTGAGATGAGAAGTATCTGATTAATTGGGAAAACATCCAGAAACCTCTCTCAGCCAATTTGGCCTTGATGAGGTGCAAAGGTTTTAAAATTAGTAAAATATTTGGGGCATTTTGTTTCCTCTTCCTTATAGGAAACTGTGGAACTTCCTAGCAGGAAAAGAATATACTGTAACACAAAAGAGTCAAAAAGTAGAAATGCTACAGATTTTCTGAGCTATGGAGAAGCAGCTACTAAATATCATGGACTAAGAGAGAAGTTCACTAGCAAACTCTTTCAAATTAAACCAAACTTTTACATTAGGGCCAGATTGTCCCTTGCCCTTATGTTGGCAGGGATCATGGGTAGGGGTGTGGAAAGACATAAAAAAGAGCCTTCTATACTTTCTTGATTCAGTAGAAGGGTTAGAATTGATTACAGCCCCTGCAACATGGGAGGCACAGTGAGGGACTTTAGCAATCTGGCAAATGGTCACATTTGAGCCTCATATTTTGCTGTGACAATGAATTCCTTTCTTTTCCTTACCCTTTTCAGAGGCCATCAGTGAAGGTTGAAGGGGTGCTTCTTAGATTCCTGGTGTTCTCCAATTTATTGCAAGTCAGGAGGATATCTTCTATGACCCAAAGTAATGTTGCAAATAGGAGAAATGCTTAAGACAGAATGTTCCTGAATTGTTGAGGTCACCAATTTTTTTAACCCTAAGATTTCAAACCTTTAAGCTTTTTGTTATCAAGGCTGATATTCTACCTCCAGAGAGCAAGGTAAAAAAGTAAGAAAGAACTTTTTAAATGGGAGTATATGAGTTTTAGATGATAAAACAAAATTTTAATCTTAAAAATCTATGGGAAATTAAGAACAAAATGTAGTTGCATCAGAAAAATTAAATGATTAAAAATGCTACTATAGATGGTAATCTTTAGGCACTTAGAATTAGCAAAGGCAATAGGAATAATCAGGGTTTTAATTTACTATCTGTATTCATTCAAAATGTGTACAATTCTATAAACAATGTTATTCTACATTATTTATATATATATAAATATATAATAAATAAATATATTTACACACACACACACTTGTCCCAAAGATTTATGACAAGATTTTGTCTCACTTTTATCCATCTGTTCACTCCAGCCATAGCCTCAGTTTACAGGCGAAATTCTGGAAGTCAATGTGAGCTTCAATACTAACATTAATGGGGCTAGAATTTTACCTTTATAGGTGTATTATTATAGCAATATGGAAGAGAAATGGCATTTCTTTCCAGAATTAAAAGATGTATATTTTCCCCTAATTTGATCAGAAAAGCAATTTCCTAGGGCAGGTGAAATAGCTTTCTAGTTCAAGAAATAAAGTAAAACTCCTCTTCCCAGTTATTGTTGACTTTCTTTTGAAAAGAGGAAAGGAAAAAATATGCTGGCCTTTGACATTTTCCATGAGCCTAAAGAATAAAGGAGAACACAGAAATGGTATATTCGAGTTCAACGAGGAATTGTGACATAGATTTAGTTTTGATTTCTAATACCAAGCTTTTATAAAGAGCTGTTAACCCATGGATCTCAAAACACTTTTCTTTTGAACTAAGTTTCATTATCCCTATTTTACAAATGGGAAACAAAGCATAGATCAGAAAACCTCATCCAAAATTAACTAGGGGAATATAGTCCATATATACTGCAATCCAGTTTAATGTCATGTGAGTCTGATACAGCTTCTCTTTAAATGTATTTATTAGATTGAGTGTGCATATTTGGTGTTATTTCTCCAGCATTCATTTTCCTTTTTTAAATTATTTGTTCAATAAAACATGCATATAATACCCTAGTTGGATCCATCTCTCTTACCATAAAGAACATGTGGTTTAATAAAGGTAAATCCATGTCAGGAAATATATCACATAACCTGCATTTTACTTCTTCGCTTCTGTTGATCTGTGAAAAGTTTATAGACAGACATCTAGGTGGAGTATTCTGCATACCATTTACCAAAGGTAAACTATTAACTTTATTGAAGAATATTAATAAAAAGAATGGGATAGTGAACATAATACTGGTTATATCAAAAGAACAGCAAGAATATCTGGTATCATAAAAAAAGAGAATATTTTCAAAAAGACATTTCCATTTTTAGATTTAGATAATGTGTAGAAGACGAAAGATAAGTTAAGAGTAAATATTGATTCTATGTAATGTACAGTATAACCAGAATGCATTTGACACTTCATAAATCCAGGCAATACAGCAAGAATTGGACAAACAAAACAGTCATTTCACTGCAAAGCAGGTATGGGGAACTACTGAAGAACAACTGAATCCCTGAACTAACTCATCTGTGAATTTCTAACTGGCGGTAAATGGAGCTAAATTAATATTATTTATCCCATTTCTTTCAGGAATAGACTACTGAGGTTTGTATTCGCTTACTGTATGTTAAGAACAGGCAGACAAAATAGACATGTCAGCAACTGACATGTACTCCCAAATGATAAATTGTCCTCCCGTACTTTAAAACAGGGTTATTTTACATCTGCACATGTCCTAGTAGATCCCTTTGTACTGTTCTACTTTTCTTTTACAGGCTCATTTATGGAGTTGTCTACTGCCACTGTGTTCAACTTATTTTAGACAGCAGGCGTATGGCAATATTTGGGAATATGACTTGTGGGAAGGTGTGAGAATCAGAGCTGATGTTTCATTGGAAATGGAAGTAGAAAGAAGACACTTCTGGCAGTAAAAGTCACTCTTCCACTTTTCTCTCCATTGGATTACAATGGGGCTTCTGCATAGGGAATACTGGAATCTAACAGCTATCAGTTTTTAGCTGATCTTTTCTTTGTGCTGTCATAAGAATGCTACTTCTACCTACAATCAAAAAGACTGGCTGGCACGGTGCTGCTTTTTGAAATCTGATATATTTATCCTTACACTGCGATTTGATAGCACTGTGTTATGGGGCAGGATAAACTGTACTGCAATACAGAGATTAGTGTTAACAGGGCTTGTATAACTTTATTTTGAACTATCAACAACTGAAACATAAGACTATGTTTTGTCTTATGTTCCACAAGCAATATGTGAATTCGTTGGAAAATGAATTGATTCAGAGGAAACAATAATTGAATTGAAAAATAATGCTTTTGATGATTTTTTCTCATCAGATTCTCTCACTTTTTCTGTACCCTTTTTGTAAGAGGTCAAAAACCTTCTGGGCCCTGTCCCTAAGGCCACACTGTTGCTCCTCATCTCCTAGCCCATCAGTTACACAAAAAAATGTATTTTATAACTTTTTAGCCATAAAAGAAAATGCACATCAAGGCAAATCTTTATGACTAATCTGTCATAGCACATATTCCATCACTCACTTCCAGGAGAGGCTAAGAACATGAGAGACAAACTCTTGTAGCTTAGTTGCAAGAGCAACCTCAGCTGAAAGGGCAAGAAGTAGGGGTTCAAATCTCCCTTTTTTAACTCCTAAACCCCAATACAAATCACTGCTTGTTTTGGTGACTGATGTTGTGAACTCTGGTTTAGAAAGCAATTACAGAAATGCTGCTGAATGCTCTTTCCCACCCAGCCTAGTTTAAACGCAAGTTAAAAGAGAGCTTACAAAAATGACAGAAGGCCCAGAACCCAGGTCTCTAACCTGATACATATTCAGTCTTATCTACTATACCACACTGAGTCAATATTGTTTTTCTTATCTCTAGCCAATATAAACCACAATCCTGTCCCCAAACCAGGGAGAGAATTCAGCACCCCTGATCACCAACAGTCTACTACTGACGAGTAAAAGGTTATGTAACCTGCTGTGAAAGGTTATGTAACCTGCATGTGGCATGACCTTCTCTCATGGCAGATCAATGTAAAGCTTAGGAAGCTACTTTAGCTACCATGATAATGGTGTAAGCCAGGGATGGAAGGTCAGTGGATGAAACCCTGCTGCTGATTTTTATGAGGAGATAGCTGCATGTGACTTACACAGTAAGAAGACTTCTTTTAAAATTGATTTTGTACTAAGCTGTATATTATGGTATCAATCACAAAAATGCACATTTCAGTCATTTGTTGTGTGTGCGTTATACATAGTCTGTGTCCAAGCAACAGAGAATATACCTCTCAGCTTGAGAGCACTGCTATTTTGCATGAATGGTAAAAGACTCATCTTTTTACTACTGGATGTCATCTGTTCAGCTTCCAGAATCTCAATCACACCCTGTCAACCATATGTCCAATGGTACAACCCTGGTCACAGTCTTTCATGCTTTAAGCTATTTAGTTACTTTTGTGTGACCATACAGTGGATACCTGAGGTTTTCCATCTGCTTTGATACTTCTTTTTGGCTTGCTACCTTTCTTCTGATAGCATGTGTTCCAATGCTAGCCAGTAAGTACAGGCTATCCTTTAGTGTTGACTTTAGACATCCTGTTGTTTCGTGACAGCTGTTGTTCAGAACTGGATCTCTTTTCTTTGCATGAACTGAACATTCCCATACTGGACATGCATATTCTGCAGTGGAGTAACACAAGGCAATAGCAGTGGTTCATAAAGTAGCTGGGTTTGTTTGCCACTTTGAGGTGACCAAGTTTTGAAGTATGTTGTTGCAGGTGTGGATTTTCCCTGTCATCTTCTCTACACATGCTTTGAAGGTAAGTGTTCAGTCCAGTGTAACCCCCAAATACACAGGGTTTGGGTGATTAGTCAGTGGGATTCCATCCTAGATAATGTTTAATTTCCACTTTGCTTTTCTGTGGTATAGGTGGAAAGCTGTGACCTGAGTCTTGGTTGGGTTGACACAAAGGTGGTTCTTATTGCAGTAATCTGAGAGGTTGCTCAGTGTGCATGTCAGTCTGGTCTTGACAGTGGCGATCTCCTTCTCTTATGACATGATATATAGATCATCAGCATATATGCATAGATCATCCTCATATTACTCTGTATGGGTTGGTCATTGGTATATATGTTAAAAAGGGTTGGTGCTAGCATGCTACCCTTGGAAGGCCATTGTGTTGTCATCTCCAGGGGCTCCCTTCCTTGAACAGGTCTACATAAAAATGACTATTCTCGAAAAGAGAGAGGATGAACTGCACTAGGTGGTAGTCGTGTCATATTGTAGACTTTGGCAGGTTTCAATGGTTGACTGTGTTGGATACCCCTGATTGCTCTACAAATAGAGCACCTGTAATCAACCCTTTCTTGAATCCATCTTTTATATGCTGGATGATGTTTAGTATTTGGCCAGTGCAGGATGTGCCTGGTCTAAATCTGGCTTTTTCTGGTATTAGATGTTGTTTGATAATATGAGGTGAAAGGTGATTGAGAATAAGGCATTTGTAAAGCTTATAAAGATGGAACAGAAGTGACACAGGCCAAAAGTTCTCTGGGTCAGAGGCATCCTTCCCTGGCTTTATAGAACTATTACACAGGCTTGTCTCCATAACTTAGGTATTCTAAGGGTTGATGATCAATTGTTAAAAAGGCATAACACCCATAACTTGGTTGTGGGACCAAAGTGCTTGATCTGCTCTCTGCATATGTCATCGAGTTCAGCTGCTTTGCCATTCTTCAAGTGACTTATTCCACCGTCAAGTTCATCCATTGTGTATAGCATGCTAAACTGATTTTCCTCCAGATCAGTTTGCAGTCTAATCCATATTTTAGGCTGTTTGTTCAAAGCTTTATCATTGAGCAGAAGCTGGTGAGCCACCTGGTTGGCTGTGATGTGGTGTTCTGTATTCCCTTTGGGTTGTTACTCAGCTTGCAAATGTTAACCATACTTTCCTGCTAGTGTGGGTTATATCTATTCCTTTGATTAATTCTTTCCATTTCCATTGTCTTTTCTGGGGCTTGTTAGCTAGGGCTGTCCCTGCTGCAATAGTGTCTTCTGAGACACGATCTCTTTGAAACATTTTCTGGTATTTTTTGTATTTGGCTGCCAGCATGGGAGTAAACCCTTGAATATACTCAGTTCTGCATCCACAAGGTGTATACCTCTTGGAGGTTTTGCATAGTGCATTCATGAAGAGGTCATAGTTATCCAAGACTGGTTTGATGCATGTCACTTTTTTGTCAAGGTATTCAGGAAAATCTCTCTAGTCTTCTTTCTTAAAACTGAAGTGGCTACACATTGGTAGCATATTCAGAGTTATGGCTGCTGTGACATTGATAGTGACTGGCCTGTGCTGTGTGCGGGGAATGGGTTCCAACATGTCGTTTTTGCACATAATTTATATTCTGCTGTCAATAAAGCCAAGGTCTGGATTATAGCTTCATCTCCATTGGGGGATAGTCAAAAACCTAGGTAGCTTTGAGCCGTGGATCAGGCTTCATCCCACATCTCAGCCAAGTTGCCCTTCTGTAACTCCATGTAACACTGTGGCTATTAAAATAACGGATGATCATGTATGCTTTTTCATGGTCTAGGCTTCCTGGGGTCACAAAGGCAAAACACTTCTCTGGAAGCTTATAAATGACTGTTAGTGAAATGTTGTTCATATCAATGATCAAGATTTCAATGTCATTTTGTTCTTTCATTGATGCCGTGTTGATGATTGTAACAGGTTCCTGCCCTGCTACTAGGGACTTGGGGGAGTCTGAACAATCCCACATCCCAGAAGCACCTCTGCACACCCACCCCAGACCTGGGAGAACAGCAGCCTACTATGATGAACTCTGTTTTAATGAAGATAGTGCTGCTGGATTTCTTGTGCTGTCTTTTGATAGCTAATCTTATTCCAGTGATCACTGGCCTATTGCTGTTTGTGTTTCTGTGCGTCTCCTAGAGGGAGAGCATATGACCATTGTATTTGGTGCAACTCTTGGAAAGAATGACCTGTTTAATACTCTTGTGAATCCCACAATATTTACAGAGATGACTGTTGGTGCCAGCCCTGAAAAAGTTCCATGGTTGTGACCAGGAATAAGGGCTTTCCATTTGCTGCGGAAAAACATAGAGCTCCTCCTTTAAAGGGGAAAAACATGGGAATCCGTGGGCTTGCCTTTGCAGGTGGGCAGAGTTCCAGCCTGAAAGGACTGCTTGGGGTTGGGGGAGGGGGGGCAGACATAGGGGGCACCACATGCATGTGTGTATGTGCACACATGGACATAGCCAGCAATACAGCCAGGAAGTGGTGGAAAGCAGCACCCACAGCTGCCTGCAGGTAATTAGGGGGGGCAGGGGGGGGGCCATGGGTAGTGTGGAGGGGGTGCAGATTGAGGCAGCCATAGCGAGAGAGGGACTGGGATAGGGTTGGCCGCTGGGGCTGGGGCTGTGGATGCTGCCCAGCTGGGGTGGAAATGTGTACTTGTAGGCCCAGCTGGAGAAGTGGGATAAAGCTATAGGTGGCTTATTGGGGGGCTGCCTCACAGCTGCTATGTGGATTCCTAGGGAAGAGGACATGGGAGGCATGTGCCTACCCCGATTTGAGTGCTGGGTTGGGGAGGATGCAGGCATCAAGTCTTTCTGCCCTCCTGCACCGGGTCCCACCTGCTGGACCACAGAGGCCCCTGGGTGGAGGGCAGTAGGGCGGGGATCCCCAAACCCACAGCAGGCAGCCCACATTCTCCCCCACCTCTTGGAGGCTCTGGCCATGCCACCCGCAGGAGAGGGGTGGGGCTCCACACTCCTCCTGGGCAGCTGGGGGCCTCCTCTGGCAGGGCTGCAGGGGGCTACAGGTTGGGAGTGAGAGGCACCAGCAGGGCTGAAGGGGTGGGGGGCTGTGGGATTGGGACTGAGGGGCACTAGCAGGGCCAGGGGGCTGTGGGGTCAGGCGTGAGGGGCACCTGTAGGGCCAGAGGACTGTGGGTCGGGAGTGAGGGGAACCAGTAGGCCCAGGGGGCTGTGGGTCAGGAGTAAGGGACATTGGCAGAGCCAGGTGACTGAATTGGGAGCCAGGGACACTGGCAGGACCGTCGGGGCTGTGGTTTGAGAGTGAGGGGCATTGGCATATCAGGGCTGCTCAGCACCACAGAACAGTGGGTGGGGGCAATGCCTTTTGGATCTGCATCCTGGTGAGTGAACAGGGCAGGGGGAGCTCTGATTATTATTATTTTTTTTATGATAAAAAACCCTCCCAAAATCAAATGGCAAAATTTATAGGTATTTAGAATTTATTTTATTGTAATGATTGAGGCACTAGTAGGCTTCCAAATTGCTTTAAAATTGTAAATATATCTATAAAACAATGTGTTCAACTGATATATATACACACACACACACACACACATAATCTTGATGTTTCATTTTAATCGCAGAGTGCAGATTTGTTTGGGGGTTTTTTAATCAGAAGTTGGATTTTTAAAAAGAGAGAACCAGGATCCTTGGTTGTGATACAGCAGGTCAACCTGTTGCAAGTTAGAGCCTTGCATTATATACGTCTGAAATTGTTTCTGACAAGGGGTTTAAAACCATTTAGCTGATTTGTTGGAATCTGACGGGCTGTGACATGGACACTTCTGCTATGGCCACATGGCAGCTGGAATCCATGGACAGAGTCTATGAAGAGCTATCAAGTATTTCAGGAAGTGAGTGATGACATCAGACAGTGGAAGCAAATCTTTTTGACAGGTGCACCATAAGTTAGTCCTGCATTCTGTCTGAGTGACAGAATCACTCAGACAGAATCTATCCCTTTCTTTTACCAGATTTGCTGCTCAGCTTTCTGCTCCTTACCTGTGCTCCCTGCCTAAGCTTCTGCTCTGCTTCCTGCCTTGTGCTGCCTGCCTGCCTGCCTGATCTGATGCTTTTCATTCTGCCCCCTGCCCTTTCTGTTACTGTGCTTCCTGTGCCTTCCCCAATCTACTGTGTGACACACACACGGGCTTCCCGTGTCATTTCTGGCACTCATGCCATACGTTGGCCACCAATGACATGTCTGCATTGTCTCTGTGCAAAGCCCAGGAGCACCACTGAGAAGCATGCCTCACCTACTTGTTCCCACTCCCCAGAGACACAAATCCCCACAAACGAAGCAATGTACCCATCTTGAGTGGCCCTAAGCTCATGCCCAGAGTAGCTCAGCTCTCTGCAGTTGTATGCTCTCTGCTTGTATGCAGTGATTTCTGTGTTATGACTGTGTACAAAGTTTTTTGTATTTATATACTGCAGCAAGTAGTAATGTAATGGAGGTATGTAAAAGGCTTGCATCAACCAGTTTATAGACATTTCAAGATCTGTTACTTTCTCCCTTGGTCTTTACTATCAAAGTATTATTCACTGAGATTTAAATCTGGATTTTAGTCTGTTTGTAACTGGTGACTTTAGTGGAGGCTGCAGTTGTTTATTTAGTGTTAAATAATGAATGGTTATTTTAGAAGAAAAATCCTAGTTTGTTAATAAATTAAACCATATTTATACATTGATTGCTAGTGGCAACTGTAGCCTTAATTTTCTGTGTACAAGGCTTCCAGGTTCACTTTTGCATTTTTAGAGTTATATTTTATATTATCAGTTGAGCTAGTAGAAGTTTGAGAGCTGAAAAAATCACTAGGAGTTATTCAAAACATTTAAACAAATGTGATTTTTCATTATATTCCTTTGGCAGCGGTCTTCTAAACTTTGACTTTGAGTTCAGTCATGAAAGTTTCTTACTCTGAAATAAGAAGAGCACACACCAGCTGCTGAAACTTCCTTAGCCTGACGAAGGGTTTTTGAACCCAAAAGCTTGCTTAATAACTTTTCTCCAACTATTTGGGTTGGTCTAATAAAAGATATCAAATTCACCCAAGGAACCTTGTCTTACTCTGAAATAGATTTCCACAACCAGAAACTATGAGCTCCAACAGGCTATTTATAATAGCTTGTAAATAAAGGTTCCCTACAAAATTCATCACTCAATCAGCTCCACTCTCTGCTTGGACTGGATTGGGCCATTGTTTTCCTGGATAACATCATGCAGTTTCCTATACTTTTCATATTTTCATCCAGAAGATGAAAGGTCTTGCAGCCTGTGTGCTAGAGTCTAGTCCCCAACATTCAAGTTTTGTGTACCTCTTAGAATTAGTGATACCAGTGATCAAGTTAAACAGGGCAAAACTACAGATAAACTTGCCTATCATAAGTTTCATAAACTTACTTGAAGAAGCTCTGACCTGAGCAGGGATACAGCAATTCTGAAGCCTGACAAAAGCTTTCCATGGACTTCACTTTGTCAGTCAAACTGTCTGTGAAGAAAGTTGGAGGAGAGCAAGTGAGAGCTCTGTCCTTGTAAAGTGCCTCCTGCAGTTGGGGAATATTGTAAATTTGTAATACACTATCACTGTAATTTCATGCTGTGCTGAATAAATTGCCCATCATTCACTTGCCATGCAGTAGTAGTTTCAATTTGCCTACTCCTATAGATCGCTGAAACTTTCTATAGTTCTCTCTCTGCTATGCTAAAGTAGCAGTGTCTTGATATCATAACTCAAACTGAATTATTACTTTATATAGGGCAGGCAGTTTAGACACAATTATCTTGTCTAGATGCACACAATACAGATAGACATCTGAATGGTATTGTGCAAAACAGTTCTATACTGTCTGTTATATTTAACTCAGATTTGTAAGAGATTTGTTCAATAGTGCCAGCATAATTAAGAGGTACCATAAATATATTTCAGTATAATTAAAATTCATATAATGAAAAAAGTACTTATATTGAGTTGTATAAAAGGAAGTAATTAAAATCATACCATGCTACATACATAAAGGTGTACAGTTCAGGTTGCTATGGGAACATGAACACTGAGTTTCTTGCCTTTAGTGTGTTTAAAGGCTCATCTTCAATGTTGCATTAATAGAGTGTTTTGCATTGAATACTTTTACCAATAAAAGGATTATTTTGAAACCTGACATTTCTAGGGCTCCTAATACTAACCTAGTTTGCACAGCAACATTATAAATTATTCAGGAGAAAATTTATTAATACATAGCTCACAAGAAAGCGTAAAGTTGCCTGAAGCTGATGTAATGTATTATGGATATGTGGTAGCCTCTTCCTAGATAAGGTTGCAAGCAGCTTCCATTATAGAATCCTGTTTTTTAACTTTCTATAACATTCACATGAAAAGTGTTTACCCTGAAAACTACCACATTAAAAATGAATATAAAGGGAAATATATCTACACATACAGAAGAAAAAGAATAAAATATTTTGAGGCCATTAAAACAATTGCATTTGAAAAAAGTTGGTTGTGAAAAAGCAACATTATAAAGGATTGCTGTTGGGGACAGTTTTGGTCCCAGTTTTGTTCAGGTTTGGAATAGGATTTTTTGCTATTAACTTTAATCAGAGTGTGTCTGAGCATTCTGTTCAAGTGTGTGCGCCACCCTCTCTCAGCTGATTTTTGCCTAGAATGAACAAAGTCATTTCTATAGCTGGTTAGTAACAGCTTTTCCTGCAGCTCCAGTGATAGAGGTCTGGTGTTTTAGAAATGAAAGACCAAGGTCCCTGTCTTTTCAGGATGCTTTATTACAGAAAGGGCAAAACTGGGCATGCTTACATGTGAATTAATGCCCTTCAGTTAATGCCTGTTAAATCTAGTACCTCTGGGTGCCAGTACACGAATGCGGAGGCTGCTCCATGTGCTATAATTTCAGTGCGTTGAGCACACTCAATCAAGTCTGCTGGAGCATGGCAATTACTGCGCTCCAGTGGCCTCCTGTGTCTCATGTATCAGCATCCTGCATCTTGTGTATCAGTGTCCCCATTTGTTGAACAAGTTTTAGTTCAAGCACCCCCACTGCCATTTTGAAGCAAGGGGACTCTGATACACAAGATACTGAGGTGCTTTAATTAGAGCGGCTTTAATTAAAGCGTCACCTCACCCCCACTCCTGGAGCACGTGCAAAGTGCCCTCTATTGTGAGGTGCTAGGAAAATGCGCATTAGCCTGGCTTAATGCGCATTGACTAAAATGCATGCTTTTTAACTGACACTTAATGTGCATTAACCTATTTTAATACACATTGAGTAAAAAGCACGTTTTTTTACATGATACTTTAATGTGCATTAAAGCGCATGTGTAGATACACCCACTGTATAGCAACCAAGTTTTCTGACGGTCCTATTTTAAGGTTAAATGCAAAAGACCTGAAAACTGAAGAATATAAAATTGCTTGTGCCTTCAAGTTAAAGGTCAGCCTAAAACTACACAACTAGAATTTCTGAATGTTTTGATATAATTAAGTAAGGGTTTTGAAGTACAGGGAAATTTTAATTTTTAACCTTTTGAAACCTACTATGAGATTTGAAGTTTTGAGAGATTTTGACTGTAGTTTATGCATGAGTAAGTGTGACAGCAGCGTGCCGCCGTCACAGGCACAGGCAGAAGACAGAGAAGATTGGGGGGCAGCGACAACCCCTAAACAGAACCCCGGGCCAGGTTACTTACCCCCGGGAGGGACGGCAGCGTCGGAGCTGGGACCATGGCAGCAGCCGCAGCCGCCATTACAGCCGCGTGAGCCGGCATTATGCCAGCTGTTTAAACAACTGTTCCTGGTAAGGGGAACAGCTGAACCAATTGCAGTGGCCGCAGCGGTCGCCGCGGGAAAGTTTAAAGCCCCAGCAAACCCCGCGGGAGGGGGGAGCCAGGGAAGGAGAGAGGAGACGTGCAGCACATCGGTGGTGCTACGGCTTCCCCAGAGCGAGAGCCTCGGTCAGGCGGCTCTGCATCAGCTCACCAGCTGAAGCAAAAACCAAACCCCCCGACAGGGGGAAGGAGTGGTCCCTAGGGATTGCCGGGGCCAGGGCATTGATCCGGGAAGCCTCCCCATCCCGGAGGAATATTATTTCTAACACCAGGGGAGAAAAAGGGAGAAGACCTGAGCTAGCGGCAGAGTCAGCAGGATTTTAAGACAGGCTGACTGAAGGCGACCGTTAGCCTAGGTCCCTACGGTCGGGGATACCTCCCAGCAAGAAAGCCTGCAGAGAGCAGCAGGTCACCATCTCACCAGCAAGTGACCGGTTGGCGAGTGGACGGGGTGTAGGGGTGGCGGAGCCCCGTGGAACAATGGAAGCCTCAACCGTGAGTACACCCGTGTCGGGGAACCCCTCTGGTAAAAGAGCTCCACTGAAGCCCTCCTTTGAATCACCCATAACATCAAAGTTGTGGCAGGCGGGACGAGGGGAGGGGCTACCTAACGGAGGGTGATACTGGACGTGAGGCTCACCAACGTCACAGTAAGCTTTCAAAATCTTTAAGTAATTGTCATTTTTAGGGAGGAAGGGGAGGTTTGGGGTTTTTTTTTTTGTTTTGTTTTGTTTTTCAGACACGTCTCTTTTTGTGGAGAAAAAACATGCCGGAGAATATTTTTCATCATCTACATCCAAACTGACCAAAGCTACCTTTCAAAAATGAACCCCCCCCCCCCTCCAGAATATGGTAAAATGGTTACTCCCAATGCATTTTCAACCAAAAATCTTGTTTAATATGAAAAGGAAACACACATAAATACAAGATAGAGTTAAAATAACATGCTAAAAGTTGCATCGCTTTTTCCCACAAACCTACATGACTTTTGGCATGGCAAATGTGAAGAGCTGGGAAGAGAAACTTGGTCATAGGTAGCAAATCAAGTTTAACTTACTCCACTTGATTAGACCTTGCTTAAATTTGTTCAGATCTTTGCATATTAATTTTGATGCAGCAAAGCATTTAAGTACAGGCACAAAACAGAGAAAATATGTATCCATTTTTGCAAAAGGCTCTGAGATACAGACAAAAAGGCACTGGGTGAAAAGTACTATATATTTTTTTTCAGATGTGGTAACTACGATACAGAAGAATCCGGTGATTTTATTTGTTTATTACACATTGCCTGTAGATCCAACAGCCCAAAATTGTTATTCCAGGGATTACATTAAATATACTTGACTATAGAGCTGTTTACTACAAAGGGCCCTGACAAATGTTACATTTATCACACAACTAAAATGTAATAAATTATACCATGACACGTGTTCAGCCAGTTCATGGCACAATAAAATGCCAAACTAGACACACAAATTTTCCATATTTAATGTGGAACATTTTTGTTGCTGTTCTGTATTGTGCTTTAAACTAAATGTGTGGCACATGCCCCAGATCAGAGGGTGCTCCTGCCTAATCTGGGCAATCAGCTGATTGTTGGGATCAGGCAAAGGGAAGCCTAGAGTCATTGTTTGGTGGTTCAGCCATGGCAGTCATGCAATTGGGATCTTGGAAATTTTGTGCTCCATCTAAAAAATTGCCTGTCATGCCATGCATACCTGACATGGTAGGACAAACAATATTTTTGAGTGGGGTGTAAAATTCCTCAGATCCTAGTCATGACATTAACATCTGCCAAGGGCCAAAGATGCATTAACATTATTTTAGTACCTGAAGAACATACATGTTCTGTCAGGAGTGCAATTTTTGTTTTTTAGAAACCTCAAATTCTGCTCAGTTCTCCATAGCTTAGCTGGCACCATCACTCTTAACTTCTAAAAATATGACTCGCATTTCAGTTATATATCTTAAAAAAATTTTCTACCAGCCTGCCCCAAAATGTTAATGTTTAGGAAATTCCCAAGAATGTCCAGACAAAGCAAAACCCGCCCTCCCCTTCAACCTCATACATTAAGTTTGCAAAAGTATAATTATATGATTTATAAAGCATAAGCCTGAAACAGAGGAAATGATAGGGTAGGACAGTCTCATACTGCCCACAAAATAAAACTTTTATTACAACAGGCATAGGTCTGACCCAAAATAGATACTCAACTTTCACCAGTAATTTAGAAAAAGAAGGCCTTAAAGCCTATTTAAAATAAACAAGGATCATCTAATGCAGATTATTGTTTTGTGGATCAACCCTGAAGGCAAATCATTGTATGTATATATTTTATAATGGACCAATAATAAGAACATAAGAAGTGCCATACCAGGTCAGATCAATGGTCTAGCCCACTATCTGGTATCCCAACAGTGGCAGGAGTGGATGCTTTAGAGCGAGAGCATTGAACAGGATACATCTAGAGCAGGGGCAGGTAAAATATGGCCCGTGAGCTGAATCCAGCTCACCCAGTGATTTCATCCAGCCTGTGGGTTGGATTTCATCTAGGGCAGGTGCCTAACAATTTATTGTATCCAGCCCGGCCCTGGGCTGCCCCTGCTGTGCTCACATGGGGCCAAGCTCTGCTCACTCCCATGGAGGCAGTGTGTGCTATGCTCCCACCTTCACCCATGGGACAGCCCTGACCCCAGCCCCGCAGGTACGGAAGAAGCAGTGGCAGCAGGTGGGCTGGGGAGGGGGAGGTGGCAGTGGTGACAGGCAGGTGGATGGAGGGGGTGGCAGCAGCGGGCAAGGGGGAAAGCAGGGAAGTGGCAGAGGGAGGGCATCAGCAATGGTGGGTGGGGGAAGTGGTGGCAGCAGCGGCAGAGGGTGGAAGTGAAGCGGCACAGGGCCCACACTGTTGCACCAGGGCTGGGGCTGGCCATGATCCAGGGCAGGGTGGCAGGAGCACGGAGCCTGGGCTGCCAGGGGTGCAGGTATCCTTCTGGCTCCATTGTACAGAGCTTGCATGCAGTTCCTGGGTTCTCCGTCTGAGCTGTGTGCCTTTGCGGGGAGACCTGTGCACTGCAACTGGCAGCCCTGCCCTGCTCACTGCTATGTGCACGTCATGGGGAATGGCAGGGAGCTCCATGCTATGGAGCTAGGCTGGCTCTGCCCCTCTCCCTACCACCCCAGCCAAGCACCACAACTTTTAGCGTTGGCTTCTTTGCATGAAGAGGCAGCCTGCAGCAGGCTGTGAGTGCTCCAAGGGCCTGCACCCACACCCAGCTACACACGACCCATCAGCCACTCTCCCTCTATACACACCTTACAGTCCCCCGCACACCCTCCCCCACACCCATACCCCTACACACTCCATACCCACTCACCCACACCCCTATACCTACCCACACCCCCTCACAAACCTCACACAATCCACGCCCACACCCTAAATACACACACACCCACAGACACACCCACACCCAACATACATACACCCATACTCCCCACACCCCCCACCAATATACAAGAGTAAGACTTCTTTTTGAGCTATTATGCAATCAGCTCTACATACAGGATAGAAATACATACAAATCAGGACAAAAATATTTTTGAAATAAAATTACAATATTTTATTGTAGTTGTTCGACTTTTAGTATATAATTTTTTCCGGTTCCAAGATATCAAACCTCCTTACCCAAAAGGAGTATTTCTGGGGGCAAGGGGAAGGACTTCTAGTGGCAAAGGTCAGGGGCTAGGGGTGGGACTTCCAGTCCCAAGATGGCAACCAGGGGGTGGGGCACCTGTCAAGTGGGGGGCTACTCTTGTGGCCCTCAACAGCTCTCCAAAACTCATTAAGTGGCCCTCCAGTTGAAATAACTGCCCACCCTAGATCTAGAGTGATCCATCACCTATTTACTACCCTTCCTGGCATCTAAAATCATTGGTTTAAAGATGCCAGAGGAAACATCTCTGATTGTTCTGCTTAATAGCTATTAATAGGTTTATCATCCATTAATGTGTCCAGTCCCTTTTTGAACCTGACTGTATTACCTGCCTTGCCAACCTCCTGTGGTATTGTGTTCCATAAGTTATGCATTGTATAAAAAATACTTTCTCTCATTAGGTTTTTAACCTGTCTCCTGCTAATTTCAGTGGGCCCCCCTTAGTTCTAATATTCTAGGACTTGGTTCTCTACTCGCTTTGTCCACACCGTTCATGATTTTATAGAACTTTATCATGTGGACTTCCAAACTGAAAAGTCCTTGCCTTTTTAGTCTCTCCAGGTATGGCAACTGTTCCATGCCCCGATCATTTTGGTTGTCCTTCTCTATACTGTTTCTAATTCTACTACATCCTTTTTTGAGAGGCAGAGAGCAAAACTACACACAATATTCAAGAAGTACGCCATGGATTTGTATAGTGTCATGATGATGTTTTACATTTTGGTTTCAATTTCATTCTTAACAATGCCCAGCATTTTATTAGATTTTTGTTGCTGGTGTACACTGAGCTGATGGTTTTTGGAGAACTATCTACAATGATTCCAATGTCTCCTTCCTGAGTCATAACAGCTAGTTCAGAACCCAGCATTGTGTACATCTAATTGAGGTTATTGTTCCTCTTGCATTACTTTGAACTTGTCAATATTAAAGTTCATCTGCCATTTTTTTGCCCACTCATTGAGCTTGGTGAAATCTTTCTGCAGCTTCTCTCTATCAGTTTGGGATTTGACTACTCAGAATAACCTATTACCCATCTGCAAACTTGGGGCACTTACAGAAGTTACAATTTTGTGCAATAAGACCCCTGAAAGCACTCTACATCCATAATGAAACAAATGTTTACAACTGTGGAGTGTTTTTAAAATGGCCAATCATGTGAAAATCTAACCCTCATCTGATGAAGTATCAGAGAAGAGTGAGCTAAGGCAGAGTGCCTTAAGGAACCTGTGTATAGCCTCTGGTATGGGACCTTGTTGAAAAATTTGAAAATCCAAATATATTATGTCAGCTGGGTTCCCCTTTCCACATGCTTGTTAACAGTCTCAAAGGACTCCAGCAGATTGGTGAGACAGGACTTCCCTTCACAAAAACCATGCTGACTCTTCCCCAGCAGGTCATATTTATCCATGTGACTGCTGTTTTATGTTTTATTATAGATTCTACTATTGTATTATCATCTTATTATATATTTTACTGTATACTGTTCCATTATAGATTCCTTGCCAGGCATGGAAGTGTGACTCACTGGTCTGTACTCCCAGGATCATCTCTGGAGCCCTTTTTTAAAAAAATAGGTGTTGTGTTGGCAACCCACCAGTCCTCTAGCACACTAGACATTTGTAACAATAGGTTACATCAGGGGTGGGCAAAATATGGCCTATGGGTCAGACCTGGCTTGCCAAGTGACTGGATCTGGCTCGTGGCTGCCTTGGCAGTGTTCAGCATGGGGCCCAGCCCCATCTGCTCGTGCTGGGGCAGCCCATGCCAGGCTCCCTCCGGGGCCCACAGCCCAGCTCTGGTCAGCATGCACAGCTTCTGGCACAGCTGTATCTGGGTGCTGCTCTACTACCCCCACCTCTAGTGATGGCTCCTGCTCCTGATCTTACTCCTACCATGCCATGTGGATGAGTGGCTTTGGCCAGGAGCTAAAGCTGGAGCCCCATGTACTGAGGCAGGAGCTGCCCAGCTGAAGCTACCCATCCATGTGGCAGGAGCAAGATCAGGAGCAGGAGCCGCCACTGGAGGCAGAGAGAGCAGAGCAGCACCTGACCAGGCCAGGCCATGGCTGCTGGTGGGAGTGTGGCATGGGCTGCCCTAGTGTGAGTGGGCAGGGCTTGTCCTCATGTGGAGCACCACGGGAGCAGGACGGACCACACCACCTGCGCAAGCTCTGCTGCATAAGCTCCCTGCTCCTCCCCCCCCTTGTCTCACCCCACCCATGGCAGGCTCCTGGGACCTAGTGCCCAGGCAGCCCCTCCCCTCACTGGCAGAGGACCGGGGTGTATAGGAAGTGAGCCCCAGCCATCACCTAGCAACCCAACCCTGTGATCCCAGCCTCACCCTCTCCTCCTGTTCCTGAACACTGCTCCCCACCTGCAGCCCCATACGGAGTTTTGGTGAGTTGTTGTGGCAGGGGAGGAGGAGAGTGTGGACCAGGCCCACAACAACTCATCAGAACTTTCTATGTGGCCCTCCGGGCCCAAATAATTGCCCACCTCTGGGTTAAATCTTATTCCCAACAGTTCTGTAATGTCACATTTGAATTCTGTTGTTTAGAAATCAGTGTAACACTGTCAAAACTTAGTAATTATAAGAACCTCCTTTTCCCCTTAGTCCCATAGTTTGATATGTTATTGTCCAACTCTCCATTGTGTTATTGTATTCATAACACAGTGGTTAGTTAAAATAAGAAGAATTTACTTTTTTTTTTACTGTCAGTTAATAAATGTGTTGACTGATTTCCAATTTAACAATAGCTCATAAGAGAAAAAATTCTTACTGCTAAGCTTGTTGTGCAGTGATAAAATATGCTGCTGTTTGTACTTGGTAGGAGTGTTATATTATGAAAAAATTAGTTGTCGTGCCTTCAGCTATTCATTTTCTAGCTATGAAGCTTTCATTT
The DNA here is from genome assembly GCF_030867095.1 of Alligator mississippiensis. Taxonomy (NCBI): domain Eukaryota; kingdom Metazoa; phylum Chordata; order Crocodylia; family Alligatoridae; genus Alligator; species Alligator mississippiensis. The sequence continues at coordinate 257,735,772 of NC_081826.1, forward strand.
CTGTAAATAACATGATAGTTGGTTAGATGGTCACTTGACAACATTAAGTGATTTTAATATGGTTTATTTTTTTAAAATATTATATTGTTTCTTAATGCAAATATGACTTAAGCTCTTTGTACTATAAAAGCCCTATATTTCTTTCACAAAGAAAGCTGTTTTTTCACTGGCACAGAAAATTTCTTTTAGAGGTAAACCTCTGTTTTGGCTTGCACCCCAGAACACACTGATTTCTAAACAAAGAACATCACGTGGGTATCATGTTTAAAAGGCTACAGTATTCACTGTGGATTTTGGACCACATTAATCCTTGTTATTGTTCCATTTACTTCAATGGGGTTACATTTTATATTTGAACACACTTAGGTTTACCAGGCCAAATTTGGTGCTAGTGCACAACATGAACATAACTATATTTAAATACAAAATAGTGTGGTATATAAGTTTCTCTATTTCAGGGATGTCCCATAATAATAGTATCCATGAGCAGAGAAAGGTAGTTAGTCTATAAGGTGTAAATCTATTGTGCTTGCAACCTAACTTCACACTGATATGGCTAACTAAATTGGAGGTGTATAGCATAGATTTTCATACAAAACTTTCTGATGAAGCAAATGAAGCAGATGTAGTAAGCCTTCTGCTTCTGAAAGCTTATGATTTATTCTATAAGGAGCCAATGTTTTGTAAGCAAAAGATTTACTTCATCTGCTTCATCTCTGACTTAGTTAGCTGATAACCTAGGTGGCCAACCTGCGGCATGGGCAGCCTGTGTGTGTGGCGTGAGGCAGACTGGGGAGGGAACAAAGAGCACAGCAACAAACAAGGCAGGGAGCCAAGTAGCAGATCAAGCAGGAAGCACAAGTCTGGGAGCAGAAAGCAGAGCAGCAGATTGGGCAGGGGAAGGGAATAAGAGTGGCACTAGGGGAGAGTGCGGGATTAATTTGTGACATGTCTGCCAAAAAGGTTGACCCCACTGGTATATAAGGTACAAATCTATCCTGCTTCCGCCGTAACAATGGTAACATAATAAGTTATTTATGACAAATATATTCTAAACTGAATGCCACGTTAAAAGAGTTAAGGTTTCTCTTGACTCATAAATCAAGAAATGTCACAGTTAAAGTTTACCAGGCAGCTTTATTTTTCTACTGTTAATTTTCTGGCTATTAAGCTTTTGGTTTTGTAAACACCATATGTACTTAGATGGCACTAAGTAAATGGTTTATAGTTACCTTTAATTGCACATTTTCCAACTGTAGTACCAAATACCTTTTATTATGGCTAACTTTGTTAAAGTGAGGGGTGTACTGAACTTACAGAGGAGCTGAGATGAGAAGCTCCAAGCACAGTTCCTACAGACCTTCTAAATTGCAGTGGGAAAGGAGCTACATACTTATCACTTTATCAGTTTTTTTAAAATAAAACATTTATTTTAAATCAAACTTCCAAAACAACTCACCTCCAGGCAGAGACATGACATGGAGAACTTCACTTTAAGAAGAGAATTTCAGAAAACTGTAAGTAACTGAAGACAGGGCCTTAAATAAGGTTGCATAGACGTTCTCATTCTATGTATAGGGGTTGCTACCGTTCTGAAAAAAATAAGAATGACCTATGTCACACTCTAGTTGTTAATGAAAACTAAGGCCTTCTTCTATCTTAGTGATTTAATACACTTACATGTGATAAATTATATATATACAAGGTCTGTACAAACAGTATCATGACTGAATGTTTATTTGTGGTACAAAGTATTGGGTGGGGTGTGTGGCTTTGCTGGACATGTCTGGGCATGCTGGGACTCCTCTGGACAGGTTTGTGGCGTTTCCCCCATTTCTGTGGCCAGCAGCTGAAATAAAATTGTTTGTGTCTTGTGTCCCCTTTCATTATGTCAGAGTGTCCACAACAACATGTATGCATAACATTTTGCATGAAAATCGGGAAAACGGCAAGTGAAACACTTGAATTACTTTAAATAGCATTTAGCGATGACACTATGAGCTATACAAGAGTATTTAAATGGTATCATCGGTTTAAAGAAGGACAATCATCGGTCAAAGGTGATGAGCGTTCCGGGCACCCTTCAACAACACGAGATAATGAAAATGTGGCAACGGTTCGCAGTTTGTTTTGGAATGATAAGCGATTGGCTGTCCAAGAGATAGCAGAAGAAGTTGGATTTCTGTTGGTTCATGTCATTCAATTCTAACCAGCAATTTGGGAATGAAACAACCAGAAAAACAACCAGAAAAGTGGGTATTCGACTCTTGGATGCTTCACCGCGACAACATGCCTGCCCACTCAGCACAGCTTGTGGAGCAATTTTTAGCCAAATTTTAGCCAAACACTGTATCTCACAAGTGCTGCAGCCTCCATATTCACCTAATATGGCCCCATGCGACTTTTTTCTCTTCCCTCAACTAAAGAAAACCTTGAAAGGAAGAAGATTTTGTGATGTGTATACCATAAAACAAAATGTAACTGAGCAGCTTTTAGCGATTCCACAAATTGCTTATCAGAGGTGCTTCCAGCAATGGCAGAAATATTGGGAGAAGTGTGTGGCTGCAGAAAGAACATACTTTGAAGGAGATTAAGCAGAACCCCCTGTAAATAAATATTTTGTTTCTTACAGCATCAGTCTCAATACTTTTTGAACAGCCCGTGAGCGTGAGTGTGAGTGTTAGATTTTTGGCAGTGACTATCTAGCATGGAAAGGCATGTGTGGCAGTGAGGATCGTGTTGACCGCCCTAAATATATTCTGAGTACCTGGGAAAAGGACTCCGAAGACTATAAGGAGTGCTGGAGAAGCTGCTCTGAACACGAACACTTACCTCGCTGAGGACAAGATGGGAAAGAACAGGACACAGGGAGATCACAGACGCCAAGATTTATCAGCTCCTGTGGGTTCTGGTTGGCTGGACGCATGATGGACAGCAGTTTAAAAATGCACCCAGCAACAACTGCAGGGGAGAGAGGAAGACAGGGAGAGAAACAGAAAGAGTAAACAGCCAGGAAAAAATGTTTGGAATGTGCCCCAGCAGGGGCAAAGGAGCAGAGTAGGGAACTAACTGTGAGTGGTAGAGTTGCAGAACTAGGGATCCATGAGAAACCCAAAACCCATTGTCCTGCGTCCCACTTAAGAATAATATTAAAGATAAATAGAGGTAAATCTGAAACAGGGATCCCCACTGCTGGAGACAACTAAGCCACCCCTTCCCAGGAAGCAGAGGTTGAGTACAGGGGGCTAGCCATCCACTGTATGATAATATATACAGAACCAAATCCAAGCCAGACAGCTCATTGCCTTGGCCTATCGATGGCCCCCCAAAAACAGAAGTGTGTGCAGAGAAATCATAGCTAACCAAAGGTCAACAGCATTTTAGGCCAGTAAGCCTCCCTCCTTCTTTTGGTACATCAAGTCATGGCAGAAGAGACAGGGAAGACGTGCTGAGAAAAACCTTAGTTAAAAAACCTGAGGGAACCTTGAGGCTAGCACGCACCAAATTCCAATGGTAATGTAAGCGAGCAATCTCATTAAATTAACTCATTTGCTTACAGCATGTTTGGAAGACATGGATTGGGAAATTATAATGACAACAGACACTTGCTTCTGGAACTCTGCAGAAATGCAAATGGCAATAACCAACACCAAGTTTCAGCAGAAAACCTGCTACAAGACCACCTGGATGCACCCCCACTCCAGACACTGGCATGTGATAGATTACATTTTGTGGTGGTCTTGGGGATGTACTGCACACCAGAGTTATGCCTAGCGCTGACTGCCATACTGACCACTGACTCGTTCACTCAAAGTGGTTCTTCCACTTCAAGCCTCAGCCCAAGCACAGAGGCACCCCACAAAGAAATTTGATATTTCCAAGCTGCAAAACCAATCTTGCCAACAAAAACTTCAAAAAACATTAACACTTCAATTGAAACTTGAAAGCCAAGTCTATACTAAAGACAGCTCACCTGATGGTCTCTGGGAATGCATCAAGTCGGTAGTCTTGGAGACCACCAAGGAGACTGTTGGGCTCAGTACCAAGAGAAACCGGGACTGTTTTGATGAAAATGACAAAGACATCCAAGCCCTGCTCACAAAAAAGAGGACTACTCATCAAGCCCTTCTAGTACAGCCAACTAGCTGAGAAAGGCAGCTTACTGCCAGGCATGTAATATCCTTCAGTGGAAATTGGGTGACATACAAAACGAATAGTGGACAATTCTTGCAGAAAGAATGCAACTGTATGCTGGCAATGGAGGCACCAGAAGCTTCTACAAAGCACTGAAATCTGCCTATGGCCCCACCTTCCTGATCCAAAGTCCGCTGAGGAGCTCTAACAGCTGGACTTTACACATTGACAAAGACTCTGTCATGGACCGATAGTCTGAGCATTTTCAAACTCTCTTTAGTGGTCAATGCACAATATATGAGTCTGCCATCAACTGAATTAAGCAACTGCCTGTCAAGGAAAAACTAGATAAGTGTCCTACGCTGGAAGAAACCTTCACTGCTACTGACCAGATAAAAAGCAACAAAGCCCCTGAAATTGATAGAATTCCACCCAAAGCCCTGAAATATTGAAGTCCTGCTCTATACTGCAAGGTCCATGAATTCTTCATAGCCTTCTGGAAGCAGGGGAAAATTCCATAGGATTGGTGTGATGCTATAATGATGACCCTGTATAAGAATAAAGGTGACAAGTCAGACTTTTCCAGCTACCAAGGGATCACCCTTTTGTCCATCGCTGAGAAGATCCTAGCTAGAATCCTCCTCAATAGGCTGGTGCCTGACATAGCAGAAGAGGTCCTCCTGGAGAGCCAATGTGGCTTCAGAGCAAACAGAGGCATGATAGATATGATATCTGTGCTCAGACAAATACAGGAAAGGTGCTGGGAGCAGAACAAGGGGCTATATATCACTTTTGTCAACCTCACTAAGGCATTTGACACCATAAGCCAAGGGTGGGCAAAATGCGGCCCAGGGGCCAGATGTGGCCTGCCAGACCACTCTATCTGACCCGCAGGGCCCCTAAAATGTTTTAAAAATTAATATTTATCTGCCCTGGACTGCCTGTCATGCGGCCCTCGATGGCTTGCCAAAACTCAGTAAGCGGCCATCTACCCAAAATAATTGCCTGCCCCTACCATAAGCTGAGATGGCCTCTGGAAGATTCTTAAGAAGCTTGGGTGCCCATCTAAGTTCCTCGCCATGGTTAAGTAATTCCATGAAAGTCAGCATAGACAAATCAAGTACAACAGCAGCCTCTTGGGCCCTTTCCTGATCTCCAATGGAGTTAAGCAAGGCTGTCGACTTGCCCCTACTTTGTTCACCATTTTCTTTACTATGATTCCGCAGTGGGCACTGGACAATCTTGAGGAAGGTGAGGAAGGTGTCTACATCTGCTTCTGGGAAGATGGAAACCTCTTCAATCTCAGATAGCTACAGGCCTACACAAAGACCTTGAAACAGTTCATCTGTGAACTTCTGTTTGCATATGATTGTGCCCTGGTGGCTCACACCCAACATGATCTCTAGCACATGACTACTTGCTTTGCTACTGCAGCACAACTCTTTGGACTTACCATCACCCTGAGGAAGACTGAAGTTCTTCATCAGCCAGTTCCACACCAAGCTTGTATGTCACTAAAGATGACTATCAAAGGACCTGAGCTAAATACTGTCAAGCAATTCACCTACCTAGGGAGTGTCATCTTGTATGATACCACAGTCAAGAAGCAGGTAGATAACAGACTCTCAAAAGAGTCACCAATGTGGAGGTGCTACAAAGAGCCAATGCCACCAGCATCAAGGTGATTCTCCTGCAGACTCAGCTGCAGTGGGCAGGCCATGTGGCCCGGCTGGATGACAACCGCCTACCTACCAAAGGCTGTGCTGTACGGGAAACTAACAACTGGGAAATATGACATGGGGCCCCATGTAAGCGCTTCAAGGACACCCCGAAGAGGTCCTTTTCTGCCTGTAGTGTAGCAAGAAACCCTTTTTTTGCCTGCCCCACCCCTCCAATGTGAACTCCCTCCATATAGCAAAAAGCTCCTTTTGCAGTATTTGCCCCCTTTGGGGATGCTTTCTCTTTTCTACCTTTTCTTTCTTCCTTCCTTCCTCTTCTTCTTTTATTATATTATTATCATTTTTATAGAATATAAGGTGTACTTGTAATAAAAATATAGTTCGTAGATGCTTTTATACGTATAAAATAGTATTCTGCATCAGTATGTCCTTCCCCCCCGTCATTGTATTTGGTCTATTTGTTGTATGTGCCATGGCATTTCACCCTTTTATGTTTTATATTCTATGCTTTTTAACTTTGTAACAAATGTACTTTAAGTTTAAAAGTAAGTTGTACCATGTAACAATGTTAGCAAAGGCGGGAATTGAATTGCGGCTCCTCTGTATGGAGCGGGTCCCTGAATGAATCTTGATTGATTGTGTAACACAGTAACTAGACAGGATAACAAGTTAATGAGTGGCAATTAACATCTACGAAACCACAGACTAAGGGGAGGAAAGGATCAATATAGAGCCAGGAACTCTCTGAAACTTCACTGTTAAAGGTACAGAAGCCCTGGTTTGAACTAATCCACTCCAAAGACCGACTCTTCGGACTGAATACCCCCCTGATCAACTGCCCCCAAAGCCCTATTCATCACAGCAGTGAATTAATCAAACTTCATCAGTGAACTCTTGAGATTGCACATACCTGCGGACATGACCCCTGGTGCTGACAGTTGCCATCCAGCAACCACCAAGGGAGACGTCCCATGAGGTCAGTGACCCCTGGATTGGGTAAGCCTGAAAATTGGGGAGTCACCAAAGTCTACCAAAGAGGAATAAAAGGCAGTGAAGAATGACCCCCAATGGTGCCCTCTTTGACCTGACTAGCACCCTGCCTGCCCAGCCACAAGGCCCAGCCAGCAGCCCCCTTTTAAAGCAACATCACACTGAAAAAAGCCTCGACTAGCCATCGACAGCAGACTCTAGTGCTTGGGGATAGGTATATCTTGACACCGGTGCTTAGTGTCCATAGCTAGCTACTGGTGAGTGTGTATGTGTGTGCATGAATGTGTGTGTGTTTGAGGGGATCAGCCCCAAGGTTTATGATCTGACTTTTGCATCCGTCTAATAATCTAGAATTTTATGATGATCCTATGAGTTGGTCCTTTGTAGCCAACAGTGGTATTGACCAAACTGTGGGAAACACAGGCTGCAGATCATGATGCCTGGCAGCTCCAAATCAACAAGGCAACAGCCCCTTTTGAATGTCAGTGCAGAGCCAGCATCAAGGAGAAGAAAAGGAGGAAAGATGCACCTGCATCTAGCAGCAATTAGTTATACATGTGTAACCATTGCAGTAGGATTTGCCCCTCTGCAATTAAACTGATTAGTCACCAGCGGGCCTGCAACTGGCCTGGGCAATTACTAGGGGTGCACTGATAAATATTTTGTGGGCTGAAACCAATGGCTGATTATTAATGAGCTATATCAGCCAATACCAATCCAATTGGCAGTATGCAGCCTGGAAGCTTGAAGGGCAGTGTCCAACTGGTAAATCTGTTGGAGGCGGGGAAGGGGTGGTGGGAAGGAAAAGGCATAGGGGTGCAGATTGAGGCCCCCATGGTGATGGAGGAGGGTGGCTGGGGCTGGGGCAGGCGCTGCCCAGCTGTGAGTAGGTTGTACAGGGGGCATGGAGGGGGCAGCTCCCACCACTGTGTACACCCCCAGGGGTGACATGGGGGGGGTGCTCCCCAGATCTCTGTGCAGGACAAGGGTGGGCTGCCATTGAAGGCTGGGGCTAGGGTGGGGGAGCCTCTGGGCTCTTCCCAGCAGGGGGGTTGGGCTGGGGTTGTGCTTGGGGTTGGCGAAGGTGCTGGGAGGTGGGCTGTAGCTCACCCCATAGCTCCCATCCCAGCACTACCACCCACCCCAAGCACAGCCCTGGCCCAAACCCCCAACAGGAAGAGGTTGATTCTGCCCCTTTTCCGTAGCAGCAGCCTGCCCTCACCCTGCACACAGATCTGGGACACACACCCCTCATGCTTCCCCTGGGGGTGTGTGCAGTGGCGGGAGCCTCCTGGACAAGCTGGTCATGGCTCCATCCTACGCCCCAGCCCTCCTCAGCAAAGAGGCCTCGATCTGTCCCCACCCTGCCCATTCCCCCCCAACAGACTTACCAGACGGATGCACGCATGCTGTGGCTGCATGCATGCACATGGCATTTATTGGCCATATCAGCCAAAAAAAGCTGATTGCCGAGGTCAATTTTCCTTTCATTGGTGCCGATATGATATGAACCAATGTATCAGTACACCTGTAGCAGTTACCTTTCTAGTATCTTTGTCTGCGAAGAACTGCCAAGATATATCACCTTTCGATATCTGTTAGAGATGGATGTAAAGGTTGTGTGGAGCATTGGACTAAATTAGCAATAATGCCATAAGCAGTCTAAAGGTGAAAAATGTGGCACAAGTCTTTTCCCTAAGTTCTGATTTCACATTTTAGGGCTTTGGGTGGATGGGTTACATCTTCTTACAAATATATTTCCCCAGAAAGGTAGGGTAGTCAGTGCACTGGGTAAGATTGTTATTTGTCATGTTAGAAAACTGGGCTCTGGATACGTTCGCTCTATGTTAACTTACATAAGAATGGTGGGAGAATATTCAGCAGCTCTTCCCTGTTTCCCATGCAGGGACTTGTGTCTGTAGTTACAACAGTAGTGAATTTAACCAAAAGTTAGAAGTGGCAAATTTGAATTCCTGATCACCTCTTTCCAAGCTCCAGAAACTTTCCCTGGCTGTGAAATTATTTGGCAAACCTTTCACAAGTTTGCAGGGGTTTTGCTCCTGGAAGTGAATACAAGTTGGTGTTTGCAATACAGATTTGTCAAATTCTGTGGGTTCAGTTTACCGCACATTTTTTTTCTTTTGGTTTGAATTAGAAACAATTGACAAACACTACCTAAGTACAGATATATCTTGGGAGACTTTACAGCAAAATTGAAACTGAAGGACCTATGCAAAAGGCATTGAGATGTCTTGCAAAAGTAGGACAAAGTCAGATTATCCCATTTTAAAACGTCACCAAAACAGGTGATGGAATTCAAATTCTCTATGCATTACTTTATCATCAAATGATTATAAATATATAACATAGTTTATATTATATGTTTTTAGGTCTTTTATAATTAAGATTTTAAATCCCTGTTAAACCTTACTTCAACATAGCTTTAACTACTGTGCTTCTATTGCTGTACCGTAATGGGATGAGGACAGGTTAAAATAAGATAGAAAAAATGGAAATTATTTGAGGTCATTTTCCTTTCACTCCTACTTCCTTTTCTGAGGACTTGTATGATAAATTGGGTGGCAGTGTGGTCCAGTGAATAAGGCATAGAGGAAGAAGCAGGGAAACATTTTCAACTCTGCACTATGCAAGACTTTAATCATTTCAGTTCCCCATCTGCAAGCCAGAGTTAATGGTACCCCCCTGCATGACAGAGTGACTATGAAGATTAATGCATTAGAGACTGAGGAACTCAGATACTTCCGTGATTGACACATACCTTAGAAGGAAAAGTAGGGAATGTTATTTACTCCTTTGCTACTTAGTTTTCTTTAGAAGCTTCTGGCTTAAGGTTGAAGTGGAAGGGCTTCTGCCTCTTTTTTCCAGGGCATTTGGATACAGAATGGTATTTGCATGGGAAGAGAGGTAAATCAATTACTAAGAAGTAATTTTCTAATACTGTCAGCCCAATATTGATTCCTATTGTTTTGTTTTGTCTCTTACCCTTGTTCCTCCCACACCATAAAATTTTATTTTCAACTCTTTCTCTCTTCTATAGTACAGGGGATGCTGCTTCATTGCATACTGATTATTCACATTTTGGTTATTTGCATATTTTCCCATAGGACAAAAACATTTGCTATCCATTGCTATCAATTTAATTAATTTTAACCTATTTATCTGTACATGAGCTTTTAACATATTTTGGTTTACTGCATAAACTGAAACTGGAAAAAGTAAACCTAGGATCAGATACCTGAATAATGCAAAGTTTGAGCAGTGTACAGAAAGATTTCTGCTTGCAACAGTTAATTTGTCACAATGTTTCAAATTATGAAATATTTTTCTAATCTGACAAACCATTACATGGCTTTTGTTGTCTAATAAGCATATTTCACTTTGTTGAGATTTACTTAACATCTTTCCTTTCTATTACATTTACTATATTAGTCATATTAGATCATTCATTCAGTGGCATGTGTTAGAGAACTGATTTCTTATCTATGGGATTTTCTTTTTGATAATAACAGCCATGTGGTAAAATGAAAGGACATGATAGAGCATAAATCATGATTGAACAGTAATGCCATAATTTTCTATTTGCCAGAAAGTCTAACAAAAAAAAAAACCCTCATTGAATTACTTGCAGAGCAGTGCCACATTATGATCAGGAATTACATTACCTGTTTCTAATCTATTTCCTCACCTCCTTCCACTTATTAGCATACTTTGCTTATTTGCATAATCATGTTGGGGGCAAAAAAGGCTATGTCAACAACAGTAATCTATTATATAGTTTTCCCCGTTAGCTTTTGTTTCACCTATTTTTCTTGACCACAGTACCTTAACTTCTGTGCTTCTTGAAATTACTGTATGTTATATCCACATTTCATCACAGGCTGTTTTGACCTTAGTTTTGACCTTAGTAATTCGAAATGGAAAGAACTTGTAAAGAAAGTTAGTTTGCTACAGCCAAGATGAGCACAATCTAAAATGTATATGCTGCATACAACAACTTTCAAATACTCCTTAAAGGCCATCTGAATTTTTTTAATGGATTAAGCATTTATTTTTGATAAGGTGTCCTTTACAATAGCATTTTGTTTAACTTGACTTTAAAAAGATTTTTCTGGGTTTTTTTTAATTAAAAATCTTTGTGGTGAATCCAAATGTTTTGTATTATCCTCCTCCTTTCAGTCTGTGCAAATGACTGCTGCCTGTTTACCAACTCCAAGTAAACACCTTCAGGGTCTATGTAAAGCATGTGCCATTGGATAAAAATGTGCAATTGAGTAAAATATTGTTGAATGCACAAGTAAATAAACCACAATTCTTCTGATCTTTCAGGTTTTATAAGCTTGCAGGCTACTTCAGAGTAGTGGATAAAAAACAGATTAATATGTAACTTCAAATGTACCTGTCACAACCCAAAGTTGTGATTTTTTGTTTGTGTGTGTGCTTTGGCACTGCTAAATTATTTCCCGCCATTTTTGTCACTTTCTTTGCACGGTAGAGCTCTCTGCTGCTAGAGAAAGCTCTGGTGCAACGGGGGATTTCCCGCCAAATTACAGCTTCTTTGCAGTGTGCATTCCTTTTGCATCGTAGTGATGCTTGCCGCAAAGAAGTTCCCGCCATTTGTATTAGAGTCCACGCCATGTTATTGGCCGACTTCTAATTTAGGCACACGTGGCGGCTAGCGATTGGCTTGCTAGCCGTACATAAGGCTTGGGTAGTTTCCGCCCAAGCTGGAGGAGGGAGGAGAGAGAGATATTCTGTGTGAAGATCTCCAAGCGCTGTGGACCCTCACGGATCCGGCGCGCCTCCCCTAAGCAGGCAGAGAGAGGCAATAGAACCGAGCCTACGGAGCTTTCGCTTCTCGCCTCTCCCCATCGCCGAGCGCAATCCTAGACGTATCCCTTTCCTATAATTTCGGACCCCGCGGAGCCTAGCAAACTCCGGGAAAAACTTATCGGACCCGCGGAGCCTGAATAGCTCTGGGGAAACTTTTCGAATTCAACTTGACCGGACCCGCGGAGCCTAGCAAACTCCGTGGGAGCAATCGTTTTGTCAGAGTCCTCCAACGAGGTTTCAAGTGGGAGCTATGCCTGGAAGCTTATCCAGCCTACACCGATACCATCTTTGGGTGTAAGTAAACAATCTTTTCAATCAACCGTTACGCCTCCGTGACTAATTCTAACTCGCGTGCACAAGACCATCCCGCGGTTTCTCCCACCCCGCGTGTCCGGGCTGATGGCCACAGCCCACGTGCACCGGAGACGGGTCCGGTACGACCCTGGTTTGCCCCCAACTTGCCCATGGCAGCCAGAATGGGATCAGAATCACCGCCACGCATGGCGACGAGGGCGGGCTCGGGGCCCGGCCCGCACAGTGCCTTTTAAAGATAAACATTGAAATTCATAATTGTGGCAGTCACGATTTAAAAGATTTGTCCCAGGTATTTAACAGATGTTAATTACTAAGACCTGTATGTATTGGTTTTAAATATTAAAGACAAAATCTTTCATCTTTTCTTCAAGTAAAACTCCCATTACGTTCAGGGGGATATTTGTCTTAAAAAAAAAAAAAAAAGGAATACAATAGCTGACACTAATGTATGCAGGTTTGTTGTTAGATGTAAATTATATTCTTTGAACAAAATTCTTTACAATTTCACAGACCATCATCGGCTGCAAGAGTTTAATTCTCACTCTGACTACATACCCGTATGTCAATTTTCTTAAATTCTACATTGTAATTATAAAATCACTTGCTTCTGATTTGATGTCCCATCTTTCAGGTTTCTGAAGATACAGCTGAGAGATCTGAAAATCCGGAAGTATTTCTTCTTCTCCTGAAAAACTTTTGAAAAAAATGTATAGCAACTCAGCTTTTGTTAATAGAAAAAGAAAGACTTGCACCATAATCTTAAACTTACTTATCATTTTACTGAAAAAAGTGAAGTATATAAAATATATGTGCCAAACCACTATGATAAATGTTGGAACTTGCCCAAGGAAGTTAAGGATTTCCAATACATGGAAGGTAAATTTGTGTCACTCATGGCTTCATTTTTCATGGAGTATCCAAAACCCATTGGCAAAGTGGCAGAATAGGTGCTATACTCAGTATGCAGCAGTTTCAATACTGTTAGTAAAGTAGTCACCATAATTGGTTACCATGCATTGATCTTTTAGTATGAAAAGTTCTGGTCTGCCATGAGGTTCCATTTGAGGGATCAGACTACTTTAGTAGGAAGACTGAGATCCTGACATCTTGTGGAAGGTCAATCTCATGCTGTCTTAGGGCTGTGATGGCCTCCACCCCACTTCTGTCAGGAGTTTTTTGTCCATTTACAGGGTGTAACAAAGCACAGGGTGTGCTCTGTTATTCCAAGAGGCATGAGCAAACAGCCAGGCAGCTTGCAGGTGGCTGCACTCCCAATAAGGCAGAATTACCTGATTGGGAACAAGGTCCAGCTGTTTATTATAAGAACAGCACTCTGAGCAGAGTAGCCAGCAGTTTGTTGGGAGCAGCCGGAGGGAGAGCATCATCCTTGGAAGTACAAGGAAGGAACTATGGGGAAGGTGGAGGCATGACCTAAAACTACACCTTGTTGGGGCTCGATAGTATGGTGGGACTGCCAGTGGTGGGGCAGTTTCCAGGAAATGCCAGACCTGTGCCACCCCAATGAAGGGTGAGTATGGGTGGCCAGAAAGCCTCAGCCCCGCTGCCTTGCAGGTGACCCTGTGAAGGGGAAAGGCTGTGGGAGCATATCCCGAAAACAAAGCAAAGACCCAGGCTTACAGTGTGTCCTGAGGCAGGGCTCATGTCAGGTGAAGGGACCTGAGGCAGCACCCAGGCTCACTGCGAGTCCTGAGGTGTATGAAGGAGGCAGGTGTGAGGCTCCAGGGGGTGGGGCCCTAAGCCTACGAGGGAGCTAAGTGTGAAGCTCATGGGGCAAGGGGATTAAGGGGATTGAGGCCCAGTGTCGGGCAAGGGATGAGGCCCCAGTGTGGGGGCGTGAGGGAAGCAAGGCGGTCCTGATCCAGGCAGGGAGCCCAAGGAAAAGGGAGAGGCTGGGAGCCCCCATTGACTGAGTGAGAGCCCAGTGTGAGGGCACAGAGATTGCAAGGTCCAGTGTGAGGGAATGGGAGTGAGAGTCCCAACTTGAGGCACTGGAGTGTGGGTCCCAGTGTGAGGGAATGGGTTTATAGGCCAGGTGTTAGGCTATGGATGCCTTTTGCAAGGCATGGGACATGGTATATGGGGAGGTTTGGAGCTGTGTTTAGGCCCTTAGTATCAGGGCAAATAAATGGGCAGCCTCCCACCTTGTTATCATCTTCTAATTAATATAATCAAAGCTGTGGTAAGCGAGGTAGGTGGACTGTTAGCTCTGAGGCAAGTGGGTGGGCCAATGACTCTACCGGCCCCAGGACGCCCGCTTGTTACACAGGGGTACAGCATTTTCAAATTCAAGTGAGTTAAGTCTGTCCAGATATAACTTTTCAGTGAATAGAAATATAAACATCCCCACTGGCTACCATAATTTTTGTCATATGTATCATCTAGCCTTTCCCCCAAAATCAGTTGCTAGAAAGTGGGATGTGCAGTATAAGCGAGGAAATACAGTAACAACCAGTTTTGCAGCATAAGCCCCTGCAGGGGCACATGTGTGTGAAAGGAACACTCCCAAGTGCCCAACAGGAAGCAGCAGAGTGAGCACACTGGGCTGCTGCTACTTAGTGTTACTTAGCAGGATTTTCAAAGAAGGATCTTTTTATCTTCATTCTGCCTTTCAAAAATAAGGTGTGCAACTTATTTGAGGGGAGTATTGTATAGGAGAAAATATTGTTGTTACCTCTGTAACATTGTCCTATGACATTGAAGACAGGAAGTCTGACAATCTTGAAGGATACCTGACTTTCACATCTTGATCACTAATTACATCTCAAATATCTTGTTCTAAATAGGAAGGGAACATCCTTCCCATTGATCTTTTTACAGTATTAAAAGTTTACACCTAATGCTTGGTTATTTTGGGCTTTGTTCTGATATCCTGGCATCCTGTAGCCAAACTGCTGGTTGCTAACACCAAAACAAGGTGTCTTCAATTCCAAAAGACATATTGTTACTGTGACTATAAATTAAGACAAAAACATTTTGTCTTGTCCACCAAGGGTCACTGCTAGCACTAATACTTTTCAATGTATATATCTCAAGACTCCCTGCATCATGGGTGACTGATACCTCCTGAGTCTGGCACGGGGCATCCACAGAAGTTGCTGGAGGCAGTGGCATAGGGGATGGAGCTAATGAGCTCCTGGAGACACCGGCGTTGGCATTGGGGCTGGAGCTGGTGAGCATCCACAGATGCTGCCAGTGGTGTCAGTGGCAGGGCTGGAGCTGGCAAATATCCGTAAACGTCATCAGTGGTGTCAGTGGCGGGAACAGCCCTGCCGGGGGGGGGGGGAGAGGGGGGATGTGCCCCCCCCCCAGTGTTCCCTCTACACATCACCTATGCCCTGCATAAATGGTTACACAACAATTATCTTTATACTGCTTATCGCTTAGTGACGCCAGCAGGAATGCCTCCAGCCCTGGTCCCTTATGTGTTCACAGTATGCCCAGTGCTGCACAGGCCCCAGACCACTGTCAGGGAGCCATACACAGGGCGCGGCTGAGACACTAGGGGGTGCTGCCCAGCTGCAGAGCCATGGCTTACCCTTGCCCCCAAAGGCAGGGGCTTGGCTGTGGACAGTTGCAGCCACGGACCTCTCCCATGCCTGGATCCCACCACCATAAGGAGGGAGGTGCCTGGTCCCCCCACAAGGGTTACGCAGAGCCTTTCTACTGCAGCAGTGAGACTCCCAGTTCTGTAGTGGGTCTGCCTGGACCCCCACAGTGGCAGGGCCCGGGCAGGGTGAAGGAATCTTTGTACTTCCTGCCATGCTTGTGCCACTGTGGCCCAGACCTGGAAGGCTCCTCCACTCCATGCCTACTCCACACTACCGGGCTGGCCCTCCCCAGCTTGCCCTGGAGGAAGGAGTGTTCAGCCCCAGTAGGGCAGCTTCCACTGGGTATGCTGTATCCTTCCTCCTCCCACCTGTGGTATTGGGACTGGCTTAGCCCTGAGGTGGCTGGCTTCGTCCAAGGAGGCGCTGTGGTAGCTGGAGCAGGTGGGTCTGGGTCTGAGGGGTTGTTGCTGGCCCCTGCACAGCCCCAGGGCATTCCTGAGAGGCAGCAGTGCACCAGCTCCTTCTGTGCCACTGCCCCTCAGGAACACCCCTCACATACTTTTGATTGACTCCAGTCATTTTTTCACAGACCCCATAGACATAGTCTATAAACCCCTAGGAGTCCATGGACCACAGGTTGAAAACCACTAATCTAAGTGATTTATGCACACTGACAATGTTGCCATAGTAGCACAAAGAATAGATATGACAGAATTGGAGAAGACACTGAGTATGTACATGGAACTCATTGTTGATTATTTCCACAAGTGGAACTTAAAGCTGAGCATCAACAAATCATTATCATCACTCTTTCACCTGGACAATCGTCAAGCCAAGAGCATGCTGAACATTAAAGTAAGCAACCACACCCTTCCCCATGAGCATATTCCAACCTACCTAGGAGTCAATCACATTAAACTATTCCTTCACCTATAAACATGACATTCAGAAGGTCAGCAGTATAATCTCTGCATGGGTAGCTACCTTATGATCTTTAGCCAGCACATGGGATGCCAACTTTAAAGCGCTCAGAACCACCGCACTTGCAATGGTACATGTCCCCTTGACAAGTACCCTGTCCCCTTGTTAGGGCCTGATCATTCAACGAGCATCATCTCTCCTGTGAACTGGTCATGGGGGACAGACAATATGTAATCATATCATTACATGCTGTATCATAATTTCTGTATCATAATTTATTTGGATTAAATATCTCCTGTTTCTGGATTTTGGTAAAGATTGAAATAACGAGGTTACTCGTGCAAGCAAAAAACCCCACAACCTTTGCCACTGGAAGACCCTTCCCTTGGCCCCAGATGTACTCTTTTTGGGAAGAGGGGTTTGCCATCTTTGAACCAGAAAAAAACCCAAATCACATACTAAAAATAAACATCTATTGTAACATATTTTATTTCAAAAAAAATTTTTGTCATTGTGCATGTTTGCATACTGTATATAGAGGTGGTCACGTAATAGCTCAAAATGAAGTCTTACTCTTGTATATTGTGTGTGGGGTATAGTTGGGCTGGATGTGTGCGTGGTGGTGTGTGTGTGGGGGTGCCCTGTGGCTAGATGTGTGGGGGTTAGGGCTTGCGGGGCCGTGTGGGAAGGCGTATGTGGTAGGAGGTGAGTTGGTACAGTGTTTGTGGCGGGGGTGATTGTGTATGGGGGAGGGTGTGGGGGTATGGTGTGGTATACATAGGAGCCACACACACGCACACACACAAGAATGCATGCATACACCCCTGAGCCAGTCAGCACCCCCCATCCTGTCCTGCAACAACCCAGAATCCACGTGCCTTGTAGCTCCTCTCTGCCACCGCCAACAGCTCACAGCCCCAGCCCTGATCCCAGTCCACCCCATGCCCATTCCAGACTTGCCCCAGCTGGAGCGGATTAGCTGGGACCCATGTGTACAGTCCCAACCCGGCCTGCATCCACTTCAGACTACCTGCCCACACTGAGCAGCAGTGGCAGTCGGACAGAAACTGCTACTCAATATGAGGAAAAAGTGGCCCCTTCCCTCATCGCTGCTGGGCCCTTCTTGCTGCATCCACCTGGAGCCTGTGCCCAGGCTACCCTGCAGCTCCTCTCTGCCACTATCACCACCATCTCCAGGTTGCACAGTAGGGCAGTGGTGGTAGTGCAGAGGAGCTGTAAGGCAGCTCAGGAGTGGGCTCTGGGCAACTGCAGCAAGAAGGGCCCAGCAACAGCAAGGGGGAGGGGCTGATTTTCCTCGGAGCAAAGCAGCAGCTTCTGTTTCAATGTTGCGGCTGCTCAGCATGGGCAGGCAAGTCTGGAGCAGGTGCAGGGTGAGTCAGGGTTGGGGCTGTGTGCATGGGTCCCCATCAGTACCGTGGGGCTGGGGCCAACAGTGGCAGCCGTGAGGAGCCATTGCTGCCTGGGCTGCCTAGAAAGGCAGTCCCGCTGTGAAGCCGCCCCAGCCCCGTTGCATGCCTAGGGGCAGGAGGATGTACCATGGGCTGGACAGGGCCTGGGCTAGGTGGGATTGAGGGACCTGACCTGCTGTGGGCCAGACAAAGTTCCTCTGTGGGCCAGATCCAGCCCACGGGCCATATTTTGCCCATCCTTGCCCCAAGAAGACAGACCCTAACATCACTAATGGCAATAGAGGCAAGAAATGATAAAAATTACCTGCTCTATTAATTGTTAACTGAAAACCTGAACAGATGGAGGCTTAAGAGGCTTAAAAGTCATAAACTGTTTATACATGAAGCCCACAAGCTCCTGGAAGAGATTGGGGGTGGTGAACCAAACCTATGGGCAGCAATGGAGTGGACTGACTGGTGGGAAAGGTCAGACCTATTCCTACAGTGTTTAATACCAACACCAAGCAATTCCCCCATTGAACATGACCTTGACAGAGAAACATGGGTCAGGCTGAACAGACTGAGAACTAGATACTGATGCTTCAAAACAACACTTCAGATGAACATCTTGGTCAGCTTCCTGTGTGAATGCAGTATCCAAGAAATAGAACAGAAATTAACTGAAAGCTGCAATCTTTACAAATACCCAGCTGGGCTGACTTTCTAACCTTAGCCCATCAGGCTGGGGAAATGAACTCAGCCCAAATGGGCTGAGTTTCCAACCCCAGCCCCATGACCTGGCTGGGGTTGGGAACTCAGCCCAGCTGGGTTCAGTTCCTTTCCCCAGCCCAATCGTGGGGCTGGGAACTCAGCCCAGCTGAGCTGACTTTCCATCCCCCATGTTAGATTGGTCTGGGAATGGGAAGTCAGCCCATTCCCACCCCAATCTAGCAAGGGGGGGGGAGGGGTTAGAGTTAGGGTTAGCCCTGATCCTAGGGCTGGGATGGGGAACTGAGCCATTAGTCTCAGTTCCTTTCCCCAGCCAGATCACAGTGCTTAGGAAGGGAACTGAGCCCAGGCTCAGTTCCCTTCCCCTGAGCTGTGATCAGCTTCCCGCAGCCTGGCGGCGGGAGATGGGGAGAACCAGGGCTGTGCTCCCAGCTGCTGCTGGGAGCGTAGCCCTGGTTCTCCCCTGTCTCCCACCACCTCACTGCTGGCTGCTTTGAAACTCGAAACATTTCGAAACTTTCAAAACGTTTCAACTTACCCTTGTTTTGTTTTGAGGCTGTTTTGAAACCCTTTGTTTCGATTCAATGTTGCTGTTTCGAGCTCAAAATGAGTGGAAACAGTGTCAAATTGAAACATGTAATGTACTATCTCTGTTTTGACATGTCATTCAAAAATTTGCTGTGGTGGACAAAGGCAGAAAATCAAGGAGATCCCTTCTCACCTTACTGTCTGTAGTACCAGTCGTGGGCTACAGATGATTCAGTAGGCCAGGATGTTCATTTAAACTTTTGCTCTAGTCAGGGCTCGGGAACTTCACAAGAAATGAAGCTTGGTATCCTACTACTGGATTTGACAGTGATTAATCTCATCCATATGGCTTTCTTCCCTCTGACTAAAGTTGTCCAAATCTCAGTCAAAAGACCACCATGGTAATACATAACTTCAATTGCCAAAAAGGAGCCCCATCTCATTTTGTTCTGGGAAAGCAGCACCCACCATCAAATCACACCATCATAAAACTGTTATAGTAAACTTCTTATTCTATAACTACCACATTGTGAATTTTTGTTCTTCTACTGCACAGAGAAAAACAGCAGCTCTACCTGCATAAGTAACCTTGTTATTTGTCTCTACCAAAATCTAGAAAACAGGAAATATTTAATCCAAGGTAATTATGATACAGAAATTATGATTCAGCTTGTAATGATGTGATTACATGTTGTTTGTCCCCCATGATCAGTGCACAGGAGAGATGATGCCTGCTGAACAATCAGGCCCTGTCTACACATTACACTCAAGATGTGATTAACCAGTTAATTTTATCTTAAGTTGTGACGCAGCCACACATTTAATTAATTAATGGCATGATAAAACAAAGAGTACAAGCCACAGTTATTCCACAAAAGTGGAATAACTTTGTGGCTTGTTCTTTTCATGCCATTAGCTGAATTGTATGGCCAGGTACTTCACCATGGCTGGGACCTCCATCAGCTCACTGGGCTCCCAGCCACAGGGGTGCGCTGTTCAAAGCCGCGGCTGCAAGTCCCACAGCTCATATGGCTTACCTGCTGCTGCAGCTGTGAGTTCCATCAGGGGAATAATCAAGGGCTCGGCAAACAACTGTTCACCAGGGGACCATTGGGGAAAACCAGGGGTAATGGCCACAAACTCCTGGAAGACCATTTCAGGCTTAACACTAGGAAAAACTTCACAGTTAGGGTGTCCAGCATGAACACTGCATGCCCACGGAGGCTGGCATGGTGAGCTCTCGCAGATGGCAGTGCTGTCAGTGGTGGGAGCATGGCAGTGGCAAGCAGAGAGCTCCTGCAGGCATGCTGTCGGCGGTGGAGGGCAGGGTGGGGTAAGCGCCAAATGGAGGTTGGTGACCACCCGCAGACTGCAAGTGGCCAGCAGCGATTGCGGACTGCCCACAGATGCCACGGGCGGCGTTGGTGGCGGGGGGGGTGGCAAGCAGCGACCACCCATAGATGCGGCCGGCAGTGTCAGCAGTGCCTTTTCACAGAAGTGCACCACCATGCTCAGGGGGTGCACATGCACCTGCATGCACCTCCTACGCATCACCTATGGCGTCCAGACTGTGGAACAAGCTCCCTCTGGAAATCTTCAAGAGGAGACCGGACAGCCACCTCACTAGGATCACCTGAGCCCCAGTTGTCTTTCCTGCCTAGTACAGGGGAACTGGACCCTATGATCTTGCGAGGTCCCTTCCAGCCCCTATCTATGAATCAGCTGAGGGGGCTCCTCCTCACACTAGCTTGCTGCTACCCAAGGCAGGGGGAGCCCAGGATTGCAGTCCTGGGCTCCTCCTCCTGCACTGGCAATAAGCCATGACTGGATCTGAGGCTGGATCCTACAATCACACCTCCCACCTTGCACGTGGCAAGGCAGGAGGAAGGACCATGTGGCTCACACATCGGATCCTGTCATGCCCGAATGTCTGGCAGGGACCTCGGCGATTTAATATTTAGTGCTCGTGCTGCCCTACTCCTTTGCTGCGCGCAGATCCCCGCCTCACGGCGGTTTCCGTTGCTCCTGCCTACAGCAGCCCAGCACTTGACAGACGTCGCACTGCTCCGTGTCAGTGAGTGCCGAGCAGCACGGGGTCGGCTACCAGCTCCGTTTCACCTGAACAACGGCTCTGCCTGCGCCACCCCCACAGGCCGCGAGGCTCCCTCTGCCTCCCGGCCCGCGGGCTGCATGGGCTGGGCAGGGCGGGGCGGGGCGCGGCGCGGGGACCCCCGGCACGGGCGGAAGCGCTCCCGGCTGCTGCTTTGCACAAGGCGCTTCGGGGCAGCGCGCGCGTGCTGGCCCAGGGGCAGCTGAGCGCAGCAGCCGCGAGGGGTGGAGCCTGCGCCGTGACTCGGAGCCCCAGCCTATCCCCGCGGCCGTGCTCGAGTGATGACACAGGCGCCGCGGCTTCCATCCAGGCAGCCCCATGAGAGCAGCTGCGCATGCGCATACGAACAAACGCTTTAGTGACGGAAACGAGGGTAGGGTGGGGGGAGTGTCCCGGGCTGAAGCGGCGACTTCCGGCTGCATTATCTGCATCCGGGTCAGAGGGCAGGGCTCAGCTGGTTCGCTTCTGTTTGCTTCCGGTGAACTCTTCCCGGGGGGAGCGGGGCCCGGAGCGAGGCCCGCCCTGTCCTGCGCCAGGGCCGCCGGCGGCTCCTTCCTGCTCCCGCCTCGGCCCGGGTGAGTGCCTCGGCGCCGGGCTGTTGCGCCTGGCGGCCCTGAGGCCCCTCCGAGCCGCTGCTGGACGCGCGGTGCTGGGCACGGGCGGGCGGGGCGTTGGGCTGTGGGGCACGAGCCTGCCCGGGAGGCCGATAGAAGCCAGAGGCGAGGCATGTGGTGGGAGAAGTCCGAGCTCTGTGCCTTGAGCTGCCTTCAGGGCGCCCTGGGTGCTGCAGGCGGGTGGGTGCGCAGTTGGCCGGACCTGCATGTGGGCTGCGTGCTGGGGTCTGGCGTGGGGTCCTTTTGCCTTACACAGCTATTCCCGGGTTGGACCTGGCACAAGGGAGGTGGGCTGGGAAGTGCAGCAACGAGCTCCTTGTGGCACTTCTTATGTCACTGTGAGCTGAGTCACGCCCTCAGTAGAGGAGTCCGGCTCTGCTCCAGGCAGGGCCGTGCGTGTGCTCACAGGGTGTTTTGCAGCCTTCCCACCCCTGCGGATTGCTGCACTGGCAACACACGGGTGCGTTGGAGAGAAGTTAGAGGGCTCTTGGTAGCCAGTAGGCTCCTGTCAAGACATCTGAAGTCTGGAGGGACCTGGGTGACATTTGGGTTTCAGAGCCACATACGTTGGGGCTCTTGTGTGTAGGAAACGGGTTCATCCAATATGCACTGTGCTTGAGCCTGTTAAACTCCCTCCTTTTTGGAGTAACAGTGGCATTTTGGAGTCCAAAAAAGAGTGCTGCATGAGGAGTTCTGCTGGTTCAATCAAAATTATGTCATGAAGGTGAAGATCTACCTGGTCAGGCTAACTTGGTTAAGACTTGTCAGGTTTTGTAATCATCTGCACACGGAGGAATGATGTAGTAGCATCATGTCTGGCTACCTTTGATTCCCCAGCCAGAATGACCTGTAAGAGCTGGGTCAGTGGAGGGTGGCATTTTGCATGTGTCTGGAGCAGGGATTAAACTGCTGCCTCTGGAACAATGATGAGGTGCCTTCCTTAACTACTTTACCACTGCACCGTGCATAGTATCAAACAATGCTGGTATATTCTTTCTCAAAAGCAAGCCTTAGTCTGGCTGTTTTTGCCAAAACAATTAATAATGCAAGTTCATGTAAGTTTCATCATAGCTACCATGTGGTTTGAAAAATAATGCTACTTACATGAGCTGATCAGTTCATTCTGCTGAGCAGGCCGTTGCTGCTGCCTTTGTTTGTCTTTACGATTTTTTACACCAGCATTTGTCAACCCGTGGGTCATGACTCATGACCCAAAAATGCGTTGCAAAGTAATAAGAAAGGATCATGAACAAACCTTAAAAATGGATCAACAAACTTAAAAAATGGATTCTCCTTTAAAGGAAAAAAACTTGAGAAACCGTGGCTTTTCCCTTGCAGGCTAGCAGAATTCCATCCTGCATGGGTCGGCTTGGGGCCCCCTATGCCTCCCTCCCCATGCCTCCCACACTCTGGGGTGGGGGACACTGGATTGGGACTGGCCATTGATGTTTACAAGTGGGTCCTGCTACAAAAAAGGTTGAGAGCCACTGCTTTACACCATAAGGACTAAAAATATGTCACTTAAGAAATCTTGCATTATGGGGCAGAGTTCTGCTGTAGATGATGGAATCATTTTAGATTTGATTGCTGTGGATTTGTAGCATAAATGAGAATTTGGCACAAGAGAAGATATGCGAGTGTTGGGGTGTGCTGGAAACTGTGATGTATGATTTGACTCTTGGCTTAACTGGTGATGGAAATGGAAAAATTTCAGTTTTTGTTCCTTTGTAGTTCCTTTTCAACAAATTGGGAAATTCCCAGTGGGTGCAAAAAAGGAAGTGAAGCTGTTAACTTAAGCAAACCAGCATTCCAGTGGGCCTTTTATTGTTGTTTTTATTTTGAGTTGACAGACTGAAAATGTCTGTATTTCTGTTAGCCTACTTTGCCATTTCTGCACAATTTTGGTTTCTGCTTTTAGTAGAATTGAGGGTACCCATCTTAAAATTAGTTTTCTATGTTACCGTAATAACTAAAATATGTGAAAAGTTTTCCAAATAAAAAGACGCTAGCTTGTAAGAGCTTGGTTTAGAATCTTTTTTTGTTACACTAGAAACAGATGAAGTATCATTATAACATGTACAGAACAGTACAAAGCAGCATAAGCATGTAAATCTTAGGACTCAAATGTATTATTAATAATAATATTCAATTCAAAGTAACTTAAAGTAAAATTGAATGTAAGCTTATCCTGAAATGTAGGCCCTGGTTTGGTAACTGGATCTCTGTTCTAGTTACAAGTCTTTGGATTTCATAACAACATTTTTAGAGAAAACAAGACCAGTAACAAAAGTTTCAACTTACTTTAAAATAGTACCTTGAAGGTAGTTGTTTAAACAACTTTTCTTCTGTATTTGGAACTCGGCTAGTACACCACTTGGGCGAATAGTAGTGTTTGATCTTAGCTTTTGGCAAGTAAGTATAGCCACTCAAAGCAACAAAATTACTCATCTGTAGGTGTGATCAAGCATTCACAGCTTCCAGTCTAGATTTAGGTGACTTATTTTAAGCCACCTGAACCTAGACCAGGAGTGGCATGTGTAGCCTTTTGTCACTGCCAGGAGTGGTGTGGGTAAGTAACTTGGGATGGGAAAGGGGCTGCCAGGTCTAGGGTGTTATCTGGAGTGGGAATAGCACAGCCTTAGGGCTATGCCACATGCAGTTCCCGTGTGTTTGCTAGTTACTAGATTGAATTAACCCCTTCCTAAACCAGATGAACTCTTTCTCAATCTAAGTTAGTGCACCAAATCCAATTTTGTGGCCAATTAAACCCCCCTGAATGAGTGGGTGTTTAAATCAACATAACCATGATTACATTAAGCTAAACACGTAATGCCTGTATTTACCCTGCATCTGCAGGATGCTGAGAGTGAAAGTGACTAAAAAAATAAGACTGAAAGCAGACCTTGGTTTTCACTGTACTGAAGACAGGTGAAAAATAGAGAGAGCTTAGTTGTGTTAGTCTGAAGTCAGTGAGAAGGCAGGGTAGGTATGCACTGTTATAGACTAAAGAAGATTATATATGTATAGAGCACAAGCTTTTGTGGGCTGAAATTCACTTCATCAGATGCAGTGAACAGTGTGAGGTAATAAACTGTTCTGAGGTGGCATTATTGTCAAAAGAAGCTTGTTTGTATACAGAATGAGTTGAGTTTTAGAAAAAATGTTCAGGAATTTCAATATAATGTTATCATTTTGTGTCTAATCTGTTTGAGAGGCGAGGATGTTGTATCTGTTTTTTTTCTGTTTCTCTATTATGCAAGTAGTTTGCATATTTTGCTGTTTTCCAACAAAATAAGTGAAAATGATAAGTTACATTATTTGTTTAAACCCGCGGGTTCCCAAACTCTTGACAGATTGCGTACCACCAATTTAAAACGATATTGCCTTAAGTACCACCAGCAAATTTTTCATACACATAGGCCTCTCCCACCATCTAGGCTCAGGGCGGTCTGGGCTTTTCCAGCGGTGCAGGGGGGCTCTTGCTGCTGCGAGCACCCCAGGGAAGACATGGGGGGCATGTGCCCCCCAGATTTTTGCTCAGCGTGTAGGTGGGCTGCCTGCTGCGTGCTGGGCTCTTCACCATGCTGCGGCTGCCTCAGGTGCTGCGCGGAATTCCACGTGCCTTCCACTGCTGGGCGGGCAGGGGACGAGGCACAGCCAGAATACAGAAAAAAGCACGTGGGATTACACATGGGTCCCAAGGCAATGGCAGTAGGGCACAGAGCTGAGTGCACAGTGGGCAGCCTGTCTCTGCCCCATGCACAAATCTGGGGGTGGGGCATGTTCCCCCCCCATTCTTTCCCAGGGGTGTGCGCAGTGGCAGGAGCCCCCTGTGTCCCTGAACGAGCTGTCTGGGGCTCCAGCCATTCCACCACCTACCTTGGGGCCCCATTCACCCCAGTGCCTGCTTCTGCCCCACTTCCTCCATCACTGTGGGGGCCTTGATCTGTCTCTCCCATTTACCTCCCCCACACCCCTTTCCCTTCCCCCCCCACACACTTACATGCTGGGTGTTGCTTCACACATGGCTGTGCTGCATTCCTGGCCACCTGCAGCAAGCTGCTGCTGTGTTCATGCATGCCCCTCTCCCCAGCCTTCCACATACCACCCAGGTCTGTGTATACCACAGTTTGGGAACTGCTGGTTTAAACAATCAGACCTGTTTATTGGTTATAGTCTGTTGAATAATTTTATTTACTATTGCCATGAGACTGGAGTGGGCAAAATACAGCCCGCGGGCCAGATCCGGCTTGCCAGGCAATTCTGTCTGGCCTGCAGAGCCCCTCTGTAATCCCTGGCCCTCACTGCCCCTCTGCAAGCTGGCACCTCCCTCTGTGCAGGAGGTATAGTTCTGGTTACTGAGCAGCCCTCTGCCCCCAGCTTGGTCTGACCTGGCCCAGCCCCAGGCCAGGGAGAAGGAACCTCTGCCTGGCAGAGCTTATGCCTGCGCCCCCCCCCCTCCCCCCCTGCCACAAACCTCCTGGGGCTGTTCCCAGGCTCCCTGCCTACAAGAGTGGGAATTCAGGTATGGCCCCACCTAGTCGGGACCAGGGATTCCCACTGGGGGAAGGGGAGCTGGGAGTGCAGGAAGCCATGCATTGTGGGGTGAGCTGGGCTGGCCCCACATGCTGCAGGAGCATGGGAGCTGTGTGCTATGGAGCTGGATTGAACTGGCCCTGAACATTGCTGATGCATGTGGCTAGGGACTCAGGAGTGCTACAGGGCCATATAGGGTTGGCTCTGCCCACTGTTGCCATGTGCAACCAGGGACTCGGGCAGGAGCACTATGGGGCTGGGTGGGGCTGGCCCTGCATACTGCCAGCAACGTGCAGCCAGGGACTCGGGCAGGAGCCGCACTTCACATGGCTGGGCTGGACTGGTCCTGTTTGCTGCCACCACGTGTAGCCAGGGACTAGGGTGAGAGTGCGGGAGCTGTGTGTTATGGGGCTATGTGGGGCTGGCCCCGCATCCTGCCGCCATGTGCGGCCAGGAGTGTGGGGAGCTGCATATTATGGGGGCCAGTGGTGCTGACCCTTTACCCTGCCACCACATGTGGTAGGGGACTTGGGCAGGAGTGCTGTGGGGCCAGGTAGGAATGGCCCTGTATGGCCAGGGACTGGGGCGGGAGTCTGGGAGCTGCGCGTTATGGGGCTGGGCGGGCCTGGTTCTGCTTGCTACCACCACATGTAACTCCATGGACTCTGAGGACCTCCCACTCCCCACCATATCCCTAAATACACCCACACCCTCCTACAGCTCTCACATGGTCCCACTCCCACACGTTCCTACAGCCCCCACACACACTTCCACACCTGCCCCCCACCATACTTACACACACCCCCACACCCTCCCACACACCCCCCACACACCCCCACCCCATCCACACTTCCCATACACACCCACCATATCTACACTGCACACATGCATACACTCCCTTACCCCCCACATGCAATATACAAGAATAAGACTGTATTTTGAGCTATTATGCAATCTCCTCTAGATATGCTATACAAGCATACATAAATCACGAAAAAATATTTTTAAAAATAAAATTAAAATAAGTTATAGTAGATGTTTGATTGATTGATTTTAGTATACGATTTGTTTGTTTTTTTTCCAATTTAAAAATGTCACCTGCCCCCCCAGGAGTACTTCTGGGGCAAGGGGAGGGACTTCTGGTAGCAGAGGTCAGGGGTTAAGGGCAGGACTTATGGTCCCAAGATGGTGACCAGGGGTCAGGGCACCTGTCAAGGGGTGAGGCTACCCTTTTAGCCCTTTACAGCTCACCAAATCTCATTAAGTGGCCCTCCAGCCAAAATAGCCCACCCCTGCATTAGACCTAAGTCTGCAAGCACATACACGGAGTAATGTTTTTGTGTGCAAATGGTGCCATTGAATTAAATTATATTATTAGAATTTCAGTCATTTAAGAACATTTCAAATTACTTTCAATCGTTAATGGTGGTTGTTTGCTGTATGCATATTGGACAATGAAAATAAATTGATTTTGTTTTTACTACTTAATCAGCTGTAATTTTTGTTGTTGTTTGTATTTGAATGCTGCATTGCTTGTAATGTTGGCATTGTCTGGGAATGTTTTACTTCAAACAGATTTTTTTATTATCTTGTTGAAAATGAACTGACATGAAAACAATGTACAGTATGTTCTGTGAACCTTTCCTTTTTTTTGAACCATAGCTAAATTTGGGGTACCAATAAAAAAAACCTCCCTTTTCAAAATGCTTATCACTAAATCAAAGTACTAACCAGAATGAATTCACTTTTAAATAGTTTCTGCCCCTGAGAGGAGAGAACACTCTCCCTAGGATCAGGTTCAATAAATCTTAGATGATTTTTAGAAATGTGTTCTAAGTTATTCTGGTTATCATGATTTTTGATCTTTAAACAATGCTTGATTTCCTTTGTTGTCCCGTCCCCCCCCTTGGTATTCTTGTTGTCTAACTTTAGGTTTGTTTGTTTGTTTGTTTTTAAAGTATTGACTATAGGTAGAAGAATACATGTTCTCTTTTAGTGAAGAGGAGCATGTTCCCAAATTCCTCCAACTTGGGTCGTCCACCCTTCCCTCCAAAACCTCAACAGCACAATAACTTCTTCAATAAGCTTCCACTGAACATACCACCCACTCTTCTCTCTCACCAGCAAATTATAGATGCTCAGTTCAACTTTCAGAATGCAGCGTAAGTACAGTAAGATTTCAGAATGGGACGTGACATGTAAAAAGCCTGTGCTTGTTAAAATTGATAATGGTTGGAAAGCATAGGTGATCAAATGAAAATAATTCTTATAGAAAAGTGAGGCTTTGATCTGACTGCAACACATTAAAGTTATCTTCCTTTGAAGGAAAGTACCTCATCTTCATGGGGAATATTTTTTTTGATATTTTAACAAGCACGATCTTTGTAGAGAAATAATTATTGTAAGAAACATGGTTTTGCTCTATAGATAATATGCATATTTTGGTATACTTCAGTGATGTGTGAAAATACTGGTAATCTACGGAGGGTCTTTGAGGAGCTCAGCTGTAAATGTGCTTGGAGGATGAGATGGGAGGTGAGGGAACATTTTGAGATGGGGGTTATATTTTAAAGCCTAAGTGTACCCTTGTGTTTCTCGTGTTAATAGTTTTCTTTAGTTAGTTTGCAACTTAAGTCTTAGAGGTGTGCATTCAAAAGTGATTGTCTCATGTTTTTATTCTAGTAAGTTTTGTCTTCTGAAAAGTGATTTATTTTCTTTTCCAAAGTATAGAGTATGCATACCACTTACAGTTAGAGGTGCACTGATGCATGTCGTAAAAGGAAAATCAGCATTATTGGCAATCGGCTTTTTTGGCTGATGCGGCTGATAATGCTGTTGATAAATGCTGCAGGCATGTGCAAGGCTGCAGTGTGCACGCAGCCAGGAGTGCAGTCTAGCAGCTTGAAGTGCAGCCTCTAGCTGGTAAGTCTGTTATGAGGGAAAGGCTGTGGGGGAGGAGAAGGGCTTGAGGGTGGCAGATGGAGGCCCCTGTGGTGAGGGAGGGAGTGGGGCTGGGGCAGGTGCTGCACAGCCGCGGCAGGATGTGGAATGGAGCAGGTGGCTCGTGGGGGGGCAGTAGCTTGTGCCACTGCATGCATCCCTAGAAGAGGCATGGGATGGAGGGGGGTGCCCCCCAGATCGGTATGTAGGATGAGGGCAGGCTGGAGCTGGAGGCTATGCCATGCTCTTTCCAGTGGCTGCACTCAGGCTGGGTGGGACAGGTGATAGTGCTGGGAGAGGGGGGCTACAGTAAATTTTTGGGTGGCTCTAGCCCCTCTGTAGCCTCCCCTCCTAGTGCTGTCACTGCACCTCCCCCCCTGGCTCAAGCACAGCTGCCAGGAAGAGCCTGGAGCAGCTTGTGGCTCCAGCTCACAGCAGCAGCCTGTCCTTGCCCCATGCATGGATTTGGGGGGCACATGCCCCTCCATGCCTCTCCCAGGGGTGTGCGCAGTGGTGGGAGCAGCCTCCTGGATGAGCTATGGCTCCATCACATGCACCACCCCAGCTGTCCAGCACCTGCCCTGGCCCCACTCCCTCCCTCACTGTGGGATCCTTGATCTGCTCTCCCCCACCCTCAACCCACCTTCCTTCCCCCCACACTGTCCCTTCTCAGCAACAGACTTACCAGCCAGATGCTGCTCTGTAAGCCGCCAGGCTGCATATTGGCAATCGGATCAGTATTGGCCAATACAACTAGTCAGTAGTTGGCCGTCAGTATCAGCCCAAAACATCTTTATTGGTGCGCCCCTGTATAGTTGGGATTTCCTGTGTTTTATTGTTAAAAGTGAAAACGCCCTCAGCTCTTGTATGAATAATAATCATGGACTGTAGTCTTTCCAGAGCACTCTTGAGTGGGAACCTCACAGCTATCCCAGCTGTTTCACCGCAGCCATTGACTTATGGAAATGGCAACTCCATACGTACTTCGGCTGCCTCCACAACATTTCGGGGTAGGAAGTAAGTATTTATTAATGTATAATTACTTATGATTGTAATGCAGAAAAAGATTTCTTTTTTCTGTGGTGAACAATGTAGTTCCTTTCAAGGGCCATCTAAAACAATGTTTCTCAAAATGGGATACATGGTGAATTTCTAGAACAGGGGTTTTCAACCTTTTTCAATAAGTGTGCCCCTGGTGGCTGGGTGGGAGAGGAGCAGGGGTTGGCAGGGTGGGGAAAGGAGTGATGGCGGTTGCATGCAGAGTGGCAACAGCATAGGGTGTTAGGTGGCGGCATCCATGGCGGCATACAAGCTTCCCCCCTCTCCTCCTGCAGCTGGGCGGTGCCTGTGTGGCCTGCAGAGGAATGCTGTTGCCCTTGACCTGCCCGGCCCTGCTTCTGGGAGGCAGTGGCGTGGGGTGGTGGTGCTCTTTCCCCACCTGCCCACACATACGCCCTACGGCCTTCCCAAGTACCCCCAGTTGACAGCCCCTGTTAACGTCAGTAACTTGATAGAATTTATGAGGGAGGGAAAATTCAGGCTTTAAACGCAACTCATCTCTTGTACGTTTCATGGAGATTCCAATGTTTCTCTGTCAGAGAAATATTGTGTATGCCACTACTTGCCTCAGCACTAGAGAGTGTAGTTAATTCCATTATTACAAATGTCAGTGAAATTGAAGTATTAATTAAGTGTTATCATATATAATTCTTACTTTTGGAATCTTGTGCATAAGTTGTGTCTATTTAAAAAGGAAAATAAAAGTTTTTTAAAAAAAATCTGTTATTTTAGTTTTGTTGAAAAGGGGAACTGCAGATGAAAACTGGGTTTTGCTTATTCTGGCAATGAGGGTAAGGTTTTCTCATCTCCTCATGCTTACCAGCAATAATTAGTCAGTTGGTATGTGTTAGTTCAGCTTGTTAGTACAACCTTGAATAATTGCATGAATCAGATGACAGGGTAGGGGCCTTAAGGAATCTTGTATATAGGGCATAATTGCCTCTGTGCTATCTTTAGGGACTTACCATAATCAAAGCGGCCGATGGGTGATTTTTCACGAGCTAATTCTGGTGCTGGCCACCATCTTTTGTGGGCTTATCGTGGCAAGCTGCCCCCCCCCACCTTCCCTGCTGATTGGCTGAGGGTCCCTGGCAACCCTGCCCCTCACTGCTGATTGGTTGAGAGGGCTGCTCTTCACGTGGCCCTGCCCCACACCACTAATTGGCGGAAAGGGTGGGGCGTGTGAAAGACAGCCCTCTTGGCCAGTTAGCAGCACAAGGAAGAGGGGGGTGCCTGCCATCTTGGCTGCTCCCCTTCATCCTGGCAGCTCCCTTCATCCCCTGTGGGCTGTGAGGCTGGGCCACAGCAGCCACTGGCTCCCACTGCAGAGCCAGCCTTTTATTTTTTTCAGTAAGTTTTCCCCCCCACCCCCCAGCAATTCTGCACAAAATTGCAGAAACCACTGTTTTTCATGGTGTTTGCAGAAGCTGCTGTTCATGGTTTCCATGAAAATCCTGATTTCAATCTGGCTGTCTTGGACCCAACAGTTGGATCTGTCCTCAGAATGGCAGATTAAGGCCTTGACTTAATAGTTGCATATGTGCTGGCACAGAGCACCACTAATTTCAGTGAGGTTCCATATGGGTACGGAACACACACACTTGCTCTGTGTAGAGTCTGGTACATTAAAGCTTTAGTATGTTTAGAGGGAGTTGCGATTAGTTCATGGCTTTCTCAGAATAATTTTTCTAAAATTGTACTAGATCAATTCACCTAAGGGCATGTCTATACTGTCCCCCTGCTGAGTCTGAAACTGCTGCTGAAAAACAAGCCCTGCCCACTTGCTTCTACTTTGCCCATCCAAGTCGAGCAATTAAGCAGCGTAGATTGGTATAGAGGGTGTGTGTTCCAGTCCTGTTCTCAGACTTGCAGTAATACTAAGTGAAATATTAAATTGATTAACATTAAAGTTGCTGTTTTGGGAGACTTTCTCATAAGACCATTGTCAGGTGCTGCTGGCAAGCAACAGGATGAAGTCTAAGGCCTTAAGTCTTCATTTTGGGTTCTCCTCAGCTAACCCCTTAGCTAATTAATTGTTTTCTGCCTGAGCTGTTAGGCTAATATTTTTTTATGCCAACTTCTCTGTACATTAATTAAAACTATACTTATCATGTGTAATCTTTTGGCTGATGTTTATTAAAAATGTTAACTTTCATTGTACATTTTCTTTTAAAGCAGTGCATTCCAGTTTTCAGATTTAGTGCTTACAGAATGTGCAAATCTAGGTCATTCTCTTCTAAATGAGTTTTTGAATGCTATAGTCAGAACATCTTTCTTTCAATACAAACTTGTCATAATGAAGAGTTTGAATGCCAATATGGTATATGTAAGACAACTAGATCACTTCCTAATGTGTACACCTATTCCTCGCTTAACATCATAGTTACATTCTTGAAAAATGCAACTTTAAGAGAATCCAGTTATGTAACAGTAGTTACCTACTAGCAGGCGGTGGCCAAATAACATTATAACTGAACATTGCGCGATTTTAAAAAAGTATGTTCTCTATTAGATCAGCAACGTAATAAGGAAACAGTGTTAATTGGGATGGCGTTAAGTGAAGAGTACCTGTATTTGGATCTCTTAATTTAGACTTCATGCCTAGATATGGTACATTTGTGTTTGAAACCGAGACATTAACTTTGTGAGCCAAATTGATGACTATATGAAGCAATTAAGATCTGTCGAATGAATAGAAGTTCTTTTTTGCCCAGATTACACATTTTACTGTCTGTACAATCTAAACCTACACAGCCAAATTCTCCATTTTGAATGGCTTTTGTGGTAAGTTTCTCTTTCTCCCCTCCCTAACACTGAATTTATCAAGTTAATCACTGGGTATACACGATATACAACTTCTCACTGCACTCCTGTTTATTTAACTTATTCACTACTCAAAAGTGTATTTATTATTTCAGGAAAAAATATGGTTACTTTTTCACAAACATAGCTTGATTAGATTTCAGCTTGGTTAGTCATATTCCGTCTAGCTGAATTCACCATTCAGTTTAATTTGGCTATCGTATTCCTCTTAATATTGCATAATGTACATTTTTTCTGTTAAACAGTTTTTGTATTCCACTTCCAAGGTAGCTGCCCTTAGTATTTGGATTTCATTACATTTAAATTAATTATTGGATATTGATATATGTCTGAATTGCGAAGTACTATATATAGGTATATATCTAAGTTGCAAAACTATCCTGTTTTTTGCAGGAGGCTAAATGAACAAAATGTTCCATATGATGTCAAACGGCAGCGGTTTCATTCACCCCATCGTGACTCAACTCTAGTTAACCAAACAGTGCCTTTACCAGAAGAACGTAGATACTCCTTTCCAGGATCAGTTCCTTCGCCATTGTTTCATACGCATTATCTACCAGATTTGACTGGTTGTGTCCCTCCCTTGCAAGATTCATTTCCCGACCCTATAGAAACTACTCTTCCTGTGGCCAAAGATAAGGTAACACTAACATTGGCTAGAGTTTTACATGACCATACGCTCTCCCAGAAATAAAGTATATACAGGTTTTTTTCCTGTAAAAAAAATCTATAAAAGAAAAGTTTAATACCATCAATTTGTTTAAAAATGGCTGATTACATAAAACTGAGAGCTAGTTATGCTACTACTTGTACTGTATTTTCTTACATGATCTCAAATACAGTGTGCACCTTTGTTTTGAAAGTCATAAAGAAGGAAGAAAAGATATTTCCTTGCAAATACTGCTAAGTGTGGTATTTTCCTAGGGAAAACACCGGCTTTTGTAGGAGTAGGGATCAAAACATTGGAACTGCTCTGTTAACCCTCTAGCTGCAGGATGCCACTGATGCTACTGACTGAGCCAAGTTGTCTGACTCCTTTTCTCTCACAGCTGGTGGGCAGCTGAAGGCCTAATCCTAACCAGCAACATTTGTGAAGTCAGTTGAGGGGCCCATATTCTTGTTTCAGCAGGAGCCTCTGCCCCTGCTTGAGTCGGTAATAGGTTCTGCAATCTGAGCCTCTGCTGGGGGTGGCAGGGGGGGAGGTGTCCACAGCCAGGAGCTAGGCAGCCTGGTGCTTACTGTGCTCCCCCTCTGCCACACATGCAGCATTACTTTCTCATGAGCTGCAGATACTGGTATTACTATATTTTCTTACTTAAAATGTGCACCCCAGTTTACAGCAGCTGATTCATGGGGTTTGTATGGTGGTTTTCTGAGGAGAGTTCATTTTGTGGGCAAGAAAATGCAGTAGTTTGTGGTACTTTTACAGAGCACTCAGTAATATGAACTTATTTCAGTAATATGAACTTAATTGCTTCTCAGGCTGGGGCTATTGTACCCAGTATGTCGGAATGTCAAGACAATTTTGCTATGGCAGCGTCTCTGCTCCTGTGTTTTGATATAGCAAATTTAGAGTGAAGCATGGCTGTTGGTATGTTCTGGCTGGGGGCAGACAATGTCTTAACTCAAATATACTCTTCTTGCATATGAGTCTCAAAATCAGCTAAACTGTCGCAGGCAAAAGGGCCTTCTCCCACCCAGCTGGACTGTTTCCATAGTGTAGCAAGAGAGCTGTATGAGGTCTCTTACTCGTTTATTGTTCCTCAGCAGTTTTGGAGAGGGAAAAGCATTTGTGCCCTTTACCTAATCAGTGTGGGAGGAGAGCCACAGGGAAATAAGTGTCAGAGCCACAAAATAGTATCCTGCAGTGTTTTTGTTTTCAAGTCAAGAGACTTCTTTCCGTTGTGTAACAAAGAATAGGTGAAATCCCCTGCATTAAAAATGTGTATTAAATATTTAAATTACTAATTTTTAATGAGATTGCAAGACCTGGCTCTGTATTGTATTTATGCAAATCCAAGATGAGGTTTTTTTTCCCCCCTCCATTCAACATGTAGTTAGTAACAAACCTTGAAGCTGTGTATCAGCAGAAAATATTAGTGGCCTTCCAGTCATAGCTTAGTCCTTGTAAGGCTGCAGATAATGACAGTCTGGGGTGAAATTGGCCTGCTATGAATGGACAACTCTTTGACACATTGTCCAAATTCAGACCTATAGAGTCCTTCCTATATGACAGCTCAGTGCAAATTTAGATTTGGTTAGGCTCCAGAAGAGTGAACCGACTGGGAGAAATGATACTGACATTTTTATTGTCCTGTAATCAAGGTTTTATATGAAAAAATGGAAAATATTAAACTGTATAAATCACTGAAGAGAAAAAAATGTATCTATTTTAATTTTTTGTTTGTTTTTTGTGGACATGCCAGTTAAGTCAGCAGGTTCTGGAGTTGTTTCAAGCCTGTCAGCAACAAACCTGTGACTTGAACAAAAAAGAGCTCTGCCGAACGGAACTCCAGCGGGAAATTCAGCGAATTTTTCCACGTACGTTTTAAGCACTTGGCATACATTGAATATTCTATTTTCAGATATGTGATTTGGTTCAAGCTGAAGAAAGGACCCCAATTTTTTTTTTCACCTGTACTTTATTTTGTTATAGAGGGCAGACTCTTTTTGGTTGGATCCTCACTGAATGGGTTTGGTACTCGTAGCAGTGATGGTGATTTGTGCCTCGTGGTTAAAGAAGAGCCAGTAAGTCTGTTAAAGTTGTTAAAACTGCATGCCTGTCTGTATGGCAAACTCTTTAAGAAAGCCAAATGTCCACGTTAAGTTTCCACTTTAAAAAGTGTGTAGGGTTCTGTGCCATAGATTTATTTTTTAATATATGTGCTTCATTAAAAAGACCTCAGGGCTGCAGTGTGGCTGAGTAGGATGTCCCTGGCTCCCTGCTTGTGTGGGGGGGAAGTGGGGGGAGAGGAGGGGAGGGTTCCCTGCCCTGCCCCCCTGCTTGCTGCTGCTGGAGAGACTCTGGGATTTCACTGTGGCTGTGCAGAGTGTCACAGCTCCCTTCAGGTGTAGGGGAAAGTTGGGGGCAGGGGGATTTCTTCTCCTTCCCATCAGCTTGCTGCTGCCTTGGAGATGACAGACTCTGCTCTGGCATGGCAGGGGTGTGCATGCTTGCCTGATCTGTGGTCACATGGTGGGGGTGGGATGTATTTGTCCTATGTTTAGTGCTGCTAGGTGTGGGAGATGAACCTGGAGCTCAGATCTGTGCCAGGGCAGGGATTTCTTTTCCAAATAGGCTTACACTGGAGTGGAGCATTGCACCCTGCAATGCCACAGGGCCAGAAGATGGCTATTGTACAACATACTTTGTGCTATATGTGCAAATTAAAGCTGGATAGCAACCATCTATAAAGTTAGTATACATTTTCGAGGCTAACTTCTATAGCTGGGTGGACCTTTTTGTGGCATGATAGGTGCTTTGCATATGTAGCTAGTCTTAGTTAATTGTGCTGTTAAGTAGCTAATTGTGCAACGCCTATAATGTGTAGAGGGGGCCATTGTGTTATGAGAAAACTGGATCAAATGTTCCAGTGATGCAAAATTCATCAGTGAATTGCCACAGGTAGAAACCTTTATTATGCGATTTCTTTTAAGTCAAATATAGTAAATGTAAGTTACTGTGCATAGAAAGAAGAAATTTGAATGTGGGAAATTTTAAGTTCTAAGAAAAGGAAAATCAAAAGTTTAATTAAATAGGTTCTGTGGTGCTTTTTGTAACTACTGTAATTAAAATGAATTATAAAAATCCTGTTCCTTTAAATAGGGGCTTAGCTTTGTTTTTTAGTTGTCTGTTGTAAAGTTACATACATGATGATTAATAATTGGTATGAAGTATTTGGTTTTTGCCAAAGATAACATAATGAAATAATTAATATTAAGTTCCCCAGTCTTGCTAATGTAGATTTACAACATTTCTTAAATTTGCCAGTTGACCATCATTATTTAAAAGTGACTATTTACATGCAATAAAAGAAGTTTAGTGCAGGGAAAAATACTGAAGGGGTGAGTGGGTCATGTATTTCTGTTCTGTAACCTAACTTAATTTTTATATTTCAGGTAAATCAGAAGACTGAAGCAAGGCATATACTCAGCTTAGTCCAAAAACTCTTCAGTACTAAACTTTGTAAGTCCCAAATTACTATGCGACGGAAAAATTATTGATAACCCTGGAAAAAGAATGGCTATTTAATTAAGATATATACATGTCTAGATTATAGTTATCATTATCATGTTAATTAATATAGGGTCTCTTGTCTGATGGAGAAGGTACAATAGTTGAGAAGTAATAATATTTTAACCCTGAAATACTGGCGTCAAATCTAGAATGTGTAAAACTAATTTTAATTGTTATCAAACTCTACCCTACAGTGCAGAAGTGACAATTTCTGCTTAGGAAAGTTCTGGGAATGCTCAAAAAAAAAAAAAAGGGGGGGTGGGGGGGAGCAGTACAGACATATAACTTACTGTTGCATACACCCATATAAATTATGCAAATGGAATTAGTCATTCGCCAGATCCTATTGACATAAATATTAAGATACTGTTTAAGCTGTTTTAAGCATTCTTGACAGCCTGTGTGGGAGCAGCCTGCTTTCAGCTGTTCATATCTCATTAGGGCTTGTCATATTGTTACTTAGAGTCTGTGTCCAGCTCTCTTCAGCTGTTTTTACCTCTTTAAGGCTGGCTACATTAGTAGTTGCCATTAATAGTAACTTTGAAATTGACAAGACCTAGTCAGTTTTAGGGCTACCAATAAACCAGTCCTGTCAGAGGCTGAGGCTAGAAGGATTTACTCACCCCACATGTTGTGCAGTTTTCAGACTAGCCAGTAAGCCTGCTGTGAGTCTTAGATTGCCTGCAAAAGCAGCATATCATCTTTAGTAGCAGCAGTGTAATGAACCAGTTTATCAAAACATTTTGCATTTTCTTTCCTTACATAACTGAATATTAATGACAATCTGAGAATTGTAATCTCATCATGTAACCATTTATTTTGATTCCATTCTGTATCTTGATGAGCATGTGCTCCAAGTTTATGAATTTAGAAAATTTAGCCATCAGTGGGCTACACATGCCCTTCTGCTTCCTCTCCTAGAGATGTAAAGGATAGAATGATTCCAGTCGCCACTTAAATTCTTCTTATTGTCAGTAAGTCTCCTAAATGGCAGTCAGAACGACCTCATTACTACTGTAGTCCTTTCTTGATACATTTTAAGGTTGTGTACTGATTGTGCCTTCTATGCACAGGTACACCTTCTGATTTTTATCTTTAGCTCATTCATTTTAAATAAAATGGAGAACAATATTTTGGATAAATTTTAGACCAACTGCTCTGGTACCAGGACTAATAAAGGGCTTGAAAATGTCAAGTTTTAAAGCCTGCCCATCATGTTATAAAGCAGTTCCTTAACCAACATAAGTCAGAAATGCCTTTTCCTGTAGAAAGAGGCAAGGATTTCTTAGGCTGGTATCTTTTATTGGACCAACTGCATAGCTGAGATAGTTAGACAAACTTTCAAATCCAAGACATTCTTCATCAGGTTGCTGCTGAAGAATGTCTTGCGTTTGAAATCTTGTCTCGACTCTATAGCAGGTATGCAGTTGGTCCAATAATAGATATCACCCTTAGAAATCATTGCTGCTTCTCAGATTCTTAGACTATCACTGCTACAACATCACTGTAACACTAACATTTTCTTAAAGCATATATCCATGCAAAATATGTGCTTTGTAATTTTCAAAGCACATCTGGGAAACCAAGAAGCCAGCTTCTAAGCTGTTTCATGGAGAAATCAGGAGAAAGAGTGCACGACCAAAGAAGCCCCTATTTCTTCTTGAAAATCTTATTCACTGAATGATTCTTACACAAGAGGATCCATTCTGCTTCCTTGAGAAATGAAGCAAGTTTATTTGTGTAAGTCTGCCAGTGATGTTCTCAGATACCCATGTCTTTTCTTTAGGACATTCTTTTGGGTCGGGGTCAGCACAACAGCTTCAGGACAGCATTCTCTTGCAACAACAAAAGCTCATACTTGGTGCAGTAGTTCCTGCAAGAGATCAAAGTTACTGCTAAACATAGCCCTCAGGAACCTGTTTCGAGTTTCTTGCATTGTCATTGGTATCACAAGTTCCCAGGGATGCAAAGGAATAGTTCTTGACTTTAAATGCAGTGGAAGCCTTTCGACAATAGGAAATAATTCATATTGTCCTTCAAGTTATAGCAAGTCTTGAAGACATCTGTGAAAGTATGCCATAACTTGTTTTACTTTGTGTACCTTTGTGACTTCAGTATCTTGAGTTGTTCATCAGAGATTCCAAAATTTGACTAAGGTTGCCCTATCAACAAAACAAGTAAATCAGCAACTTTCAAATGCTTATGAAAGACCCTGACACAGGCTTTGTAATCCCTTTATTGGTGAGAATGACAGGAATATGTGTGTTTGGGAGTGTCCTTTACTACACCCATGCCTTTTAAGGTTTTGACAATAGAGATTTCTTGGAAGGGTTAAGATACCCATATGTCAGTGCCAAACCTGTGATTCCTCTTGGATGCCCAAACTCATACAAAACATAGTAGAGCCAGGAGTGACACCTGGCATGCAGGTAGTTTCTATTTTTCAAGTGGCATAATAATCCAAGTTCTAATAGATAATGTCTTCAGTGTTTTACAGAAACAGAGAGAAGACGTAGATTGATTTAGTTTACTCTGTGCTGATTTAGTGGCACTCTACCTGCCAGAGGATGTCAGTCAATGATCTGGCAGACCAACTAAGCAAAAAAAGATGTCATTGTTAGAAGCGATTTCTGAAATACTTAGTTTTGTCCCAGGCTTTTCACAAGTTGGAAGCTTCTCAAGTTGACCTCTTTGCAAATGTGCCCCAGCCTCTTTGCTGGAGGCAAAGGGTGTAGGAATGTAGTGTTCATACCTGATGCTTTTGTCATTTAATGGTCCTGTCATCTGGTGCATGCATTTCTTCCATTTTCTTTCATTCCAAAAGGCGGTGACTCAGAACAGAGCATAGCTGATTCTTTTAGTTCTTACATTGTGGCATCAGTTCTGGTATTCAGATTTTTAATGGAGTGCAGATCATCTTGGCAATAAGTGTGGTTACAAAGGAAGGTAATTACTTCAGTCTATAGGATATCAGTACATAAGAGGGGTGCCGGCTTGGCAGCATCTCTCTGTTCTCGCTTGCTTTAGAAGCTACCTGCTGCTTACTCGCCAAGAATGGGATCCATAAGTACAGATATCCAGAGGAGAGCCTTCCTGAGACTGATTATTTGAGATATTCTGTATATGTGGATCTTGCAGCTTGGAAACTTGGACCAAAATTCCGGATGATGAAGCAGCTTGATTACAGATGGGATCGCTTTGCACTTTTGTCTTTAGGGGGAGTGCCAGGGTACATAGGATTCTCAAAAGATGCCACATTTCTGCACAAAACGTATATACACACCAGGATAGAACGGGAGCCACAT
Organism: Alligator mississippiensis; assembly: GCF_030867095.1. Classification (NCBI taxonomy): domain Eukaryota; kingdom Metazoa; phylum Chordata; order Crocodylia; family Alligatoridae; genus Alligator; species Alligator mississippiensis. Next base: position 257,776,521 of record NC_081826.1, read on the forward strand.
TACAAAGTATCTTGAAGATTTGATTACAATGAGACAAGTATCTGTTCTTTTCCAGCTTTATTCCCATGTTGCTGTATCTTTTTTTTTTTTTTTTTTCAGAAGAAAAGGTATCTTTTCAATTGGACAGTTTTATAGCATGACTTTTTTATTAGAATAATTATCTAACTAATATTTAAGTGTTACTTGGATTGTATGAAATGGATGTGTTGGCATCTTGTAAATCCTTTATGACCAGACTTGTTAAGGAGACTTTTCTCTGAATCTTTTTGTAGAAAAACAGTATATGTGACCTTATCTTATGAAAACAACTGTTGCTAATGCTTTTTTTTTCTACTTAACTGGCACTGAATACAGTGACTGCACTAAAACTTTCTGTTATCCTTATGGATAGTTTTGCCCAACAGAAAGAACCTGGTTTGGGTTTCCATAATCTCAGCCAATGCCAGAAGTAATTAATACATTTTATCAGCTTCCTCCTCCAGCCCTAAACTCTGATATTGGAAACGACATGCTGGATTTAAAACAGTGAAGTCTATTTAGCACTTTCTGATGGAGGATAAAAGACTCAATGGCCATGTCTACACGAAATGCTCACTGTGTAGTAGCGTTGCATGGCAGCAACTGTGACACAATGCTGTTGCACAGTAGTCTTGGGCTACTGCACAGTCTGTCATGAAAAAGCCATTCGTCAGTGCTACTGTGCAGTAACTTGGGTTACTGTGCAGTCATTTAGTACTTGTATAAAGGGTTGTTTATACAAGTACTAAATGCCTGCACAGTAATGACCGTGCAATCAGTGCCTCCTGTAGATGCAACCATTGTGTTGGGAAGAAAGATATCTGTTTCAACTATTGCCATATCTGAGGGGGGAAAGGCTATGTTTAAGATTTTTTTTCAAATGACCAAAGATTAGCTAATACCATTCTTATCAAAGGTGTCACAAAATGTGAGTAAGGCCATCTTTTCTTTAGAAGCTGCAATGAGGCAATTAACCTCTAATGTATCAAGTGCCTTATGTGGTTAAGATCTTCAGCACTTCTTCCAGAGATAAGTGAAAGAACCTGTCCCTCAACTGGGCAGTCTTCTATTAGCTCTATGACTGAGATGGAATTGAAGAGAGTTAGTGTTTAATCTATAGTTAGATCTTCTGATATATTCCAGGATTTCTTTGTTAGACTGAGACAGTTCAACAAGTATTGCAGATCTTTATCCTCTATCTATCTACTTTTCCAGTGGGCTTCCCCACCCCCCATTTGTCAGTGACTATTCTATTAGCATTATTAAAAGTCAGCTACAGCAAGAACAGAGAAGAAAAGCTTCTCAGCCACTTTAAAAAGTGGGGAACAATCTACTGCATCATCTCGTACAAGACCACATGTACATGCTCGGATTTGATATGTACTGGAATATAGCTTTCAACACTCATACAATAACATTTCTGGCCCTACCCCTTTGGAAACTTGCGGTGTCACTTTTACTATAGCTAGCAATCAGTAACTTCACATGATTTGGATTTCAGAGATCCTTCTTGGCTATTAAATTCAAAATCCTTCCTACTTCTAGTCCTACCTCCCTTCCCTTTTCCAGGATTTCTTTATGAGAATAGCTTGAAAAAAGAATGCCTTTCCCTCATACAGGTGGACACTATAGAAGTTCTAAGTATCTTCAACGGGAAAGCATTTTATGTAATGTACTTTTGAATCCCAAAGAACAATAATATCTTTGTCCCATGGTGGATCTTGGGAAACAAAATTTGTTCACCAATGGATTCATTTCCATGTATTGTCTCTTGTTTCTGTATTCCCGTATCTTTCTTTGCAGAACTTATTTTAAAGCTCTTGATTTAAGAGATACAAATTTCCATGTCTCCAGTAGACTATTTAATACAAATGCTAACTCTGACGAGGACCACTCTGCTATAAGATACTTCTTTTTCACCTTTTGTGCAGCATCAAATGTGCGGTCCTGTTCCCCTTCCTCTCCCCCTCCCCCATTACAAAGTGGCTGTTGGTTGAAACACACAAGGCAAGAGATCTCCATCTACCCTTTAGATGACCGCACCCAGAGGGTGGTGGTGGTCGGGTCTTATTCGACCTGGAGGGATGTGGGCAGTGGGGTTCCCCAGGGCTCGGTCCTCGGGCCCGCACTATTCAACATCTTCATCAGTGACTTGGGCAAGGGGGTAGAAAGCACCCTGTTCAAATTTGCAGATGACACCCAAGATGTGGGGTGAAGTGGATACGCTAGTAGGAAGGAACAGGCTGCAAGCGGATCTAGACAGGTTACAGGGGTGGGCCAATGAGAACAGGATGGGATTCAACGCTGACAAGTGCAGGGTAATGCACCTGGGGAGGAAGAACCAGTGGCACACCTACAGGCTGGGGAGCTCCCTTCTCACCAGTGCAGAGGCAGAAAAGGATCTTGGAGTCATCATTGATGCCACAATGAACATGGGCTGACAAAGTGGGGACACGGTCAGGAAGGCCAACCATACCTTGTCGTGCATTCACAGGTGCATCTCAAGCAGGTTCAAGGAGGTGATCCTCCCCTTCTATGCAACACTGGTCAGGCCACAGTTGGAGTACTGTGTCCAGTTCTGGGTGCCGCACTTCAGGAGGGATGTGGCCAGTATGGAGAGGGTCCAAAGGAGGGCCACCCACATGATCAGGGGTCAGCAGGGCAGGCCCTACGAGGAGAGGCTGAGGGACCTGAACCTGTTCAGCCTCCAAAAGAGAAGGCTGAGAGGGAATCTAGTGGTAGTCTACAAACTAGTCAAGGGGGACCAGCAGGCATTGGGAAGAGTCCTTGTTCCCCCAAGCACTCCCGGGAGTTGCAAGAAACAATGGACACAAGCTAGCAGAGGGTAGTATTAGGCTAGACATTAGGAGGCGATATTTCACTGTCAGGGCAGCTAGAACCTGGAACCAACTTCGAAAAGAAGTGGTGCTGGCTCCTACCCGGGGGGTCTTTAAAAGGAGGCTGGACGAACATCTGGCTGGGGTCGTTTGACCCCCCCAGTACTCTTTCCTGCCACGGCATTGGTTCGGACTAGATGATCTCCTCAGGTCCCTTCCGACCCTACCAACTATGACTAGGTAATTAAATCTCCCCAAAGCAAGCAACTTTCCTTATTTATAGCAAAACTACACCCCTTCTTTGACAAAATTAGGTCTTGGGCTGTACCAGCAGATATTGCTTCTGGTATGCTCTTAGCAGACCCTGTTCATAAAGGCTACCTTCATCTCAAATTTAGACAGAAAAGAGGTAAGTAAAGATGATATTGTTTTTCTTTCTCAGGCTAATGAGGTTGATAGCCTTAGTTGCAAATGTAACACTTCATGCTTGTTGACATGAGAACTTTGCAATATTGATTACCTAAAAGAAAAAAAAGGTTCTAAATCCAGCACATAGTAGGCTTTAGAAATTCTCCATTTTTCAAGGATTGCTTCTGTATCTATGGAGTAAGTCCTCTATAGCAGTGGCATGAAGCAAGTATATATATATGTGTGTGTGTGTGTGTGTGTGTGTGTGTGTGTGTGTGTGTGTGGCTTAGTCCATCTGTCCGTGTCCATCTGTCCGTAATGCTTTTGGGGGTGTGGCTTTAGCCGGTAGTGCCAAGAATGGTGGGTAGGGCATGGCTCCAGTGGAGTGGGCCAGGTAGACATGGAGCGGCAAGGGGGGTGGCGGAGGGCCAGGCACGGAGCAGCTAGGGCGGGTGGTGTGGGGCCAGGCACGGAGTGGCAAGGGGGTGTGGCATGGGGCTGGGCACAGAGGCAAGGAGGGAGCAGGCAATTTACTAGTCCTTTAATAACATTGATGATGATGACCGTCACATCAGATATATCCAGTCCAGATGCAACCAGATGAGGATATAGAGCAATGAACTGGATTTGAACGGCTAGATGAGCTCTCAAAACCTTCCTGCCTCTGACTGATTTGATTACAGGATGATCTGCATAGCTGTAGACAATAAAAGCATTCTGGTTCTGGCAGAGAGTAGATGCTGAAAGGGAGACCGAACAGGGTATGGCTAGGAAGTTTTCCCCACTGTTCCCCTTTCACTTGCAGTCTTTAGCATTTAAAATATAGGAAGTTCTGATATTTAGAGCCTGTATCCCTGACACCCATGCTCAATATCCACTGATGCCTCTTTCCTACAAGAATTTGTCCAATCAGTTTTTGAATCTGGCTAAACTGTCGGCCTTCACAACATCTGGTGGCAATGAGTTCCACACTTTAAAGATAATTTCCTTTTGTTCTTTTTAATTTACTACTTACTAGTTCCATTCTGTGACCTCTAGTTCTTGTATTGTGTAAGAGAGTAAATAATAAATCCCTGTTTCCTTTCTCATCACCATTTAGTATATTGTAAACCCTTATGTCCCCCTCTCAAGCATCTCATTTCTAACTGAATAGGTGTAGCCTCTTATACTCTCCTCATATGGAAGTCTCCTCATATCACTAATCATCCTTGTTGCCCTTCTCTGGTTCTTCTATAGCTTTTTTGGGGTGTGAGGACCAGAACTGGGCACAGTATTCAAAGCGTGGATGCACAATGGATTTATAAAGGAGCATGAGGTTATTTTCAGTTTGGTTCACAATTCCTTTCACAAATTCCTAGTGTTTTGTTTGTCAGTAATTGCTGCTGAGCACTCAGTGGATGTTTTTAGTAAACTATTCACAGTGACTCCCAGATCTCTTCCCTGTGTGGTAACTGCTAATGTAGAGCCCATCATAGCATAGTAGATATCATTTGGGTTGTTTTTGCCCAGGTGCATCATTTTACATCTGTCTCCATAGAACTTCATCCACCATGTGGTTTCCCATTTGCTCAATCATGCCAGATCAGTCGTACCAGATCCTTCCATAGTTCCTCACAGTCCATCTTGGTCTTTACCACTTCACATAATTTTGTGTCATCTTCAAATTTGGCCACCTTGCTACTCGCCCCCTTTTCCAGATCATTTGAATGTGTTAAACAGCACTGATCCTAACACAGATCCCTGGGGGAACCTGCTGTTTACTTCTTTCCATCCTGAAAACTGACCATTTACTTTGTTGGAGCAGACCAGGGATATGGTCTACTCTAGTAGAGCAGCATCTGGATTTTCAGCTACTTGTACCTTCTGTAACATAGTAAATATTGCACTGTGGATCTGGCATCAACATCTCCTGTTAATCCTGGAAAGGCAATTTTTCCAAACCCTATTTAATTAGGACTTTTGTCATCCTTCCTGAGTATAAGTACTTTTAGTCAATCTATTTTGAGCCAGCACATGGATTACTTGTGTGTAACTTGAGTTGTTCGTGGTGGATTTTCATTTTCACCCTCTTGGCATTCCACACCCTGATTACAAGGCCATGGAGTACAGGGACAGGGCCTGAGATGGTTGGAGCACTGTGCTCTTGTGTAGCTCTAGCCTTGCAGTGTTTAGGGATGATGTTGGGAGAGGAACTGCTTCACTACATCTTGCTAGTCAAAGTGTTATGATCTGACCTATACTAATTGGTGCAAACAGTGGGTGTGAATATGCAGAGTCTCTTTTGAACATTGGTTACAAGTTACTAACTTTCATGTTTCTGTAAGAATGACCAGAAATGACGATAGTGGTATCCAGATATGCATCTAATAATACAATCTCAGAATGTCAATCTTTGTTATCCAGGATATTATAATTAAAACTACATTCAGATCTGGTTAAAGAGATATTGTCAGTTAATTTGTCCCAAGATGCAAATTTTGAAAACAAGTCTTTACAGATCCTAAAACCAAACAGACATTTTGCTTTCTTTTAAAGGAAAATACATTTTTAATAAAATAATATCATCATACAACATTTACAACATAAGCCTACAACTTCAGGTTGAATGTCAACATTAACATTCAAATAACTGCTTACTACTCTATTCACAATCCTGATTGAGAGAAATACAAAACAGTATTATAATGATGAGTAAGGCAAAGATTGTGATGGAGTGGTAAAGATAAATGCAAAATATTCTTACCTTTAGCTTGTCCATAAGTATTACTCTGGTTTAATTGACATAAGTGAAGTGCAATCGGATGTTAAATATTTGGTATGGATGACCTGTCGAGTTAAGTGGTCCAAGGCTTACTTAAATACGGCAGATAATTAAAAGACCTTTACTCCATTCCCTCAATGGTTAAGACAGCTCCTTTTGCATTCAGTGTTTTTCTGTCTGCCTCCTGATTCCCAATGAAAGAGACATGCTTCTGAGGGGGTAAATCCTATTTCTGTAAAAACAAAGTGCAGCAGCAGTCCTTCCCTTTTGCTAGAAAAGTGCTCTAATTATAAAATTAACTTGTTCTGTATAATGATAAGTCTGGTGAATGTTTCTTGGAGTATTCTCCATTAATAGAATAAAAGAATTTCAAAGGGAAGTTTACACAAATAAACTGTTTAGAAGAATATATGTTTTTTATGGATTAAGTATAAAAGAATCAAAATATTTAGCAAAATGCAGAAGTAAAAAATCATGAATATAGAACTGAAATGATTAAACTCTACATAGGATGCACCTGCCTATTCTTGATGCTAGGATGGGGTGGGCAAAATATGGCTTGCAGGCCAGGTGTGGTCCACTGACTGGCTGGATCCAGCCTGTGGCTGTCCCTGTGGTGCTCCACATGGGGCTGAGCCCCACCCAGTCCTTCTGGGGCAGCTTGCACCATGTTTCTGCCAGCCTGGGTCCTGGCCAGCATGCAGCTTTTGGCAAGGTTGTTCCCAGTGCAGCTGTACCTGGGCAGATTGTCCTCTGCTCCCTTCCCCTCTAGCGGAAGCAGCTGGACTGAAGCTTTCCTTCTCTTCCCCTGCCTGCCTGCCCACTGGGAGCAGCACAGCAGGGCCAAAAGTGGGAGGAGGAGCAGCTGCTGGAAGCGAAGGGAGCACAGCAGCACCCAGCCAGCTGTGGCTACACCTGAAATAACCCCACCGGAAGCAGCATGCTGGCCAGAGCTAGCGCTGGCAGAGCTATTCTGCTCCCCTTGCCTTCAGCTGTGGCTGCTCCTGTAGCATCACTCCAAGTGGACAGGTGAGGCTCAGGCTCAGGCTGGGGCCAGGGCTGATGGTTGTGTGTGGGAGCATGGCTCTGGCTGCCCTGGGTGGGGCTCAGTCTTGTGTGGAGCACTGCAGGGGTAGCTGCCCACTAGGCAAGCTCTGTTGCATGTACCCCCTGCTTCTTCCTCCCTCTCTTCACCCTCAGCTGGCTCCCAGGCAGGCTCCCCCACCCATCACGTGCATACACTTCCCAGTCCCCGCTCTCCAGGGCAGGGTTTGCAGGGGGCAGATCAAGTCTGTCCCACTCCCAAACACTGCTTTGCACCCACCCAAAGCCCCATAGGGAATTTTGAGTTGGGGGTGGTGGGAGAATTCTGACCCAGCCTGTGACAGCTCATCAAAACTCCCTATGTGGCTCTTGGGCCCACATAATTGCCCACCTGTGTGCTAGGCCATATTGCTCTTTCTCAGCATGGTTTTGACTTGGCTTGTAGGTGTTTGGTCCTGGGCTACAGTAAGATTTCTCTTGTGAATAAGTACTTCTCAATGTAGAGATTATGCTATTTACATTTAGCTTTTCTTGCATCTTATGAACTAAAATCCTTCTGCTAATTCTAATTTTTAAGTAGGTGTGAAGTTCATTTAATTTTCGTATAATAACTCTAGGTTGTCTTTTAAGTGATAGTTATTCATCATTGTAAAATTTCATTACAGGGTTAATTAACAGGGAAAGGTAATTCATCACAATAGCCTGAAGTTTGGCAGAAGACAGGATAGAGATTTACCTTATAAACTCGCTGAACAAGAGATTCATAAGCTTTCATGAGCAAGAGTTCACTTCATGAGATGTTTGTAGGGTGCATTTCTATTGTATCTCATCTATTTCATTAAATTACTCTAGCTAAATCCACTAATAGTCTCTTATTCACTATAGATTGACAGCCAGCTTGACTTTTACTCTAGTATACGTTTTTTTTAATGTCAGTATTTTGCAGGAAACTTACTGCATTTATTTCCCCTCCCTCCCCCTTTCAGCAAGCTACATTGAGAGACCTCAGCTGATTCGAGCAAAAGTGCCAATAGTGAAATTCAGGGATAAAGTCAGGCAAGTATCTTAATTTAACCTTCTTTCTTAGACCTTGATGTGTTTAAAGTAATTGTACTTTGCTCGTGAAATAGTTCCCTTAAAGTTTTTTGTTCATATTTGACATTTATAGTCATATCACAAATTTGCATTTTCTCAGCTAGCACATTGGCTCATTTCTTTTATTGCCCAAGGCAGCCATCATAACTGGAATGCTGCTGTTTCTATGATCTGACTGAGTATCGCTATGTCACAGAAATAATCTGTTTGGTATTTCTGAATGCTTTGCTTCTGTAGACCTTCATTAATAAATACCTTGCCACAGAGAAGAAGTCAGAGAAAAAAAATATTGTTAAAAGTAAATTTGCTTTTTGTGAAAACTAATTTGTCAAGAATTTATTCACAGCTCAGACTTAGTGTAAGCTGTCTTCCTGTTATCAAGCAAGCATTGTTTTTGTAATAAAACAATCTTTTTTTTTTTTTTTTTAGTATGTAAAAAAACTACGAAGAATCTTTTATCTGAATGGTATTCCAAATTAATATTTCAGGCCCTTTATAGGGAAATGATTTGTGTTTTATAGCAAATCTTATGATTTATCAATGGACTATGTACATGCATTATTGAAAGAAGGTACTGAAAGTATGTCTAAGGCATGGGCATGTTAATGATAAATAGTAGTTACATTTTATATTAATTACATTAATGCCTGTGAAAATAATATTAGAAATATGAAGGAGTGCTGAACTAGTATACTGTACTAAATTTCTGCGTTCTGTTAATCCATTTTAGTAGTCAATACCCAACTTTTTACTGAATTGGAGAAAGCACATAATGGTCTGTGAATAGTACCTGAGTCTTTCCATGTTTCTAAGGCCCCATTTTAGAATAAGACTATGATTTGTATAAACCTTTCATGTTTTGATATTTAGGTACAGGTTTCCCTTGATTTATGTGGGTTCTATGTATGCGAATTGGCTCCTATGCGATCACCCTTTTTATACCCCAGATTCGTTATATGCGAGGTAAATTCACTTTTATGCGATCAGCTCTGGGGCTCCGCTTGTGCCCCCTCACCCCAGCTCCTGGACTGCGCTGTGCCATGGTGCAGGCAGGTAGTGTCAGCTGCTCCCGGGGCTGCTGCAGCAGGGGCTGGGGTGAGTGGGAAGAAGTGGAGGTAAGTCCATAGGGGAAGGGGCGGGGGAAGGGGTGTGACACAGCTCGTTGGCTCCTGGGGCTGCAGAAGGGAGGAAAGCGGAGGAAACTGTGGGTGCAGGGTGTGGGGCATGGGACAGGGGTGTGTAGCTCTTTGTGCTACATGGGCCCCAGGTGGGCTGGGGGTTGCGCTGGGCTCTTCTCGGGGCACGTGCCCCTGGATATGCATGCAGTAGGAGAGCAGGCTGCCGCTGCAGGCTGGGGCTGGCAGCGGTACCAGGCTTTTCCCGGTGCTGGGAGAGCAGGTTGGGGTGGCGCTATGGCGAATTTTGTGGTGGCAGCAGCTCCCCTCCCATTGCCATGGCCTGCCCCAAGCACTGGGAAGAGCCTGGTGTTAACCCCAGCCTGCAGCAGCAGCCTGCTTTCATCCTGCGTGCAGATCCGGGGGCATGTGCTCCCCAGGAAGAGCATGGTGCAGCCCCCCAGCCTGCAGCTTTCCCAGAGGGCGTGTAGCAGCAAGATCTGTACCCCCAAAATCTGGCGACCCATACTTACTCAGTTTCCACTGCTTTGCTCCCTGATGCAGCCCTGGAAGCGGTGGATGGGCTGTGCCGCAGCCCTTCCCCCGCCCCTTCCCTAGTCCCAGCCTTGCTTCCTCCCTTACTCACCACCGTGGGAATGTATCCCTATTTCTTGCATTGTAAACTGGGTTTCCTTTATACAAATTTGATTTATGTGCAGTTTTCTGGGAACTCACGTACTACATAAATCAAGGGAAACCTGTATTCCTAATAGGAATAGTTCTTGATATGAGCTCTGCTGGCACCACTTTTCCTCCTCCTGCTCCCCAGTCTACTTGGCCGTTGAAAATGAAAAAAAAACAAACTATTGGACTGGGCCTTTTAAGAGTGGATAGGATCAAAAAGCCTTACTCTAGTACTATAAAATACATCACCTCTGTTTTCATTGGTGCTTACCTTCCAGTATTGCTGTACTTTAATTCTGTAAAATGCAGAATACTTCAGAATTTACTTTTTCCACATATTTAAGGTTCTGAATAGCTGGAAGCATTGGAGAACATGATACTAAGATAATGTAAAATTAATACTTAAATGTAGGCAGTTAACTGTAGGTATAAATTAAATAAATGTATCCAAGTAATGAATTACTTAAGTTATATGACGTTTGTCCAAATATCACAGTAAGTAGCTTTTTATATAAAAATTTAGTAGTAAATCCCAGGTAGTTTAACTAAATGTTTAGGTTACTATAAAAAAAAAAAAAAATCCTTTAAAAATTCCTGGTAAGTATGGACATGACATTAAACAAATGGATAAATTTACATGTCTTATATTATAAAGTACATATTATGAATACTTAAAATTTCATCTAATGCTAATGCAATCTAAATTATTATAACCTAACTAACAATGATCCACAAAATACAAATCCTTGGTAATCAGGACTTGAAGAATTTGCTTGTTAACAACTAGTTCAAGGTATAAACAAATTAGATAAGAAGCCAAGGCTACCATGTCCCCAGCAGTTTACAAGAATGAAACTGTGTTTTGCTATTCTTATATGTATAATTGGAACATTGTTGGCCACAGTTAAGCAACACAACATATTTTGTTATATTTCCTTTCTTTGATTTGCTCTAATTGTAAAAAGGATAAGAAAAACTTGGTCACTTTGCAACTTTCCTGAATGGTCTTAGTGTCTCCCCCATTTTCCCTGTTTTTTCTTCTTCCATTAAATTATCTTTCCCTGGTCATGTACTTTTTCCACCTTCACTTCATTTACTAAATACTATACTTTTCCAACTACTGTCAGCCTTTTTCTCTTCTGCACTCTCCATCAACATATATGTATGCACCCCCATTCAGAGAGGTTCAAAAGTGAGCGAGATACCCAAGTCAATCTTCTTTCCCAACAGCTGTGGAGGGAAGGGAAAGGGACGGTGATGGAATTCCAGTGTGTGTGCTATCTCTCTAGCCTGTATAGGAGCTTTATGTTTTGTGTCAATAGCTTTCAGATATCTAAAATTTGCAACCTGCCACCCACCTTGCGTACTTGGTAGCTGAAAAGAGAAGGAACATTTACCTTCTCTTTTTCCTCTCCTATTCCACAGCTTCCTGGATGCTGCGTGGGTGAGGAAATATCCCTGCTATTCAGCCCCTGATTCAACCTTCATTTTTGAGTTCTGTTTTCTAGCAAAGAATTCCAGTGCTTGTTACCTGCCACTGCTTGGATCTTTGTTAAACAGCAATAGCGTAAAGTTTACTTAATATTTGTTGGCATCTCCGTTGTGAAAAGGTTGTAAAAGCTTCCTGTTCACCCTGCTTGAGTGTGCAGGCAAATTTTTAAAATACTTGCTGCTTTTGATAGATGACCTTGGCTCCCAACTACACAAAATGCATTTTTGGTTGTATGGTTATAACACCTGTTAAATTCTCATATTACTCATGCAGTAGAATTTGCTTAATTGGCACTCTGATAAACATCAGACTTTCTTAATGGGGTTGATTACTGGGGAGCAAATGTAGTTCAGTGACTTGGAGCAGTATGTGCCAGTTACATTTCTGGTGGTGTTTGCACACTTACTTATAACAGCTATCACACACTAACTCAAACTTATTAATTTCCTGCTCCACTGATATTTTTTTGATATTTTACTACTCTTACAGCTTCTAGAAGAGTAAGGCTTAATCTTGATATAATTAGCTAATAGTATAACACACAATGTAGTGGGTTATTTTAAAGTGATTATTGAAATAAGGAGTTCTTTTCCAATGTAAAATGTTCTGCAGCTTCTCAGAATTGATAGTTTGTTTAATTCGCATGCTTGTTTTTCCGCCAGTTTAAACATTTATAAGATTACGTTTTTATTAGGGGAACATAAATAGAATATCAAAGGAATCCTTTGCCAAATAAAGGCTCTGTGAATGAGATATGGGTGTTAAAATTAAATCATAAGGATATTTGACTGGTAAGTGCGAACCTCTAATGCAGGGGTAGGCAACCCCTAGCATGTGTGCCAAGAAGGCATTTTGTTTGGCATGGATGGCTGGGAAGGGGTCAGGGCTGCGCTGCCACAAGGATCAGGCCTCTCACAGCTCCCCTACCATCAGCCCCAAGGCACTCGTCACCCACCACCAGCAATGAACCAAGCCAAAGCTCCACAGACCTCAGTACAGCTTCTTGCAACTTCCCTGCTGTGAATAGCCCAGCCTCCGTGGCGGGTGGCAGGTGCCTGCCCAGAGCCCAGGCCAGCTGTGGCAGGAGGTTGAGAGGTGCTACACCAAAGTTTGCTGAGCCCTGACCTGCCTTGTTGCAGATGGCAGTTGCATGTGCACCTCAGGGCAGATGGTGGGGAAGGGGTTGGTGCTGCTCTGCCACAACAAGGGTTGGGCCCCTTGCAGCTCCCCCACCATCTGCCCCTGGTACACCAACATCTTACAAGTTAAGGTTAGGGTGTTTTTGGCACTGGCCCAAAATGATGTCAACCCCTCCCTCTAGTTTATGACTAGTGCATGCAGCTAGTTTACCCTTTCTGTTACAGACTGAAATGCTGCTATACTTGGGTGACTGTAAATGCAGATGTTGTTAATCTAGATCATTTGACTCTCATGCTGGTATTACAATTAAAGTTTTTCAGGAAGTAGTAAGAGGCATGGTGTACTTTTTTTCCTGCTTTACGCTAATAATGTGAAAGATTTTTTTTTAAACATGCACACTGAACTAGTACCACAGTGGAGATTTTTTTTGATAGTGAGTCTTGCATATTTTGCATGAAACGGTCTATAAATTGTATCATTCTGATTTCTAACCAGAGACAAATATTAAGGCTACTAGAAGTGTGACAGCTTCATTGATGAGTTCCAAAAGGAGGATCAGTTGAATCTGTATACTCATAAAATGGAAAGATTTGCACTTTTCTAGCCTCTTTTAGTTGTTGTGTTTTCCTTCTGCTTTCCGTAGGACTATACTCCCAACTAAAACTTCAGAGAATCCTAAATGACTCCAAAAGATGTTTCATCACATTTCAGCAAATGTGTGTTTAGTAAATGATCCTATATTTTAAGGTTAGTCAGAGGAAAGGTAGGCTGATATCAAAGAAGTAGTAAGCTGCCATTTTTGCTCTGTTTTTGTCTAATTGATACAACTCTGTTCCAACATTGTTTGTATATGACAATTGAATTCAAGCCCACCATTGGGTCATGAAGAGAATAGTAAAGCAAATGGCTTTCTTCATGGCCTCCTACTTTTTTATTAACCCAAAAAGCAAATGTCCAGAGGTTCCATTAAACTCATGTTTCCTGTGAACAGATTAGTAGTGGTATTAACATTGTCATTAGATAGGTAGTAAAATATACGATATATTCAGGTTGACATTTTTTTTAAAGTGCGTGATAAAATTTGATTCTCTTTTTTTTTTGTTTTTGTTTTGTTTTTCCCTCCCCATAGCTGTGTGGAGTTTGACTTGAATGTAAACAATGTTGTAGGAATAAGAAATACATTCCTTCTCAGAACCTATGCATACAGTAAGTTGTCCTTATTTTTATTTTTCCCAGAGAATGTTCTCTTATTTGAAAGTAGCATTTCAGTCTTGATAGAAACTTCTGTAATAAACGCATTAGAATCTAATCCTATTGAGATGTTATCTCTTTTAATCTTTAATACTAAGATAACTATAATACTTGTTACCCACAGATCTTAACAGATCAAGCGTATGGGTAGAACTAATGTTTAATGTAACTAGTCAGTACTTCTGTAACTTGCAAAAGTTTCAAGTGCCACAGTTTTAATTATTCTGTTACGTTAAAGTCCACAGGTCCATTTCAATGGTTACTTCAGCCTGCTTGCTGTGTGAAGGGCAGAACTAGGTCTGTTGGGCACTGGTAGCAAGTGTGGGAGCACTTCATTTCTTGATAGCTGTGTCCTTCCCTCCAATCTGCCCTTTTTCTCTTCCCGCATGGCAGCTGGGGTGTCACACAGACCTTACTGCTGCATCTTTGTTTGTTTGTTTGTTTGTTTGTTTGTTTGTTTGTTTGTTTGTTTGTTTGTTTGTTTTGGGGGGTTCCAATTTGTTTCAAGTTTTAGACTAACATTTTGGTTCACTGAAGTTTGTCTAATTCCCAGTCACATCCTAGGGTTGTAGTTGGGGAGTTCTGGCTCTTCAGCTCCATTTCCCCTGCTAGGGCAATTGGAGCAGCTGGCATCCTTACAGGCTTCAGGAAGAGTTAAACTGAGAAAAGCCAGAGGCAAAAGAAAGCTTCTGTAAGTATTTTGGCCTCTGTTCTTGAGTCTGAATAGCTCTGGGTAGAATGCCATCTCTAGTTGGAACCAGGATTATGAGGGGCAAACTCCCATTAAAGAAATAATAAAATCAGAGCTCATCCTTGCTCACCTTCAGAGAATGCAGCAGAGAGAATAATTCGCAGTGCCTGGTTTTGGTATTTATCTCCACAAAATGCAAAATGTACCTTGGCAAATGAATGTGGAAAGACCAGACCATAGACTCACCCTAATTCAGGTGTCAGCCAACCCAGCACCCATGCCAGAACATGGCATGCAAGGTCATTTTGCTTGGCATGCCACAGCTGGCTCAGGTTCTGGGTAGCTGCCACCGGCCACGGATCCCAGGCTGCTTGCAGACTTGAATTGAAGACTTGGTGCACTACTCCTGTGGATAACAGCCTTGTTCTGGTAGCAACAGTTAGCTTGTTTAATGTGATTTTCACAGTAACTGTGAAGAACATAGTTGATCCTACCACAAAGAAAATTTCTCTTGTCTTAAGGGAAGGAAAGATTTTTTTTTTTTTTTTTTTTGCTTTTTTCCTCTCTAATGTACACTGCCCATCTAGGAGGCAGATAAACCAAGACCTTCATGGCAAAAGTCAGATTAGCTGCGTAGCTCCTATACCCAGAAATACCTATTTGGTGGGGTGATGATCAATTTCTTTATATGTGCAAATAATACATAAAGCTGCTTGTGGTGCCTTTGTGGCAGGTCCCAGGATGCAAAGTCATGAAAGATGCAAACTTAAAAGCCTGGGTAGGGTCCTTTTTTCTAGCTCTTCCTACATTTTCTGTTGCCATCTCTGTTGCCCATAGCTTGGGCCGGCTGTAGAAGGCAGCCGAAAGGCTGCAAACAGCTGCATTGGCCTCTGGATCCCCAGCCATGCTCCATGGTGGCAGCAGCTGCACGCACTGCTCCAGGCCTTTTTCTGGCTGTGCACCCCAAGGCACACATGTAACTACTGCCTGGCCAGGCTTCTGGAGCCTGGTGCAGCTGCTCATAGCTTCTTGGCTGCCTGACATAGCCAGCCTGGGCTCTGGGCAGCTGCAACAGGCAGCGGGAAAGCTGCAAAGAGCTGCACCTGGGTCTAGAGCCCTGGTATTCATTGACTTTGTGGCGGTGGCAGATGCATGAGTGCCTCAGGGTGCGTGGCAGGGAAGGGGCTGGGGAACCGCAACCCCAGCCTCTGCCTTGCTATCTTTCGGAGGCACGCATGCACCCAGCACTAGCAACAAGAATTGGACCCCTCGCTGCTCCCCTGTCCTCTGCTTCTTGCACGCCAAGTCAAGGTGTGGGTTGAGGTTGGGGTGTTTTTGTTACTCCAGCCAAAAATGTTGCTGACATCCTGCCTTAATTCTTTTAAGTAGCTTACGTTCTGATGTATGCCATATTCCACATCCAAATACAAGCAATATAAATCAGTCTGAGATAAATGCACAATGTCTCTTCCCAACTCCAGCCTATAGGAAAAATGTCCATTTTTTAACCAACTTAGTTTTAGAATATTTAGTATGCTCATAAGTGGTCGTTAGCTTTCCCAAACAAACTCTTAATGTCTTATGCACTTTGGAAAATAGATCTTTCTTTAGCACCTTTCCACAGAACTGAAAGATAGGAAAATTATTGGCCTGTCATTGTGGGTCATCTCACCATGCCAAAATGTCCACATTATTATTCTTACTTTCTCTTGAAGGTTTTTATGCCTTGTCTCCAGCAGATCACTGTGGAGCAATAAGCAGAACAGCAGTCCGTATTTGGAAGAACTAGTTCACTTGGTCCACTCTTTTTGTTTCTGTCCCAGCCTCTATCTTTATATAGTTAGAAAGCTTCTCAATTTGCACTACTCAAATTTAACGTGGTGTCATTGATAATGTGGCTGTTTTTCCCAGTGGTTAAGGACTCTGCGTTTCTAACCGAATGGTCTTCCTGCTATACAGTAACTGTGCAGGCAGCCATGTCCAGTTGAATGTTGTGTCAGTCCCTTACTTTTGGCATGAGATATTCTGGGTGACTTTGGACTAAACAAATACAAACTGTCATTGTACAAGCAATGCTAATATGAGTTCCCAGCATTGCTATTACAATCCCTCTCAAAACACATCACGTGGCCAAAGGACTGGTGTCTGGTGGGGTGGATGGGAGGGTGCAAAGGGGAAGGATATAGAATCAAGTCTACCTTATGAAGGTACATAAGGCTTGTCCCTTGGAGTTGATTGGCTCAGACAAAACAGTGCCCATATAGCTTAGAGAGACACTGGAAATTGGTATGGAAAGATAAGCCTGTTCAGCCTTGCAAGAGTTGATTTACAATCCTGACTATTGATAGACATTATGGAAAGACATATGCATCATAGGCCAGGATGAAGTGCTATATGAAATACAGGAAGAGGGAATATCTCCCTGCAGGTTGTAGATGGAAGAAGTACAACGTCAGTAGCAGTCCAGTTGTCTCAGTCTTCCACATGGTTCCCAGCCTGAATTTTGTCTGAAATTAAATAATTGATGTTAGGCTCTTTCAGTTTGGGGGTAAAAAGAGCACTATTTCTGGCTCTAGTCAGCTGAGATGTCAGCTGAGGTGCAAAGTGCCGTACCTAGGGAGGAAAAATGTCCAGCATACCTACTGCCTAGGAAATGACCTGATGGGTGGCACGGAAGTGGAAAGGGATCTTGGAGTCCTAGTGGACTCCAAGATGAACATGAGTTTGGTAGTGTGACAAAGCTATCAGAAAAGCTAATGGCACTTTATCATGCATCAGCAGATGCATGATGAATAGATCCAAAGAGGTGATACTTCCCCTCTATTGGGCGCTGGTCAGACTGCAGTTGAAGTACTGCGTGCAATTCTGGGCGCCGCAATTCAAGAGGGATGCGGATAACCTGGAGAGGGTCCAGAGAAGGTCCACTCATATGGTTAAGGGCCTGCAGGCCAAGCCCTACGAGGAGAGACTAGAGAACCTGGACCTTTTTAGCCTCCGCAAGAGAAGGTTGAGATGAGACCTTGTAGCTGCCTGTAAGTTCATCACGGGGGCACAGAAGGGAATTGGTGAGGTTTTATTCACCAAGGCGCCCCCAGGGGTTACAAGAAATAATGGCCACAAGCTAGCAGAGCGCAGATTTAGACTGGACGTTAGGAAGAACTTCTTCACAGTTCGAGTGGCCAAGGTCTGGAATGGGTTCCCAAAGGAGGTGGTGCTCTCCCCTACCCTGGGGGTCTTCAAGAGGAGGTTGGATATGCATCTAGCTGGGGTCATCTAGACCCAGCACTCTTTCCTGCCTATGCAGGGGGTCGGACTCGATGACCTATTGAGGTCCCTTCTGACCCTAACATCTATGAATCTATGAGATTATTGACCTTTCTCCAGAAAGGTGATCTATGGAGTTTGGTAAAAATTTTCAGGAAAATGTTTTGTCATGTTCCAAGTTTCTGCATTCCATGGAAAAGCTTTTCAGTCTTCTCTCCATCCGGTTTCTAAGGTTGGAGAACTGGGGAGCACAGCTCTGTCTCAGAAGTCCCAAAAATTCCTGAGAGAGCTTTATTTCAAAGCTTTCCTGTTTTTACTATTGTCAAGCAATCCTTTGATATTTTTTCAGATGAACAGCAGCTTTCTTCTTTTTCCTGTCTTAAGTTATCACTTGATGTTGCATATCCTCAGGGAAGAGTGTGCTACTCTTGGTAGCAATAATATTGACTTACATAAAAAGAAAATATACTTCTCTTTCTGCAAAATCTTTCCTCTTAGGGCTCCGTATAAAGTGAAAGATGAAGGAATACAACAGAGTAACATGGTTCCTGGAATGTCCTACAATAAATTTAGATATATGGGGGGGGATATGCCTATACAGCTTTGTGAAGAACATTGCTAATTAGCCAAGGTGGAAAACAGTGTTAACATTATACTGCTTTGAGCTTTAAACCAGCTAGCTGAAGTATCAGCTTGGGCATCTCTCAGTGGTACTGCACTGTGCTTAATGAGTATATACTTAATGCCAGGGAAGCAGATGATAAGCTTAGGCTGAGGATGATTACTGCAAGACCTCATCACAGAACAGTGGTCATCAAAGGAAGACTGCCATCATGGAAAACAAGTAGCATCACAGAAACTAGATACTGTTATTGGAACCTGTTCAGAATTCTGATTTGGTGCTCAGGCATGCTTCAGTGACTGAGTGCTTATATGAAACTTACCCAGTAATTCTCTGCATGTTGCCCTGTCTTGAGATGAGCTCCAACCATGTATCCTTTGCTCCAGTAGCTGGTGAATCTAAACGATCTAATGGTGCACTTGTTGAAGGGATCCTTAGTTCAGCAAAAGGAATTGGAAAGAACACAGCATTTCCCTAGTAAATTGAAGACTTGGTGCACTACTGTGGATAAGAACCTCATTCTGGTAGCAACAGTTAGCTTGTCTAATGTGGTTTTCATAATAACTGTGAAAAACACAGTCGACCCTACTGCAAAGAAAAGTTCTCTTGTCCTAAAGGAAGGAAAGATTTGTTTGTTTGTTTGTTTGGTTGGGGTTTTTTTGTTGCGTTTTTCCTCTCTAATGTACACTGCCCATCTAGGAGGCAGATAAACTAAGACCTTCAGGGCAAAGATCAGATTAGCTGTGTAGCTCCTATACCCAGAAATACCTATTTGGTGGGGTGATGATCAGTTTCTTTGTGTGCAAATAATACATAAAGCTGCTTGTGGTGACTTTGTGGCAGGTCCCAGGATGCAAAGTCATGAAGGATGCAAACTCAAAAACCTGGGTTTTAGGGTCCTTTTGTAGGTCATCCTATGTTTTCTGTTGCCTTCTCAGCTTGTTCAACATATAGGAACAAGAGCATGGTAGCAATTATATTTTTACCTTTGTAGTTGAAGGCTGGCTGAAGAGCTTAATATTAATATAACACTGGATCTTCAGATGTTTGCATCACAGAGAAAGCCTGCTACTGTGAGAAATCCTCTATCTGGTTCAGATAGGGTTAAAATAAGTACTTGCATGAGAAGATTATTGCTCTCATGGGCCCAGAGAACAAATCAATAGAGAATACTTATTTTACTGTTTGCTCTAAAGTGCAAAGTTTAACTACCAAGTTTAAACCAGTGAAGTGTAGCCTTGAACTCCCTCAGGAAAACTGTATTGTGGCTGTGTAAGAGGTGTCCAAGGAAAAACAAGGTCACTTTGTTATAATCTCCTCAGGGAATTCAGTCTCAAAACTAAAAGCTTCCTTAAGGCATCAATTTTAACTTCACGACACTAGAAGCATGATCTTGGAATATTTTGTTTGTTGCAGTGCTACCTAGATGTATTTCTTACCCATTGCAATAGGTTTCCCAATAGTTGCTATCATCAGTTAGTGGGTCTTTTTTTAGATATTTGAAGGTGGGGACCTTTTTTTTTTCTTTTAAGAACCAGTATTGTACTTTAAAGTCAGACAAGCAGTCTTCACAGTTGTCACAGCATTTGCTTTGCATAAATTCAAGAAACATTCCTTCTTTAAATATTTACATCTGGAAATTAGGAATATTGATGACCTTGGGGCAGAAAAAACCCCATCTTCTGTTGTGAGGAGGTCTGCTAGACTACCATCAGCTCATTAGATTCTGCATATTGGTTGCTCAATTGTAGCCAACTCCACTTCACTACTTCTGGCAGATGTGTTTGTGTTCTCCATGTCATGGTGCTCAGGGAAGACTGAGGCTATATTCTTCATTTGGAAGTTCATATTTAAACATAATACTGGTTCCTACCCTAGAGGCGCACTACTATAAAAATCCCATGGTAATAGGTATGTGGGTTTTGACACAAAAAAGAATGGGAAAACTTACCTCTTCTAACCTGTAAATTAACTTTGAGTGATAAGCTTGGCAGATTCTACCCATACTATGGACAAATAGATCATCCTGATAGAGATGGAAAATTGACCTGCAGCAAGAGAAATTTCTGCATGTGTTGGGGTTTTTTTTGTTTGTTTTTTTTTCTTTTCTCTGTTTGTTTTGGTTGGTTATTCTGGACAAGAAAAAGGGTTTTTACATAAGATAACTTCCTAAATTAGCTATTTGAGTTATGCTGATTGTGGCAGATATCTCAGCTGGAGGGTACTTCAGGAATGAGGACACTCCCTTGCTGACATTGCTTGACATAAGCAAGTGCTTTTTGAAGGAAACTCTTATTGCATTAACTAATGTGGTTGGGAGAGATTTTAGACAAGCTTTTAAAGTGCTTTTTGGAAGAAAGAAGCTGCTTTCCTAGACGAGAAGAAGGGCACATTGTGCCTGAAAGCTTGTCTGATATCTCTCTCCCAACCCTATAGTTAGTTCTGTAATAGGTATCGTCAGAAACTCCTTTCTTCTCAAGTATTTCTTGGATCATCATGGCTACAGTAGCATTCTAGACCTCTACTACAACATTGTATGACATGTCTAGTTTTTCCTCCAGCCTGCAAGCTTGCTGGAGGCACCTGTTATAATTGATCTGTGGACCTTATTATTCAAAGGCCAGAATTTTTCTAATAAATACAAGTAATTTTTTTCTGTCCTGTCAAGATGAACATTAGGATTGGGATAACTAGTGAGATTCTTTAATAGGGTGTAAAAGGTGAGTGCAAAACTATATCTGGTAGTTAAATGTTAACCCAAAGGTAATACAAAAACCTTCCTCATTGACAATTGCAGATAAAATGTCCTAAATTGCCCTACTTGATAAGCATTTGTTTTGCTTACAGTTGAGAATCGAGTTCGTCCATTAGTACTCGTTGTTAAGAAGTGGGCAAATTTTCATGACATTAATGATGCCAGTCGTGGTACTTTAAGCAGCTATAGTCTTGTGTTGATGGTTTTGCACTATTTACAAAGTAAGTATTCTTTTAGTTTTGGAAATTGTCTTTTTTTTAAACAGCATATATTGTGTCATTTAAAAAGTATTTGTATAGATTTTCTTTTTTCTTACATGTAACATTAGCTAGTATCCTGTACCTGATGGAAAAAGCAGAGGATAAAGTAAAATTTATTCTTATTCCATTTTCTTAGTGTTTTCTCTGATGTAGCGAGGGTGGACCTGTTCTCTGGAGATGTATATTCTCAGTAAAAATGTACTTCAACCTTGTGTGCTTTACAAAGTAAACTCAAGCTCAGCATAAACAAATCTACTTATTGTAAAGGGGAGAAAAGATAACCGTCCCTTCATTTTTTGTGTTCAGAAACTTCTCCAAAGGCTTCTAAGGGGGGTTGTGTGGTTGGGTTGTCTCTGTTCTGATATCCCAAGAACAGAACAACTGGGGCAGGTTTGAATTCTGGCATACATAGCTCAAGACCACAACGTTTCCTAACTACTGTCTTTTTCATGAAGACACTGGTGTATTCCCAGTGAGCGTGAACAACTGGGATGCGTAGACTTCCACAGCTTTTTTTTTTTTTTTTTTTTATTGCGGTTTTGTATTGGATGTTGAATGTATGTCTTATTTGGAAAAGCTTTATGCAGTAGAGTTGAAACTCCTTGTTGAAGATTGTCCGGTTCAGTGAATTTTTTATAAATGTAAAGACTAAACTCAAGTTCTAATTACTTTATCCCCTTGAACATAGTTTGTTTTGTTAGAGGAGTCCCTATGTATCTTCTCTGAAATTGCCCTTCCTACTTTGGAGTTTTGAATCTGTATCAAATCAGTGTTTCATCTCATTCTGTATCCCATCTTCCAACAAATTTTCAGAGAAAACTGCAGAAAACCCTGAAGCATGTACGTTTAATAAAGTAACTCACCCGCACATATTTTTTGTAATGCCATTAAAAGTTGATTTATGCCCTAGAATCTTCGGTTTGCAAGAGACCTCAAGGATCATCTGTTTCAATGCCCCAAGAAATATAAATGTTACTTCCAAACTTAATTTCTTTCTAACACAACTCTGAATATGTCTGTTAACTATTTAAGTATCCAGTAGTTTGTTTGTTTTTTTTTCAATCCTACCATGCTCATCTGCGGCCATGAATGACAAAATTTATGAGTAAATGGTGTGTGAATATTCACTTTGTCATCAGTTCACTGTTTTTCAGTTTGCCGAGGTTTTATTTTCTATAGATAGATCAGATGGCTAATCACTTTGGCTTTGAAGCTAGCTCTTCAGCCCATTCCGCATAGCTAATTGCTTAACTACCTCCAGAATACTGCTGCTGCAAGTTTTTCTATGTCAATTTAGCAAATTATCAAGAAAAGCTATTTTGATCTATTTTCATAGATTCATAGATGTTAGGGTCGGAAGGGACCTCAATAGATCATCAAGTCCGACCCCCTGCATAAGCAGGAAAGAGTGCTGGGTCTAGATGACCCCGGCTAGATACTCGTCTAACCTCCTCTTGAAGACCCCCAGGGTAGGGGAGAGCACCACCTCCCTTGGGAGCCCGTTCCAGACCTTGGCCACTCGAACTGTGAAAAAGTTCTTCCTAATGTCCAGTCTAAGTGCATCATCTATAAGTATAGTAATTGGAAGGTGTATGCCACTTTCCAGAACAGCCATGGTAGGTTACCTTTCAATTCTGTGGTGTCAAACTGTGTGCCTATTATTAATGTTTAGCCAGAGTTGTTAGGCACTTAATGTAAGATTTAATCTGTCCTACTATGACTGTCTGGTGTTGTAGTATTCTCTGAGTTTCTTCAAAGGTGTCTATGGAAAGAAAGTAAGTTCAGGTTTCAGTGTTTACATGCTTGTGGAAAAATATTAAGGACAAATAAATTTATTTTTCTGCCTGCTTAATGCAATTAAGCAGTTAAAAACTAGTTGGATAGGCAGCATGTGATTAGCTAACTCCCATGAAGTACCAGCAATCCATCACTGTTGTTTGGTAGGCTTTTTACCTATGTAATATCAAGTTGCTGTGCTGA